>NC_051405.1:43834878-43835741 GCF_015228065.2 Penaeus monodon
AGTTCGTGCTTGCGTGCTTGTGCAAGTGTGCGCTTATGCCTCTGTATATGTGAAAATACACGTTGCAGTTTGATTCCCAAACACAATATCACTACATACTTTATCATAAGCTACATCCATCACTCTTCTGAATGTACTATGATTTACGAAGTGTTTTGACGTTAAAAAATGGAATGCAGTTTCAAAAAGGGAAAACAGGTATCATTTGAGTTGTGAAATGTTGTTCACACGATAGCAAAGAGCTGCTTTTTGATAATTGAGTACGGATATACCTCTAGTTTTAGTTAAATACTTTACAAAAATAGTAAAAAAATAAATAAATAAAAAACGTAATATTTATATATTATTTTTTTTTTATAATAACCCGCGTGTAAAATATGCTTTTTAGTATTACAATGGTTTAAATATTGGCAATGATTGAACATCCATGGTCCCTTTGATTGTGTATATGTTCGGTATTGCGGGTCGGATTTGCCTGCCTTCAGTAATGGAGTCCAATATATCATAAGTTCATAAAACTTTCAAGCTTTAATAATCATAAAACTTTCAAGCTATAATAACATAGAGCTTGCATCCTCCACACACTAATGGGTTTACAATGGACAGGCGGGAGAGAGGTTCGCATGAATACTACTTTAGGGATACGAGCAGAAAATGACTCATGAACGGAAATTCAGAGAATTAAAAACGCTTTCAAAATGCGATTTCCATTTGCAAATTCACAGGATAAATGACCTTTGTCAGAAGTCAGAGAATGTAGGTTAGCTGATGGCTACCCAGCATGAGGTTTTTGCAGTACATGATAGAAGAAAGTTTGCAACCGGAAAATTAATAGTTTAGTTCTTTTCGTTTTCTTTTTCTCT
>NC_051405.1:43835793-43836136 GCF_015228065.2 Penaeus monodon
GAGGAGGAGAAAGGAGGGTTAAATATAGTTAATCATAGAACGGAGGCCAGATTTATTTTTTGGATAATTTTCTTTGGATAAGTTAATTAATGTGTAGGAGAAACACATTTAGGAGGCATAATAACAGAATAAACAATATGGTTAATTATAAGATTATTACAGAAGCAAGGAATTAACATCCTAGTGAGTTATGAAGAGAGATCATGTTTTACTGGATTCATGTGACAAATTTGTTGTGCTGTGTCGTGATCTCTCCATGAAGCTGTAGGAAAATGCTGCTGAGTGATGGTTTTGAAAATAAAAAAAATCCTTTCTATAATAGATAATCAACAGTATTGACTAC
>NC_051405.1:43836379-43836501 GCF_015228065.2 Penaeus monodon
AAAAGTGCTACTTAAACCTGTCTCTTACTAGCAAAAACATTTGAATAATTGCTTTCATTGCCCTTTTTTATCAACTGTGAATGTTTTTTTGCTTTTTTTTTACAAAGAAACTGTCAATCATA
>NC_051405.1:43836758-43836882 GCF_015228065.2 Penaeus monodon
TTTGCGAGACAATTTGGCAAATTCCGGTCCCGGTTTAAGCATGGCGAGAGTCGATGTCTCGCGGTCTCTTTATCATGGCAGTCATCCGCTGTTGGGTGCGATTTGGGATTATTTGATTTAACGC
>NC_051405.1:43837424-43837589 GCF_015228065.2 Penaeus monodon
TGAAAATACAATAATCGATTTCACATATCTTTAGCTGCAAATTGGCGACATGCTTTAACAGCAGAAACGGCGTTTTAAACGTCATATTTCTCTCTTTTTTTAAGCCATTCTTTTTCAGACTCCTACACTTATTAATTCCACGATCAGAGTCGCTCTCATGACAGG
>NC_051405.1:43837706-43838328 GCF_015228065.2 Penaeus monodon
CATACATACATACAATCTCTTCCATTTCTAAACTCGTTATCCGGACCTACGAAGGTGCGAATAGCCCGATTCGACTCATCTATCCGAAGCACATTTCGCCTATTCGATCCCGCTCGTTGTTCAAAACTAGCGGTTCGTAAGTTCGAAGCTTTGGTAATGTATTTCGAAACAGATGTATTTCGAACATCGTTTTCTTTTTTTCTTTTTTCTTTCCGTGGTTCGTCATTTTAACGACATCCGTAAGATTTTGGAGAAATTGTGTATTTAACCAATCCTAATCTTATCTGAATTTGACTTCCTCTGTTTTCTGCCTCCCTTTAAAGTCTATTGTCCCTCGTGACTTAAAATTTCACTATAGTAAATACACCCAGCGATAGAGTTCCAAGTTTCCCCTTTGTCAACCCTTAATAAGCAGAAAGATTGCCATTAGATTGGAGTCTCTAAAACACGGCCGGATACACATGATTTGGATTTGCACTATCCTTTCATCTGAATCATCTTCGGGATCTTCATTTCCCATTAATCACTTCGTAATCACAGTCAGATCGTCTCTAACTCAAGATAAGGAGAAATTTCACTCTTATTATTTGGGGACGACTGTTCATCGTTGTCCTTGAAATCA
>NC_051405.1:43838848-43839100 GCF_015228065.2 Penaeus monodon
CAGTTACAAAAATAATCAGTCAGACCAGTGAACGATCATCTTTCATTAAAGACAAACCACAAGATTGCGAATTCGGATTAAGTTATGTTATCAAATGATTGGGAATCACGTGTACGATCGACATTATCTCTGGTTCCTAATATAAAACCACTTACGAGAATTTTAAGAAATTTTACGACGAAATCAATTACCCCCATTTCTTCAGTTAAGTTCGTTTTTGTTGTCTTTAATCAAATCGTTCGTCAAATAGTT
>NC_051405.1:43839377-43839719 GCF_015228065.2 Penaeus monodon
TTCACTTTCTTTAATGAAATCATTAGTCAAATAGTTAGACAAATATACATGGCCATCCACAGTCATTACTAGCATTAGTGATATGGTATATTTGAATATCATTATCATTTATCACTCATTATTGTCTTATTATTGTTGTTGGTGGTATTTTATTGATGTCATTATGATTACTGATAAATTATTGTTGTTTGTAGTAGTTGTAACAGTACTGTTGTTATTCTTTTTGTTATTATCTTTATCATTTTAAAGTCGTGTCAGTAAAAAAGAGATTATAGGATACAGTTTAGCATATTCTACGTATGTTATTCTTTACCAAGTTATTATGTTCACCCCATACCGATA
>NC_051405.1:43839792-43840150 GCF_015228065.2 Penaeus monodon
CCCCCTCCCCCTCATAATTTTGTTTTCTATTTATTTTTTATACGTTTTCTCTGTGTGTGTTTTCTTTTCCTCTCCTGGCGTTTTCAATCTTTTTATTCACTTTTTTATGCTTCCTATTTCCCTTTCCATCCTTAGATAAATCTTAAATAAAGATAAATGTCAGTAAAAATCCACTATGAAGAACTTTGCTTTTTAAAAATTAGCGCCGTTTCGTTTGATTGATCTTCGCTGTGAGGTAATGAATGACTGTCACGAGAGGATCTTGTCATATTCAAGATCCGCTGGCGAGGTTCCTGTCATGTCGTGTCACGCAATTGGTTGTTTTGAGAGACGCTGTATTACTTGACTATAATGGAGA
>NC_051405.1:43840721-43840840 GCF_015228065.2 Penaeus monodon
AGCCATGACACCAGCTCCCCGGCCGCAATCCCTCACTTGTCGTCACAGCCAACAACTCAATTCTAATTCAACCTTCCGTCATTGAATGCAATAACCTATAGTGAGACGTCATATTTTTC
>NC_051405.1:43840868-43841102 GCF_015228065.2 Penaeus monodon
TCCCCCCACCTCCCCAGCTGCTTCATTCCGCTGTGCTTATTTTCACAGCTGATATTCCAATATTGTCGAAACAATGTATATTGCTGGAACGCACCGTTGAGATATATGATTCCACTAGGGGTGTAATCATTTGCAATTGCTTTTGTATCTCAGTTATATAGAGATTGAACTCGATGCCCTGATCCTATGTAACCAGTTCGAGATGTTTATTGAGCAGTCCTTTTTTTTAATTGT
>NC_051405.1:43841133-43841200 GCF_015228065.2 Penaeus monodon
ATGGTGTCGGCGCCATATTGCTACGTATATACTGACATTTGCATAGATAATTAAATTTGTATGAATT
>NC_051405.1:43841248-43841533 GCF_015228065.2 Penaeus monodon
CCTGCGTGCATGCATGTGTGTATGTGCGCATGAGCATAAATACCCCTTTATATGCACTGTGGGCGTGAGAATAATATGCACAATCACAGACCGAGCGAATGTGCGTGAGGGAGGGAGGGGAAGGGGAGGGGAAAGTCACCCTTCTAGCATAAAGATATAATAACGAGGCGTCATTCTAATGCCGGACTGCGTTTCCTCACAAAGGCGACATTCCCGTCACGTCGTTCCCCTAAAGACTTTCCGTCGGGGTAATGCCTCCGACGCCGCCGCTCGGGATTAGCGGCA
>NC_051405.1:43842039-43842350 GCF_015228065.2 Penaeus monodon
CCGAGCGAAAGCAGCTGCGGGAAGCGAGGTCGGCGAAAGTCATCGCCGCTTGACCATCAGGCCGGAATAATTGCCTTTGAGCTCAGCCTCGCGGGCGTTCACACACACACGCCCGCGCTGAACCCGAGGCTACCTTCTTCGGCCCGCCCACGATACGCATTTGACAGCTGCTCTGAGGTTCTGGGCGCCCGGCGGCTGCCTTGCAAGGGCGCCGTCGCTCGGTCTTTTCTCGCCGTCTGTTTGACTCGCGCTTAATTACCTTCTGCATGTGAGGCGTTGCCACGGCGAGGGTAATGGACCTACCGCTCCTG
>NC_051405.1:43843560-43843650 GCF_015228065.2 Penaeus monodon
GCGACCCAACTACAACTATTACCATTATTCCTTATCATCAATCATCAATCACTCATCATTCTTCCTCTCTTTTCCTTTCCTTAATCGCAA
>NC_051405.1:43843701-43844072 GCF_015228065.2 Penaeus monodon
GTGACAAGTCATAGCGACTTGACATCGAAATTATTTTTACTTTATCCCGCGATCTGCATGAAAGTCAAATGAGGTCCCGCGTTTGCAAATGCTATTTCCATTTTGCACGCTCATAAATAGATCCGAATTTTTTGCATGAAGCGGGAATACATGCAGTTGAATATACCGAAGAGATTTTGAGGGCAAGGATATGGCTAATGATTATAATGAGGAGATTTAAGCATGATAGACGTGATTTGGTTGGTTCTAATCATGTCTTTATGTATAATTTCGTAAATAGGTTCAGAGAAAAAGGGGGGGGGGATGTCATTGTGGTGATATTATTCTTAGAGGGAATTCAAAGGGTTACGTTGATGATGATAAGACGAGTA
>NC_051405.1:43844893-43845155 GCF_015228065.2 Penaeus monodon
CATATTAAACCAACAATCACCAACTTTAATCTGCGCCTCACAAAATACAATAGAAACAATTACTGTGATTTATATCATCATTGCTATTATATCTGCCACCATGATACTAAAAAACTGACAGAATTTTCGTTCTGTGTGGTCGATATGCCTTGATAACTGAGCAGCAACCCCCAATCCTGTTATTAACTTCAGATTAAATATTACTTCTATCAGTAAGAATTATATTGCTACTATTATTATTAATGATGCTAATACTACTGTA
>NC_051405.1:43845201-43845531 GCF_015228065.2 Penaeus monodon
GGGGGGGGGTATTCATTTTTTTATAATATAAAATTTCAGTAAATAAAAAAGTAGGCAGATTATTTATAAACGTCTATAATGCAATAAACAATAATAAACAGATGAGGAGAGATAATATAGTTTCCTGTCACAGATATGGAATATGTAGAATTAAATAAAGATTACGAATAGTGACAAAATAGGTAATCGATAAAGTGTGGATTTTTTTCTTTTTAATAGAAAAAAATAGTCATACCAGGAATTTCCACGAAACAGAAAACGTGATCTGAACAAGGGAACAGGATAACATAACATACTAACAAAATGTAAATTGCAACGTGAATGCGTTAA
>NC_051405.1:43846339-43846433 GCF_015228065.2 Penaeus monodon
CTCAGACTACCTACATCTAGACTCCATGTGTATCCAGTGATGTTTTCTTTTTTCCCATTCCTTCCTTTTCCACCTCTTTTCCTCTGCCCTCAGC
>NC_051405.1:43847750-43847959 GCF_015228065.2 Penaeus monodon
ATGCACAGTATAAACTCTATGCAGTGAAATAGGTGCGAGATCTGAGGCAAGGAATAGCAAATGTTCCAGACTGAATAATATAATGAAATTGAACAAATTGAAAATAACAAAGGCTATACTTGACGTCGCTACATTTATTTTCCTTTTTGCGACTATTGAAGAAAAAAAAAAAATTCCAGTGCTTCTCGGAAGGATTGCAAAACGAACAG
>NC_051405.1:43848202-43849178 GCF_015228065.2 Penaeus monodon
CCGTAGCGTGATCTCAAAAAAGGTTTAGAAAATCACATATCCATTAGTAAAGAAGAAAAAAAAAAAACTTTTGTTCGTTTTTTTAATACTATTATTTTTAGAACCTCGTGGAAGCAAACCAATCGAGAAACAGGATTTCGAAAATCGCCAAATATATTCACGATATTACGAAAACCTCTATATTTTTTCTGAAATCCGGTCAACATTTTTTTAAATTAAAGTTTAATAAATTTTAATAAAGTTTTCTCAAAGTCGCCAACAATCTTACGAGAATCACCAACACTCTTCCGAAAACCGCCAACAATGTTCCGATAATCGCCAACATTTTTTTTTTTTCGAAAATTGCTGACAATCTTCTAAAAATTGCCAACAATATTTAAAAAATCATCTACAATATTCCAAAAATCGCCAACAATATTTTAAAAATCGCCAACATTCCAAAAGTCGCCAATATTTTTAAAATTCGCTAACAATATTCCAAAAATCGCCAACATTCCAACAAATCACCATTCCCAAAAATCGTCAACAATATTCCCAAAATCCCCATTATCAAATATCCCCATTCCAGAAAAATCGCCAACATTACAAAAAAAATCGCCAACATTACAAAAAAAATCGCCAACATTACAAAAAAAATCGCCAACATTACAAAAAAAATCGCCAACATTACAAAAAAAATCGCCAACATTACAAAAAAAATCGCCAACATTACAAAAAAAATCGCCAACATTACAAAAAAAATCGCCAACATTACAAAAAAAATCGCCAACATTACAAAAAAAATCGCCAACATTACAAAAAAATCGCCAACATTTTAAAAAGCCGTCAACATTCAAAACAAATCGCCAACATTCCCAAAAAATCGCCAACATTTTAAAAAATCGCCAACCACATTCCTTTGACATGAGACTCATCTTGCCTCCCTCATTACTTAAAGCTTCAAAATGCAACCCATTGGACTAATCTCTCGTTGTTC
>NC_051405.1:43849970-43850135 GCF_015228065.2 Penaeus monodon
GCGCCCATGAAATGCACCATAAAAAAAAAAAAATCGGCGAGGCCCCACCATCAGCGCCGTTCAAACAAGCGAACTCGGGTTTTGTTTACCTTCTGAGGCGTCCGTTCGAAGCAGCGCCGACTTTACTTCGAGAAGTTTCGGAGCGCGAGTCGAAAAATAAGGAAA
>NC_051405.1:43850305-43850576 GCF_015228065.2 Penaeus monodon
AAAAACTTATAATTGGCAACATCTCAATTCAATTCCGCTTGATGTTGGCGAGATCTTGAGGTGGTGCCGTCAGGGTGCGCGGCCCTTTTCTGTCTACTCTGCCAATCTACTTATCTACCTGCTTATCTGTTACTTGTATCGATTTATTTAGTTATTAGTTATTTCACAGTGTCTTTGTGTATTTAACAATCTATCCATTCATCAGTCTATCAGTCAGTATATTTCTGTATATCTCAATGGAGTTTTATAGCAGTCTGTCTACCTATCTTTC
>NC_051405.1:43851302-43851410 GCF_015228065.2 Penaeus monodon
ATCGAGCGCTTCCATGGAATGATTCGATCTCTCTGTAGATGAAGTTATTTTGTTTCGATCTCAGACAAAGGACTTTTTTCCAGAAATCTCTATGCATTAATCCGGCAT
>NC_051405.1:43851441-43852011 GCF_015228065.2 Penaeus monodon
GACCATAAATCCATGTGAAAAAAAGTTAATACTTAACATCAAATGCTCTTTAAAACAGCATAACAATGATTATTGATCAACACCTAAAAATCAATATATATATATTTTTTTTACAGGGAATTCACAGGAAATTACTAGTTATCTTAGGAGGAAAAAAATCTAACTAGATCTTCATAATACTCTCGAGTTATGAATGATTTTGCATCTCTCAAAAAGTTTTCACTTGATGAAACCAAAAAGTAATTTGATTTTTTTTTTCGTGGTCCTTGCCTGGGAAAAAATCCAGTTCACGAGCTCTCCCACAAAGACACAAAACACACACGTGCCAAAAGCAAGAAAAAAAAGCAAAAAAAAACAAGAGGCATTAACATTGGCGGTGAAGAAAAAAGGTTAAAAAAGAAAAGAAAAGAAAGAGAAAAAAACGAAGGTGCATTTTCAAAAAAGCATAAATCCTGGAATTCTGTTCACTAGTATGCCCAAAAATGTGGAGATTGGGGGGGGGGGGCAAAAATCGTAGGCACCTCAAAAATGGGATCCTCAAAAATGGCGCTCGGCGGTCGAGGTCAGAAA
>NC_051405.1:43853405-43853524 GCF_015228065.2 Penaeus monodon
TAAAGATGCAGGTCACGAAAACTTTTGCAAGAATATTTTCTCATACGCTAAATTTTTTCAACCCGCGCATATATTTAGTCAAAGATGAAATTGCGAAGCATCTGTCTGTTTCCTTAAAA
>NC_051405.1:43853851-43854117 GCF_015228065.2 Penaeus monodon
ACCATTTGCTTTCCTTTTTTGTGCAACTGCAATTAATAAATATTCTACACTTGATAAAACCGTTTAAAACAGAGGAAATAAAGTACATGAAATGAGATGAAACTTAATTCAACTGTTTGATAATTAAAAATAATGTATATACTTTTGTAAATAAGAGTATATAAAAAATAACAAATAAATAGAACAGTCAAGCGGAAATGAAGGCCTTTGACATTAAAGAAAAAAATGTTGCGAAATTGTTATTTAGAAAAAAAAATCTTTAGTCG
>NC_051405.1:43854414-43854964 GCF_015228065.2 Penaeus monodon
CACATTCTATTAGCTGTAATCTATAACCGCCTAATATGTATTTTCTCGCTGATGAATCAGTTCTGTGATTTTATAAACTGAAAACGACAATAAAAACGAGACACACTTTATCAGGAAACAGCTGAGATTGAAACCATAAAAATAAAATGTCAAACATATAAAATAAATGACAAGATTCTACAAACTATAAAAGGTTAAAAGGAAATTGCCTCGTCTTTACGCCAAATTAGACATCAAGCAATTTAGAAAAAAATAAATAGAAAATATAAAAAAATTTAAAAATCATTTTTTTTACTCTGATCACCTTTCGAACAGCAGACATATAAACCAACCATTAATTCATTTCCACCGCGCTATTACGGACACCGGGCCGTTAATGGACACCAAACAGTCTACACGCAACGCAAATCACGGTCCTTCCTGGGAGGGGGGGGGGGTTGGTGCTAAAATACAAATTAGTTGACAGCCCTCGATTGCAAAGGGTGAGGCCGTGTCGTGTTCTCACTGCTGGTTCGGGATCCCAGTTGTTTGACTGAGTGATTTTGCAGGG
>NC_051405.1:43855718-43855891 GCF_015228065.2 Penaeus monodon
CACTGGATATTCCGGGAATATGAGAAAGAGAGCATTTGTTTTGAAAAATGAGTCAAGCGATTGGAGCGCGTCCTTTGCACCTCCGTTGATGCAATTACGTACTTTTTAAGTCTTACCGTTGATGCACAAGTCATTGTCTGACACTGAATGTTAGGACTACGTTGATTACACCG
>NC_051405.1:43856586-43856901 GCF_015228065.2 Penaeus monodon
AGTGATAACTCCAATTCGAAATAACAAGGTTCATAACACCTCCGGCTCGAAGCCCCGAATCCCGCGACGTGAAGCAATATAACCCGAGGCCTCGAACGCGCGACCCGAGAAATGTACGACCGCCGTGCGTCCTACATTCCGGAAAAAGCAATATGAATTCCCCTGGTCACGTTACTTGCTGCCTGAACCGAATATCCCAGCGATCCCATTACATATCTCCGTCGCATCTCCGGGAGGGAAGGCTCGAGGCTTCGGTCCAAAGCGAACCCTTGGCGAACCCTTGGCGTCGCTGGCGGTCGGTGGAGGAAGCTTCAC
>NC_051405.1:43857454-43857849 GCF_015228065.2 Penaeus monodon
GCAGGTCCAGGCTGCCGATGGAAAGAATAACTGATCAGAGCCACGCAGACGGAGGATAATCTGATTACACCCGAATTCAATGTTCCACTGAGAAAAAGTTTTAATGAAACTTTCCGCCGGGAAGCTTATCCTAACGGCTCGGGTTTGCAATTTTCTTAAGGGAGCCACGGTAGGTGCGGGCGGCAGCCATGTTTACCAATTATAAGGGTAGATTGACGCCCCGCCACGCCTGTGTGTGGGGCGCTTTTATTGCGGTCTGAGTGCTCGGCGGGGGAGAGGGGGGAGGGGATTTCGGGGCTATGGGTCTTTGTCGTAGGTTTAAGGAATGAGAGAAACTCTATTGTGTGACGTCAGCGTTTTATCTTATATATGCTATGATTACAGCAACGCACAGC
>NC_051405.1:43857939-43858038 GCF_015228065.2 Penaeus monodon
AGTGCCGTTCAGTGTTTCCCTAACACAGAGGAAAAAAATGTATATATTTGAAGAAAAAAATATATAGAAATAAAAAAAATATCCGATGAATTCCGTGAG
>NC_051405.1:43858107-43858264 GCF_015228065.2 Penaeus monodon
CTCTTCGTCTATTCTCCTTTACTGATTATGTCTTGGACCCGATGCCAGATCGTGCCGCGCCGGCCCCAGCGCTGTATCACTCCCACGCTATAATGGGGGTCCCCACTAAGAAGCTTCTTGCGACTCCAACTGCTAATCTCTTATAATTACCCCCGTG
>NC_051405.1:43858361-43858980 GCF_015228065.2 Penaeus monodon
GCCTTTGTTCACTTCCATACCCGGGCTACGGCTGGACACAACATGCCCGGTATAGCAGGGGGCAGGCAGCATGCGACCACAACGAAAACGCAGAGATACACAACATGGAAGAAATCCGAAGCGAATGAAACGCAACATAGGGGGGAGGGGGAGGAATGCTACATCAAATGAAAATAAAACAGCATAGAAAACCACATCAAATTAAAGAATCAACATCGAAAACCAAAACCAAACAAAATAATATAGAAACCCACAAAAAAAAGCACACACACAGACAGAAACAACATATAAAAGAGAACACACCCAACAAAAATAAGCAACACAGAAACAGACATTAAACAAACATAAAGCAACACGTGACAGCATACCACAAACCAAATCGAACGCCAGAATTCCATACCAGACAAACATAAACACACGATACCATACCAAAGAAAGATAAGCAACACAGAAGACCACACTGGACGCTTTCCATCTACAACAAAAGCACAACTTTAGAAAAAAAAAAATACTAGAAATATATTCTCCACCATACTGCACTAAGGATTCGTCCGGAGAAGCACCATATAAAACACGAGTGAAAATACGAAACACCATCTTTTCCCACAGTCCAACGTAG
>NC_051405.1:43859057-43859418 GCF_015228065.2 Penaeus monodon
TATAATATATACGAAAGGCTTATGCCACAACGATGAGCCCCACCCCCCACCCAAATAGATAGATAGATAGACAGCATGAAAAGAAGAAAACAGAAAATATACACGAGAGCTTATACCACAACTATGAGCACTTCCCATAACAACCCGAGCATCCCCCCTCCCCCCAACACGGCATCACAGACGAGTACCCTCACCCCGGCAATTCTTTATGGCGATGAAGCTCTAATATAAAACTTCTTGACGTAGAATGTCTCTTAAATAATGGACCGGTGACATTATGTTCGACTGATGTCTGCGTTCGATCTGTACCCCTCGATCTTGGCTCGTATTCATATACTTTCATATTGATATAACTGGTAAG
>NC_051405.1:43859586-43859855 GCF_015228065.2 Penaeus monodon
TATTCTTATAACTGATATACGCTAGTAGATATGGTTTCATAGTCTATCAAAAGCATACTCATTAACCATAATCTCATACCCCTCCATAAAAGAACATATTCCGTTATATACGACCAAAAACAGGATTCCAAATAGCGAAATAAACTTACAAGCCCAAACACTCCGAAAAGGCAATAAAATAGGCCGTAATAGGATAAAATTTGCAATATGGCTCCCTCATGCTCTTCTCAAATAGATGATTCGTGTTTATGATCTTCTGTCTGTCTGTC
>NC_051405.1:43859888-43860026 GCF_015228065.2 Penaeus monodon
TTTTTCTATATTTCTGTTTTCTTGGTCTTCTCTTTTCTCTGATTCTGTTTTTTTTTTCTCTCTCTCTTGCTTTATTATTCTGTCCTCTCCGGTTTTTCTAAATTACTTTTCTTCGATCAGTTTTCCTAGATTTTCTCC
>NC_051405.1:43861320-43861594 GCF_015228065.2 Penaeus monodon
TCATGACTACTGCCAATCTATACATTTGTACATGCCAATCTGTACATGCCATCTTACATTTGTACATGCCAATCTGTACATTTGTATGCGTGTGTACATATATGGTTGCATGTGTGTATCATCATCTCGTGTCCGTCACACTTTTGTCACTGAAGGTATAATCTACTTGAAAGAATAAAAACCATGACAGTCGGTTTCCCTTCCCTCGTTTTAATCTTGTTATTGGACACTTAAGCACCATGTTATCTGCTCTGAGTTTATTGACGTTTGGAAA
>NC_051405.1:43861681-43861751 GCF_015228065.2 Penaeus monodon
TTATCCTCCCTCCCTCCTCCCTTTTCGATACCATCCTTTGCATGTAGTTTTTTTTTTTGCATTTTCGTGG
>NC_051405.1:43863783-43863901 GCF_015228065.2 Penaeus monodon
ACACGTCAGCCATGATTGAATTCCTCAGGCAAGAGAAAACACTGTACATACACGTATTTTCGAAGCACACAAGAGCTGCTATTACGACGGTCTCTCGGTGTCTGTAGACGCGCAGGGT
>NC_051405.1:43863932-43864100 GCF_015228065.2 Penaeus monodon
AGAGGGGGAAGGGTGATGCAAATAAGGTCAATACAAGAGGTATTTTCCATTTTCCATGGGTATTGTGTTGTATGTGTGGATGACGGTGGGGAGGGGGGGGAGTGGATGAGTTTTAGTGGGGGGGGGAGGAGGTGGGGGGTGATAGAAGATAGTTAAGGGGGAGGGGGG
>NC_051405.1:43864931-43865031 GCF_015228065.2 Penaeus monodon
CGCGCGGGAAAACATTTGGTTTTGAACATTCATTTTCGAGAAGATGTGAATTTCATAGCGGCAAATCGTCCACTTATTTTATTTCACAGACTCTCGTGGG
>NC_051405.1:43865712-43865975 GCF_015228065.2 Penaeus monodon
GACAAACGGACCAATAACAAGCCCTCATTCAGAAAACTTGCAAGGTCCGAGCAAGCAAAAATGAAGAGGCGCGAAAGGTATAGACTTCAAGAAAATGGATAAAAATGGCATAATCCAAATTTAGTAAAGTTGAATATATATGAACAAAGAGGCTTTCCAGATTTTCCAAAAGTTTAAACGACGAGCTTGACTTTTTTTTTTACTTTTTTATCTCCTTTTTACCCTGAATAATGTAGATTGGAAGTTTATCTAAGATTCCCCTC
>NC_051405.1:43866080-43866241 GCF_015228065.2 Penaeus monodon
TTTCTTTTTTCTTTTTTTAAGGAAAGTTAGCAAGTGGGAAAATACGTAAGAATTGCGTCGTTCGGAGGAGCATAACTTGCCTCCTGTCTGTCCTCCGGCGTGCGAAATCGGCCGCGACTTACGACTGCGCTCGGACAAGTCGCTAGCAGTCACGCACGAAA
>NC_051405.1:43867206-43867408 GCF_015228065.2 Penaeus monodon
TCTAAAACACGAGATTTATTACCCCGTTCCTCCGCCCACGCCGCTCCCCCGAGTCGCTGGGATCCACACAGGCAAGCTTTTAATAGACGTTATCAAGCTTCCACTTGGTCGGTGCAGACAGCGTGACTCGGCTGTCTCCAAACGCTGGGTTATCTTGAAACTGTGAGTCTTCTCGGTGACGTAAAAGAAAAAAAAGTAATGA
>NC_051405.1:43867435-43867591 GCF_015228065.2 Penaeus monodon
AAATTGCGTGTTGATAAGAAGTGGAATTTTTTTTGTCTTTGTGTTTTGCTTTTCTGTTTTTTTGTTTTTATTGTTTTTGTTTGTTTGTTGGTGGTGGTGTTTCGTTTTTGTCGTTTTCTTTCACTGTTTATCGTTGTTTGTTGGTTGGTTCCGTTA
>NC_051405.1:43867857-43868197 GCF_015228065.2 Penaeus monodon
TCTTCGACACCCCTCCTAAACTTCCTTTTGTGTGAAAACGGCCGTCCCTTTGCGGCCATCCCGCCTTCGCCGTCGCCAGTTGACAATATCATCGCCGTCTGCTTCATCAAGTTTATCACCCTGATTCTCATTACCTTTTCCCCCTCGCTGCCTCGTTTTCCTCTGTGGGAATCGGGACGTTTTCCTCTGCCGGCATCGCCTCCTTAAGTCAGCCGAGTGGATTCTTCTGTCTGCTCGACGCCTCTCTTCAGCCTCGTTGCGAGACTGTAAAAGCATTTGTTTATGTGATGTCTCCGTGTTGGGACACGACATGCTTTTATAAAGTGGGGGTTTTTCTCGC
>NC_051405.1:43868354-43868591 GCF_015228065.2 Penaeus monodon
CTCTCCCCTCTCTCTCTCCCCCCTTTTTTTCCGAGATTTTACACCGCGTGGTTTTTGTCCCTAAATTCCGCCCGTTTAGCCCCAAGACGATGTGGTTGTTATGCATCAAGCTCTTGCCGGCGCCTTCTCAATCACCTCCTTCCAGCGGGAGGAACAGCGGGGACGAGAGAGCCACTTACGAAGACCTTCTGCGGACAGCGGAGACCCTCTCGCGGCGGCCGGTCCTTGGGAAAATAC
>NC_051405.1:43868951-43869062 GCF_015228065.2 Penaeus monodon
GTTTAGCGAACGACAAACAATTACTTCCGCCAAGGCGTAATTACCAGATTTCATTTCTCTTTCCGTATTCATTCTTTACCACTTTTCTCCCTCCCTCGTTATGTCCCTCTC
>NC_051405.1:43869495-43869807 GCF_015228065.2 Penaeus monodon
TAATGGACATTTTCCGAGGATAATGAAAGCGTCTAAGGAAATTAGCAGCGCGAGATAAAGATGGCGCAGATAATGTCTTTAATTACACTCGCGCGAGAAGGGGGGCGCGTGGGAGCCAAGTGTCGAGGCGCGTGACAAAGGCTTTCGGATTTTTTTTTTCTTTTTCGGTCGCCTGGTTTTCTACTTAGCTTTCTTCTGTTTATTGAGGGTTTTTTCTTGGTTGATGTTTTTTTTTTTTATGGGGTTTGGGGGGTGAGGGGGGGGGTGAGGGAGAGGGTTTCGTAATGTAGATATGGTATTTTCTGGTGAGCA
>NC_051405.1:43869832-43869950 GCF_015228065.2 Penaeus monodon
AAGAACTATGCGTCTTAGTTGTTTGAAAAAATAATGATGGTAATGTAAAAAAAATGATCGACACATATTTACGTTCAGTTAATATTGTATTTTAAGTTTTTGCCCGGGTGTGTTCTTC
>NC_051405.1:43870085-43871042 GCF_015228065.2 Penaeus monodon
TCCTGTTCTCTTTAGGTTGGTAAGATGTAGTTCTATTAATGCAAAAAGTATTGTAGCGAAACATGGTAGTTTAAAGGTTCCGTGTCACTATGGTAGTCCAAGCATGCGTTTAATAATGGCTGCGTTTAAGTATGGTAATTCACGACGTGTGTGCAGAATGATTCAACAATGGTTTCAAGTATGGTAGTTTATAAATGTAATGTGTATGTTATGGTGGTATAAAATTTGTCGTTTATGGTAGTTAAAACTCTTTGTGTTAATTCTAGCTTAAAACTCTTTGTGTTAAAGAGATGGCTATGTGCATGGTACAGTAGTTTAGCAATGGTAGAGTGTACAGTAATTTAATGGTAGCTTAAAAATAGTTGAAAATAAGTTTGGTAACTTATTAAAAGTCGTGTACCTGAAAACACGGTAGTTTAGAAATTATCAAAGTATGGTAATCTTAAAAATGGTTGTACGTGTCAGTATTGGAGTTTAGTCATGGTTATGTATCACTTAAGGAAATAAAAAGATCCGTGGAGATACATTGTTCTTGAATGAATTATGATAATTTGAGTTTTGTGTTCCCTAAGTCATATGTTGATTCATGTTGACCGAGCGACGCACGCGGGACCTACGCAATTTATAATGTCGTGCGTGTGAGTTCGTATGGTTTATTAAAATTTACGTGTTTGGCGATTGGTAACTCCTGATGTAGTATAATACCTGCTATGCTTACTTTGAATCAGACTATTTTACAACACCGTTTAGTAACTAACGTGTTGCTGTGAAGTGACTTACAGACGATGATCATAAATAATGACAGATTTTCGTGACTTGAACGTGACTTTGTCTGACTTACTCTTTGCGAAATCGCGAAGTAATCTATATCACTGGTGACGTAACACAACATTCAAAGGTTTAAATATTTGATAAAAATCGACATAGTTAAAAACTAGGATAGTTATAACTATATAG
>NC_051405.1:43871079-43871831 GCF_015228065.2 Penaeus monodon
AGTTACGCAGTTATTAAAAACATTCAAATCGATCTGAATTGCTTAGTCCGTGTAAAAAAATATATATATATTAATGTGAATCAGGTAAGATCAAACCAGAATTTTTTTTTTTAATTACCTCAAGCTCTTGTTGCATCAAATACTGTCTCGTAATAAGACATCAAATACTGTCTCGTAATAATGTCTTGCAATATCAGATGACTTTCCCACCTTGCACATATTCTCCCCGAGACTCGCAAAGCCTCATGGTTCACGGTTCCATTAACCCACCATGGCTCATCACGGGCCGGCATGACTCAGCGAAAACCGTCTCATTAGGATAATTACTTGATATAAAAGGATTATCACCTTGCGGCTAATTAAGCAGCGTTATTATGTCTGTTAATTTTATACTGATTACAACTTTGCAATTTATGAATTCGGTTGCCGTCTCTCGTTGTTTTCTTTAACATGTTTTGCTCCTTCTTTTCTCTTTCTCTCTTTTATTCTTCCTTTCTTTTCCTCTTTTGTTTGCTTCCCGTTTCCCTCAAACTAACTTTGCGCCTATTTTTTCCTCATTATACACTGTCTTTTATTATTTCGTTTTACTCTACTACCTCTGTTCTTTATCACGTTTCTTTATGTCTTTATTTGTTGTTCCTCTCTCTTCTTTCTTCCTTTCCTCCTTCTCTTTCCCTCTTCTCCTTTCTCTTTCTCTTTCTCTCTTCTCTTCTCTTTCTCTCTCCTCTTCTCTCTTTCCTCTTTCCCCTTCC
>NC_051405.1:43871957-43872359 GCF_015228065.2 Penaeus monodon
TCACGTGATTATGTTTCTATGTGTAAAATAGGTGTCTTTGTGCACATGTGTGTGTTCAAGTATGTGCGTTTATTTATATATTATTTCTGTTGATCATCTGTGTGTTATCGTAGTAGCTAATCGAACGTGCAAGACAGGCATAATATACATTAAAAGTACTAATTGACATATTCTGTGTCGATATTACTTTTTAGTTAATACTTACTCAAGGGAATTTACTAAACGAAGATGAACATTTAAAGCGAAAAGAAATTAAAAACGGAGAAGAATTTAACGCATCAGATGATACTTGCTTGTCATTTTCTAGAGTAAAGTTAAGAAGTTTTTTTTTTTTTTATAAATCTTAGGTCACTCAAATTAATGGACATTGATCAACGGAGTGAAATGCAGACTTAGCAAGTT
>NC_051405.1:43872920-43873230 GCF_015228065.2 Penaeus monodon
GGGCGTGATTTATTCGCCAGATCACAGCTGTTTATCTGGCGTAATAAGGTATTTTTTCTCCATCCTCTTTCGCAGCTTCAACATCTATTTCAGTTTCGGGATCTCGGGGTATCAGCTGTAGCCAAGGGGATGCCGTGAGATTAGCTCCCGTGAAGTAAGGGCTGTAACAAACATTATACCTTCTAGCATGCAATTTGATCTGTGATACGACGCTCGTATGAATGAATATTTGATGATGTTGCAAGGGTCATGGCTTCGGGTTTAATGCGGGTCTCTATGTATGGGAGAATACGCGATGGATAAACGGTAT
>NC_051405.1:43874068-43874312 GCF_015228065.2 Penaeus monodon
TTTTCTCCCTCACTCCTACCTACTTCGCTCAACCGTCTCGCACTCGCCCCCCCCTCTCCTCTCACTACTACGCAGAGAATATTAGCTAATATCATTTCCATGTTTCCAAGATTATGATGAACAAGGCGCCTATTTTCCCCTCGCAGCTTCCCTTCCCCTCGTCTCCTTCCTCAAGGGAGTGGCAATTCCCCCTTTCCCTTCCCCTTAGTCTTGCCTATGGGTAGACGTCTCCCCCATACAATCA
>NC_051405.1:43874345-43874551 GCF_015228065.2 Penaeus monodon
GGGACCTCAGCCTCTCTCTGCCTTCCACTTCCGCCTTCAGTTTGCATTATTCATGGGCGATTCCGCTCGCGCAGGAGTCATTTCGAACGATGAATAGCAAAATTATACATCGAATTTCAGATTTCAGCTGACAGACTCCCTCTTGCGGTGTGGCGAGCGATCGAGGTGTGACGTCATAATTGCCTTGTCATGCCTGGATTTTCGTT
>NC_051405.1:43874676-43874778 GCF_015228065.2 Penaeus monodon
TCCTGTACAGATTTGCATCTCCTGCCAGTCGTGAGGAGGGAACGGTACTGAAGTAGGGCGTTGATATCCGTAGAGTTCCACGGGTGCCGATCCGCGGAGGAG
>NC_051405.1:43876639-43876807 GCF_015228065.2 Penaeus monodon
AAGTCCCTCGGCCGTTGCTTAAAATGCAGCCTAGAGATATTTTCCGAGCGCTGCGTGCGTGATAGGAAAGCCTAGAGCCAGATGGAGCATAGGCCTACTTGCGAGTCAGCGCTGAAGTAAATTTTCTTACTGGGTTTCTTGTTCAGACGATTTTTTTTTTCTTTTTTT
>NC_051405.1:43877908-43878022 GCF_015228065.2 Penaeus monodon
GACTAAGCCCCGCCCACTTGGCCCGGGCGACCGAAAGCAAAATGTCCGACGCAGCGCCTCGGATTAGTCTCCATAATTGATAAAGTCAACCATTAGCCGCAGCGTCTCCGAAGC
>NC_051405.1:43878385-43878470 GCF_015228065.2 Penaeus monodon
AGTGTCCACGCTCTCCCCACAGAGTGTGACCGAGTGCAAACAGGCGCGGGGGAGAGGTGGCCGGCGCCCTCTCTCGCAGGTGTTG
>NC_051405.1:43878714-43879578 GCF_015228065.2 Penaeus monodon
GAGACGGCGCACTCGGCCAGGTCCCCCGACCCCGCCTCCTAACGAACTGCTAATATTTACGTTGACTCTCCCCCCCCCCACCCCTACCCCCTCGACTTAGAGAAATGTGGCACTCGTGAATATTTCATCGGGATGTTGACAGAGTCTTGGGCTTTGATGTATTGTTTACTGTATATGTTTGTCGGGTTAATATGTCCACTAATGAAAATGTAAGATCCCCCCCCCTCCCCCTCGAGAGGTCTCCCCCTCCGAATCACGATTTGCGTAAGGCCGAGATCCCCAATTAGCCAGGCCGGATTCTGACCCTTAATCTCCCGTCCATTGAGATTGATGGTTCGGCACTCATTGAAATCTGACTCGATGTCCCGCCCGCGTTGAGGTTGGCCCCTTGCTCGTGGCACTGCGAGGTTGTTAATAATGTACTCTCCCACTTTGTCACTTTCCTTTGGAGAAACGCCCTGAGGGGAACACGGGAGAGGGGAGGGAAAAGAGGGAGAAGGAGGGCAGGGAGGGATGGGAGGAACGGGAAGGAGGGGGAGGGACGGGAGGAGAGGGGAAACAGGGAGAGGGAGGGAGGGAAGACGGGGGCGGGACTGCAACACAGGGGAAATAAATGCCATAATATTAGCTGCTCAGCGACATGGCGGCGGCTGCGGAGTAGCGTGGCTTTGTTGATTTGTTTTCCAGCTTGTTGCCTATCGCGGTTCTTTGTCGGGTGTCCACAGAGGTCCACGGAGGTAGGGGAGATTGTTGTGTGATCTTTGTTTACAAGTCATTAAAAGAATTTCTCGTCATCTTCTGTCACAAGTACGTAACTTGTTACTTTTCTCTCTATGTGGATTTGTTGAACTGCCTTTTTCCCCC
>NC_051405.1:43881149-43881229 GCF_015228065.2 Penaeus monodon
TCAAAAATACAAAAACAAAACTTTTAAAACCTAAAACTTTTCTTTTCCATTTTCCCTTTTTTTTAATTCGCCTGGTTTTT
>NC_051405.1:43881301-43881571 GCF_015228065.2 Penaeus monodon
ACAAAAAACAAATAACGAACAAACAAATGGGGGCCCCCCTACAAACACAAATTTACTTTCGCACAAACAAAAACAACGCACGCACACACACCCACAACGCCAAAAACATACCCCCAAACCAAAATACCAACACACACCGACGTACGCCCCCCACACCACACCACACACAAACACACACAAAAACCAAAAAACCCCCCAACACATTTCAAAACACCCACAAAAACCCCAAAACACACATACCATACACCATACGCCCCAAAATTTTTTTTT
>NC_051405.1:43881593-43881770 GCF_015228065.2 Penaeus monodon
AAAAACAACAAAAGAAAACCTGGGAAATCTTTTTTTTTTCTCCCCAAAAAAACAAAAAAGAACCCTGAAAAAAAGATTCGTAACAAAAAATCAAGGGATGTCGCCTCGGGCAAAGACACTTCAGTTCAGCTTAAAGGTATCCTCTTTCCCCTTCCTTCCCCCCCCCCCCCCGTCCTC
>NC_051405.1:43886315-43886434 GCF_015228065.2 Penaeus monodon
CCACGCTCTTCCCTTGTAGTTTTTTTCCTCTCGTATTTTTGTCTGTCTGTATCGGACCTCCGTTTAAACTGCCTTCACGCCCTCCAGTTCTAAACATTTTGTTTTTTGTGTTGTTGTTG
>NC_051405.1:43886504-43886610 GCF_015228065.2 Penaeus monodon
GGCTCTTCTTTTCTTCGTAGTTCGTTTTCTATCTGTCCGTTTGGGGGATCAATGTTCCTTTTCTTCGTAGTTCGTTGTTTCACTGTGCTGTCGTTTTGTGGGGTGA
>NC_051405.1:43886729-43886990 GCF_015228065.2 Penaeus monodon
ATATAAGCGTTATATGAGCATTTCTCTCTCCATATTTGTATGCGTCGAAAAAAAAATATATAGTTTAAGCAAATTAATTATAAAATATATATCTCATATTCATGATTTCTCTCTTCATCTTACTTCTGTTAAAGCAATTTGGTTGTTATTGTCCTTGTTAATGGCGCCATGGCAACAACCATAATGGCTATGAACTGGTGTTTTTTATTGTTATTGCTAGTGGCAGTATGATGCTGGAAAGTGCGTTGGAAATGCCAGAAA
>NC_051405.1:43888043-43888245 GCF_015228065.2 Penaeus monodon
CCTCTTTTCTCCTTTTCCACATTTTCTCTGCGTTTCGTTATTTCTTTTACATTCGCTCAGCCCTCGATATTTAAAAAATGTCTTGTGGGCGGGCTGGTAACATCATTAACATTCTTGTGTTTCGAAAAGCTGTCCTTATTTCCTGCATTATCGTGTGCATTAGCAAAGCAATTATTCACTGATTATCATTTCATGGTTGGGG
>NC_051405.1:43888540-43888881 GCF_015228065.2 Penaeus monodon
ATTAAAGAAAGATAGAAAAATATGAAAGAGACGAAGAAAAAAAACAAAACAAAAAAAGAAAAAAAATAAGAAGTGAGCGTTTGTTAGCCATCTAGCGGCAGAGATCCAGACAGGAAAATGACTGTCAAGTGGTGATTAGATTGCAACTTCTTGAGGAGCTTATGCCAACACAACAATAGGAGACGACCTAATGCCAGTTATTTTCGGAACAATGTCAAAGGGGAGCTGGAGATATCTCTTTCAACTTTCCTCTAGAGCCATCCTCAGCTCTGAAATTTCCAAACCTCTCAGATCTAATGACGGCTGGCTAAGTCATTTTCATTTTACCCATTTAATAATGT
>NC_051405.1:43889093-43889199 GCF_015228065.2 Penaeus monodon
TGTTAGGCAAACACTCGACTACTCTGTTCAGATATCGAAAACACTCATAGTTCATATGTGGATATCTCGGTAAAGCTTTTAGCAGTCTTCTTCCCAGCTTCGTCCT
>NC_051405.1:43889497-43890444 GCF_015228065.2 Penaeus monodon
AGCCTATATTATTTCAGACTAAAGATATTCTTCCCCTTTCATTGAGTTGTAGATTTTATGAATGATTAATCAATAATCTTCACGCAAATATGGTTAACATGCGGATATCTGATAAAGGTTCTGCCAGTCTGACCCTCCCAAAATCCGGCAATGAAGAATTACGAATAAATCATGACGTCGTGCAATGGCACAAACAACAACAAAGGATTTTCAAATGATCTAGAATATCAGTTGCCCATTATTCCAAAGGGAATTTACTCATTAGTGAACATATTGACAAAGAGGAAAGGAACCAAACGGAGTGTTAAGGAATTTCGGAGAGCCTCCCTCCCAGAAATCTGTCGACTTCAGAAAATGTAGAAATAAGTTGTTTTTTTAAGTATATCTAAAATACGAAGATAAAAAGGTATACATTACAAAAAATCTGGGCAGTACAAAAAAAAAAAGGTAAATATAATGATAACATCAATGAACTAACTAGCTGTAAGGGTTCGTTTCACTCGGAAGCATTTACACGATATGTCAGCGCCATTACAGTATAATGTCGAGGACTCTTGAGCTTGTGCGATCCGATTGTCCCATTACAGTTAATGTCGAGGACTCTTGAGCTTGTGCAAGATCCCGCATGCCATGTGTCTTATGAACTCCAAGTGAGGGTAAAGGAGGCGGTGAGCAGGGCAGGAACTTATGTGTTACTACAACCCTCCATTGCATTCATTTCTATTCTCTTCATCAGCGTGTGGCTTTACTTCTCTTAGATCTATAGTTAGATCCAGTGTTTCATCGAAGCTTGGAAAGGGCAAAAAACTGGGGAAGTGGACGGAGAGCAAGCTTAGCCTCAGGCGCAGGAAAACCTTGCGGACCTGGAGATTGAGTGAAGTGACGAGGAGAAAGGCCCTGAGAGTCCTTCCTCGGATATGGCCGAAGAGGAACCCGTTGCGGACCCT
>NC_051405.1:43891779-43891878 GCF_015228065.2 Penaeus monodon
GCGACGTAAACACAGGCCATCCGCCAGACACACAGATCCTCCGCTGTAACTACTGTGGGTTTTCTCGTTGATGAAGCGCCGGGATTGTGAGTTGATGAG
>NC_051405.1:43891971-43892118 GCF_015228065.2 Penaeus monodon
CACTTTGATGATGATGATAGATGCTGTTGTATTATCTTCTTGTCGTCACGGAGAGCAGGTCTTTTTTTTTGGGGGGACCTCGCTCGCGACTAGCTCGTGCCCTCCGTCGGGTGTGAGATGATGGCCGGTGCAATGTTGCAGAGAAGG
>NC_051405.1:43892576-43892839 GCF_015228065.2 Penaeus monodon
CTCAGCGCCCATAGTCCCTTAAGCCTGTGTGATAAAAAAGCCAATATTGCAAGAGGATTGTCTAACAAGCAACTACTCCATTGATCCGGTATGATTAAACGCAAGACCTTTCAAGTTAATATTTTTATTTATGTAACAAGTAAAAGAGAGAAAAATTCCATAAGATATTGTGTTTTATTTCCTATGTCTTCTTTCGCCGCTAATTACTCTCTTGCGTATCTATCCAATCAGCCATCTATCGATCAAGGAAGCATCAAAAGTGT
>NC_051405.1:43893956-43894053 GCF_015228065.2 Penaeus monodon
TCCAGCCTTTGACTTCCGCGTAAAAAGCCAAACCACATTACCTCGAAAAAATGGAATATCGAAAGACCAGGCGATTCAAAATGGTCATGCTCGACGG
>NC_051405.1:43894321-43894441 GCF_015228065.2 Penaeus monodon
GCACAAGACAAGGCAATGCGCAGCAAATGGTATAAAGAAAAGGAAAATAAGTTTCCTAAAATACTGAGAGATTAAGGGACTGCCAGCAGAGTAATAGTACTGTCAGTGACCCTACAAGAA
>NC_051405.1:43894976-43895176 GCF_015228065.2 Penaeus monodon
CGCATCTTCCCATCCGTTAAACGCAAAGGCAATTTTATCCGCACCATCGGTTGTCCGAATAGCGCTCGAGGCCTCAAACACCCCGAACGGGATTCAAAGGGTCGAGGTGTCAGTTCAGCCACGCAGCTTGACCCATTAGCTCGCTCGCCGCTGCTGGGTGTGGTCGCCTGCTGCCGCTGATTGAAGGCTGCCGACATACA
>NC_051405.1:43895276-43895345 GCF_015228065.2 Penaeus monodon
TTTATCACAGGCATGAGTAATGACAGTACTAAAAAGAAAAGAAGTAAGCATCGTGTCCCATCCAGCATC
>NC_051405.1:43895521-43895861 GCF_015228065.2 Penaeus monodon
TACAGCACCATATCTCTAAAATCAATCACTTAGCATGTCACCCCTCAGTGGATCCAACCAAGCAGCAATGCTTCCACTACACCCCTCTTTGTAGCATGAGAAACAAACTGAGAAACCCAGAGAAGATTATTCCCACCGCGTACCTGTGATTGTTGGTATAGCCTTAGGTCAGTTGAACAATCCTGGAAAGGGGGGATGAAAATACACACAGGTATATAATCATACAACCTCTCCTGTTTGCTTTTTGTAAAACATCAAAGCACGACAAACATAACTAACGGCGTAAGTAGCTGAGAATAGCGGCAGGAAAACAGGCAGGTCAAAAGGCCAACGTATAGGT
>NC_051405.1:43895921-43896704 GCF_015228065.2 Penaeus monodon
GGAAATTTGAATAAATAAATATCATTACAAACACCTATCATGTAACCCAGCCTCGTAACCAGATTTATAGCAAAGCGTTTAATGAATTGTCTGAAAATAACATGAAAGTGATAACGCGAGCGAGTTTATTGTAATCTGCACCAGGTACTTGCAAAGCAGTTATTTGAAAATAAATGTGACACCCTGTGTTTAGCAATTGTTCATAAACGTAGATATGAATCAGAGCTGAAGTACATAAAAGTGATAAATCCTGCAACAACTCCATTTGCGTAGTAATGCAATAGAAGTATTACAACAGCCTTTGTTATCCTTGCAGTGCCCTCGAGCCTCGAATAAATGAGCAGTGTCAGGAAGGGAAATATCTGAACAAGAGCTTATCAAATGGGAGTTCTATGAGCGTCCTTAAGCGTCGCAGCCTATCCATGGGTTTAGCAAATAGGGGAGCATGGCCTGGGATGCTTCACGACTCAGTTATCTTTCTTAGGACCAGTTGGATAGCCGCTTAACGAGTCGATCAAAAGGATTTTAGAGAGGATAAATCCTACGCGCTGAGGAAATTTTTGTCCGATGGTAAAGCTTCATCAGGGATAAAACGGGCACACAAGGTTTTCAATCCTAGTTTTTTGGATATTCATAACCTGCTATTCGGGCCTTCCTTCTAGTGCTGGAATGTTCCGCTGCCTCTGCTATTCTGAGCTAAGTGGACTTAAATAGATAACAACGTAGCCATTGTTGCCTACGCGTGCGTTTTGTGAGTGGTGTGTTGTTTGGTAGTAGTGTGTT
>NC_051405.1:43897094-43897227 GCF_015228065.2 Penaeus monodon
AGAGAATTGACGATGGCGATTAAATGACTAAAGACACCGTGATAGAATGTTAATCATCAAACAAAACAAAAAAAATACGCAGTACCCTTAAAGGCCATTAATAATAATGATCACCCATTACAACAGTGTGAGG
>NC_051405.1:43898029-43898129 GCF_015228065.2 Penaeus monodon
CTTCCTCAGACAAATTTCTGTTATTCTTCACCTAAAAGAGGAAATTAGACGAACCTTGCGTACCCCCTCCCCCCCCTTAGGACATGCCACCTTATATCTA
>NC_051405.1:43898162-43898682 GCF_015228065.2 Penaeus monodon
GTCTCATTTCGTTCGCGACTATTACCCACGAATCCACATAGTTTTGTAAACACAAGAAAATTGTATTTTTCTTCTGTTTCCCCCCTTTCTTGTTTCACACTTGGGCGAATGACAATATCGGCGTTGTCGAGTTTCTGCCTGTGATTCCATAAACCTATTTCTCTATCTAACAATATTGGTATTTCGTTATAAGTGTGATGTGGGTAAAGGTTTCATTATGGTTTTAACGCCATACGACATGAGCCTCAAGGTATATTTACTGTATTAAGCTTAGAGACTTAGTTAATCACAGGTTTTATAAGGTTGACACACAAAGGTAGCTGGTAAATTCTAATTGAAAAAGGGAAAAGCAAAAACGTGTTAAAAAGTGATAAAGAAAAGATAAAAAAGGACTCCAAACGAAAAGAAAACAGGGAAATGTACTAAAGAACTTATATAAATAAAATAAGTTAAAAAAATAACATGAAAATGTACCAACAAGTATATATGAAGAAAAAAGGTTACACATATTGTAAAGGGT
>NC_051405.1:43898779-43898845 GCF_015228065.2 Penaeus monodon
TCTTGAAATAGAATTGTTTATACTCGCTCTCCCTCAACTGTAAAGCGCATGTGGGGCGGTATTCCC
>NC_051405.1:43899298-43900035 GCF_015228065.2 Penaeus monodon
CATATAGATATAATCAATTTCATTTCATAATCTTAACGGAGATGAGTTTTTTTGGATGATGTTGACTACAAAAGGAATATGAAGCGAGGACTATACTTAATTTTTTGATCAAGTGAATACATGTTCTTGGTGTTCCATATAGATGAATTGGAGAAAAAGTTACCAGTATTTAAAAAAAAATCAAACGATAAAAATAAGTGAAAGAGATATATTTTGTGAAGTTGAAAGTATCTAAAAAGTGTGTTGATTAGATATAATTACATACCTGAATAAACGAAAACAGAACACAGTGTTCTCGAGGTGGCGAGAAAGTAAGAAATTGAATAAATGAATAAGCATGCGAAAATGTAAGACAGATTTATAGGAAAATGGAGAGAATAAAGAGACAATTTTCTTGTAGACAAAGAAAATGGCAAAAAAAAGGCTCAGTTCATGAAGTTATTCTGTCTGTTATAAACTGAATGTTCTTCTGAATTACTTTTCATACGGCAAGAAACTACAGTGTTCAGAGGTCATAGTTCTTCTACATAAGCGCTTGGCAAAATATACCGAATGATTATAGAGTGCACTGAAGTTTGACGGAGAAACGAATTACTTGATAAAGCGTAGGGTGACCGTATCTAGTAAATGGATAATCGCGAAAGTAGTGCTACGCTAATGGCAGATATGTCAATGACGCAATACAGGAACAGACTCAGATATTATACAAACATACACACAAACTCACCAGTACATAA
>NC_051405.1:43900130-43900723 GCF_015228065.2 Penaeus monodon
CCTGACACGCCCTGAGCCCACCTGAGACCCGCCACCACCGAGCCTGAGGAAAGAGGTCTTCCCAACAAAACCCGCTCAAGGTAGGTCTCAGTAGCACGCTGACCCTCGACACTTGTTATGCTTCAATTTACATGCAAATAAGAATTGCTCGAGACACCTTGAGGGCAAAAGGCAAACGGAGAGGGTGTAAGGGAGCTGAAATCGCTTCGGATAAAGGAGGAAGAAGGAGAATTAAGGGTGATAAAAGGAGGGGGGGGGGTAAAGGAGGGAGAAAGAGGTGAAAAGGGAGGGAAGGAGAGGGATAAAGAGGGAGATAAGAGGAGAGGGAGATACGATGGATGGAGAGGAAAGGGAATTAAGAGTGGAAGAAAAATCGGAGAGGAATAAAAAAGAATAAAGAGAAATAAAGGAGATAAAGAAGGAAATAAATGGAGGAAGAAACAACGGAAGTGAATAAAAGGGGAATGAAGAGAATAGATGGGATAAAGACCGAAAGAAAAAGAAACACAACGAATAAAAGGAAAGAGAAAAAAGGAAACACAAAAGATAATAAAGGAGATGAAGAAGAGAACTAAAAAAAAAAGAAACAGCGG
>NC_051405.1:43900768-43900870 GCF_015228065.2 Penaeus monodon
TGAGGTTAATAGTTCTTCGGAGATAGCGGGATTTAGATCATATTTATGTATATTATGATGCAAATTGTAATGAAGGTAAGGATTATGATATAAATGGTAGAT
>NC_051405.1:43901146-43902821 GCF_015228065.2 Penaeus monodon
TCCCCCCCCCCCTCTCACCTCTTCTCTGTAAAGCTAATCTTCGTGTCAACCTCAGCCCCCTCCTCCACCTCCCCCCCCTTGGGACTGATCCTCCCCCTCCCTCCCTCCTCCCCTCCCTCCTCCCTTCTCCCTCACTTACCCTCCTCTCCCCTCCCCTCCCTCCTCCCTTCTCCCTCACTTACCCTTCCTCTCCCCTCCCCCCCTCCTCGTACTGGAGCTCCAAGAACTTGACTTCCCCTTTCTCCCCCCCCCCTTCCCCTCGCCTCTCCCCTCAAGCTCTTTCTCTCCTCTCCTTCCCCTCTCCTCCGTGCCTCTCCCTTTCCCCTCACCTCCTTCTTGTTCTCCCTCCCTCTCCCCTTTCTCCTCCCCTTCCCCTCTCCCCTTCCTCTCTCTCCCTTCCCATCTCTCCTTCCCCTGTCCTCTTCGTCCTCTCCTTCCCGTCACCCCTCTCCCCTCACCAATTCCTTTTCCCTCCTCTCCTTCTCCTTCTTCCTCTTCTTCCCGTCACCCCTCTCCTCACCTCCCCCCTCCCCTCCCTCCTCTCCCCTTCTTCCCTCCCCCCTCCCTCCCCCCTCCTCCCTCCCTCCCCCCGCCCTCATCCCCAGACCCAACCCCACCGGCAGGAGGACAGACGCCCCGAGATTCCCGAAGACGTGCGCGACATCCGGACGCGTAGGTGATCCTCGGCGAGACCCACGCGAGGGTTGCGCGGCGGCCTGCGTGTCGTACGTGACGGAGGGAGATAATGCGGGACTGCCCCTCGTCGCGCTGGGAATCGGGAACGCTGGTCAGGTACCGGTGCTTCGGCGGGAGGGCGGGGGGGGGCGAGGTCACGCTTGAAATCGTGCTTGGGTGGGGGGATGACGGGTGTCAAGGAGGAGGTGGACGTCAAGGGAGGTGGACGTCGAGGAGGAGGTGGACGTCAAGGAGGAGGTGGACGTCAAGGAGGAGGTGGACGTCGAGGAGGAGGTGGACGTCGAGGAGGAGGTGGACGTCAAGGAGGAGGTGGACGTCAAGGAGGAGGTGGACGTCTAGAAGAAGGGCATAGAAAAAAGATATATCAAGAAGAGAGGTGACACTGAGAAGGAGGACGTCAAGAAGGTACACCTCAAGGAAATATACGTCAAGGAGGAGGTGGGTGTCACAGAGACAGATGTCAGGAAAAAAAGGGGACGTCAGATAGAAGGAGATACGAATAAGATGACGTGGAAGTTAGACGCCATGAAGGAATGGACATCAGGAAAAAAAGAGTTGAAATCAAGTAGAAAAAGGACATCAGTAAGGAGGTGGACGTCGAGAAGTCAGACTTCAAGATGTACGTCAAGTAGAAAGTGATCATCATGAAAGTGCACCTCGAGTAGAAGGTTGACATAAAAACCATCATGAGGCGGACGTCAAAAAAAAAAGGTGGACGTCACGGAAAAGGTAGACATCAAGGAGAAAGCAGGACATCAAGGAGAAAGCAGGACGTCACAGAAAAGGTAAACATCAAGGAAGACGTAGACATCAAGAGGATGGAAGTCAAGGAGAAGACAGGGACAGAAATCGTGAAGAATCTTGGCGATTTTTACAAGGATTCTCCACAGTCCCAGCGCCGCTCCATCATGCCGAAGATACAGTCCTCTCTCGCCTCTCGCTCAGGCCGCGAGACCCAGCTGGATGTCGACCCTCTGCA
>NC_051405.1:43903418-43903637 GCF_015228065.2 Penaeus monodon
TCATTGACCAAGCTTCCACTACCTTTCGCAATCATCATGTCCTCATACATCCTCTGCATCAGCTTAGAGTAAGTTACTTTAACCTTTAAGCAGCTCCATTAGTTGTTAGCTGCTGTGATATTATATTTACCAAGTAGTCCCTGCATTAAGTTAGTTTCTACCCTATTATCTCACATCAACATGGAAGCAGCTGCATTAACTTGCAAATTGTTATATTAA
>NC_051405.1:43904247-43904499 GCF_015228065.2 Penaeus monodon
CTATACTCCATCTCTCTCTCTTCCTTTTTTCCTTTTTTTTCTGTATCATTTTTTCGATACGTTCCATTATTCTTCGTTTTAGCGAAAGGCCGCGGGAAGTGAGGCCTCGAAGTCCTTGAGCAAACAGTGATTAAAAGAAGACTGAGGAACGACCCTTGAAGACGGGATAAGTCATATAGGGATTAGAGGGGTTTCAATGCTTTCATTCTCACTCACACGCATGCAAAAGGTCGATATTTACGTTTTATGATG
>NC_051405.1:43904889-43905471 GCF_015228065.2 Penaeus monodon
CACCCTTTTATTACAAAGTAAAAATTCAAATTTAACATATGACAAAGGTTCATAAAATCCTGTTTTAGTTGTCCTCTGTTATTCCTTTACATCTGCCCTCCTTCGTTTTCCCTATCCTTTTCTCCCCTACCTCTCCATAAACGCAATTTTTAAAACTCACTCATTGGCTCTTCGAAACAATGACGCCATAAACTGGGATGAACCATGACGTCACAGCCACCTCCGTTTCTCATTGGCCCAAACTGACGTCACATCTACGTCACAGCCACCTCCGTCTCTCATTGGCCCGGAAAGGATGACGAAATTCACAACAATTGAAACTTATTTCAGTTTTCCTGAAATGCGAGGGTGTGTGTTAGGGCGTATTTCCGAGCGCTATCAGTGACGTTAATACGATCATTTCTCTTGGAATATGGTCAATAGAACATTAATTCCGAAGTTGAATTGCGCGCACAAATTAAACTCTCCATCCATCTGCAGTATTTGCAGTAGTTAATCTGCGTTCATCAGAATAAACTTTGAGCTCTAGAATATATAATGTCCATCACTTTTATGATCACGAAATGCTTTTCGATTGTTGAA
>NC_051405.1:43907104-43907424 GCF_015228065.2 Penaeus monodon
CAAGCCTTAACCCCTGTACCACCTAATAGCAGTCATGTACAACAAACAAAGGTCCAAGCTAATTACGTGCTATTAGTGGAACTCCAAGTAAAAGGTCAGTTTGAGATCTGTGTACCATAAACCTCTGATATATAAGGTGTAATAATGGTATTTAGAAACCCTTTCTGGAGCCAAAGATTACGGGTTGTCTCTTTGCTGGAAATGTATGTGATAGAAGGTGCCTGTCCCGTTGCCGTGTCGGTGGTTAGGGTGTCGGAAAATGTGTCACTTTGTGGAGATCTTTGTCGTATAATGGAGTCTTGTGTCTTATCAAGTATTCT
>NC_051405.1:43907604-43907903 GCF_015228065.2 Penaeus monodon
TCCCTGTTCAGTTTAAATAACACTGTAATAATCTGGACAAGCGATTTGACAGTGATTCTAAGCTCATGGAACCTTTAATTTAATAAAGCTTAATTACAGACCCATGATGCCATATTATTCTAAAAAGTAGCATTTTAAAACATTAGTTCGCAGGAAAACCACGTACTCTGTACACAATCCAATCACATACTGTAGTCCCCAACACACCTGCTGTGTGATCTCTTAGTATGAATATTCATTGACTGTACCCTACATAAATGCTACTTATGAAATGAATCGCGTGACAAAAGCTTTAAAAA
>NC_051405.1:43907942-43908366 GCF_015228065.2 Penaeus monodon
AAGGCCAGTCGTAAAAGCCCCAGTTATAGCGAGGGATAATTCAGCCTCGGCCACTCACGCGCCCATGCGGGACTGGAGAGGTCAACAGACAGGCTCAGAGACAAAACTATTAACACGAAATCCCCATCCTCGACTGAGCATAAACAAAGACCCCGTGTAAACTAATGAGTGAGGAGAAGCACCCGAAGCCCTGAATGGAGAACAATTTCCCTAATGTATTTCTGTTCTGAGCGCAGAATGGGCCCCATTGTTCGCCGGACGATACCCAGACCTGTATCTCGCTACATATTTTTGTGGGGGTCTTTAAAGAAAACGCTGGAGTGAACCCGTCGACTTTATATTTCAAAAGGTTCCTTCAGCTGAGATTGGAAAGCGGAGTTTAATCTTTGTTACCGTATATGCCTCCACCCGAATGTACCGTTTT
>NC_051405.1:43908412-43908609 GCF_015228065.2 Penaeus monodon
CGTAATGCTACATTGTATTTCGGAGATGCGCTTAAGTAAAATTCTCTTACTTCCACGATCTTTTTTTTTTCGGAACATTTGTCCTCGTTCGGGCTAAAAGTGTAAGCGCTGGAAGAAAATCTGCTTTTAACAAGGAAGAAACGAAAGGGTTGTTTCTTTCTTGGAGATACAGACTCTAATGATAATAAGTTTTCAGT
>NC_051405.1:43909649-43909976 GCF_015228065.2 Penaeus monodon
AATAAATTACACTGTACTGCCAGCGTTACCAAGCAGATTCTCTCACCAGTGGAATAAATGTGAAACGTTTTCCACAACAGACAATCCCTCTCTTGGCGAAGGCGAGCGAGCGTGGCACTTCCCAGCGCCAGAGAGAGAATCAGCTGATTTTTGTTTACATCCCCTGGGGGGCGACCGGCTGAGTGTTGGCATGAGGACGCTCGGCAGCCCCCCGTAACCTTGTTAATGGCAGGAAGCGCTAATACACTCAACTGATGCGTCATACATTTATGAAAAGGGAGCGGAGATTGGACAGATGGGCGCAGAAATTATGACACCGACATTTCC
>NC_051405.1:43910024-43910348 GCF_015228065.2 Penaeus monodon
CACCGGGCTAGTTTTTTTATTCATTTTTTTTACCAGGCTACCATTTTAGAACAAAGGCAAGAACAATGCGATATTTTCTTTTTCGAATGATCACAGAAAAAAAGACAAAATTTCATATCAATGGAGTGAATATTTCTCTTTCTTTTCCATAATTAGCCTTAATGCTATGGATATGCAGCAAGAAAATGTGGCCAGACGGAAATTATTCAAAATATATTCTACGAATTTCTTGCCAGTGTACTGTATCACGCAACACCGCCAGCACGAGGGTGTGACTCTTTATACCCAGGGGGGAAAACAGACAAAAAAGGTTATCATAACGTT
>NC_051405.1:43910429-43910610 GCF_015228065.2 Penaeus monodon
TTTTCCAATCTCAAACAGCTCGTATCCTGCAGCGAGCATATGGTGTAACATTACGCTGTAGTAGAAACGTTTGCATGTAGCAGCTCGCACGCACATGGGGCTACATGCATTCAGAGAGATGAACGAAGGAACATTTCACTTAGATAAGTCTGGCGTGATCTGAGAACAAATGACTGTCGCT
>NC_051405.1:43910970-43911072 GCF_015228065.2 Penaeus monodon
TCTTATCTTCTTCTTCTTCTATCTTTTCTTCTACTTCTCTTTCTACTTCTTTTTTTCATTTCTTTCTCTCATATTTTTCTCTCTTATTTGTAATACACACAC
>NC_051405.1:43911331-43911679 GCF_015228065.2 Penaeus monodon
CATTTATATTGAACAGCCTGATGCAAGCGTGCTCTCGTGCTTGAATGAAGGCACTGATAGTTGGTACTACACTCCTATTTTGAGTCGACTCAGTTTGTAGAAGTTAGGTGGGACTATCTAACCCTGCGCATGATCTTTCCACTCTGGCCGGATGCAGTTTAACGTCATAAAGACGCTTATTTTACTTTGAGCGCCACTTCTGTATTTCTTTTATTTATTTATTTTTCCTTATAATCAATCTAGTCAGAGGATTCGGGCAAAAAAATGATGCGTAAAAATGGGGCCCAGAATCCTTAACAAGATGCTTAAGGCAGTCGCTGAATATTCAAGTCTTTGTTGACAACACAA
>NC_051405.1:43912112-43912458 GCF_015228065.2 Penaeus monodon
CCACCCTGTCAGACCTCACGCCACAACCCTGACTGCTTAATCAATCCATTGCTTCTCAACCCGGCATAGTTAGGCCAGACGTCTGAAGTCAATGACGAGACTAACATCATCCTCAACAAATTCGTAATGCTTTTCATAATTATGGTAATCGCGTCAGTCATACTGTTACCAAAACGAGGCATCAATTTTCCCCCAAAATCCCTGGGGGGGAAAAAAAGTGTCCAAAATAAGGTCAATTAAGGTCGGATTTCCCTCCCTATCCATTATTTCGACCTTATTTTCCGTAGGTCAGTTTAGCCTGCGATTTTCAGCTCATTAAGAACAGTTTTCCCCCTACTGTAAAACA
>NC_051405.1:43912654-43912909 GCF_015228065.2 Penaeus monodon
CAAATTCTTTTAATTCCCTCCCCCCCCTCTTCCCCAAGTCTAACAGAAGAGTATTTAAAAGTTTCCCGAACAAGTAAATAAGAGTACAGGTATCTTGCAATTAATTAAGCAATTAGTGAGATCGCAGGGCAGATAATGGAGCAGACTAGCTCATTACAGCCTTAAAAAACAAAAGGCCAGGATCGCTGTTATTTCAGGATCGTGGTGAGAAGAAGGTCTGCCTCAGGTTGAAATCTCTTGAAGAATCTTTGGGAT
>NC_051405.1:43914731-43914808 GCF_015228065.2 Penaeus monodon
ATATATTAAATATATTAATAATATATAATATATATATAATTTTTATATACATGTTGTTATACAAAAAAACACAAAAC
>NC_051405.1:43914969-43916290 GCF_015228065.2 Penaeus monodon
ATATTTTTTTATTCATCGATTTATTTATTTATCTATATATATCGCTGTGCAAACTAATCAGTTTAATGGCTAAGCCCAACCGGTTGATGCCCTACACTAAGACCCTCATGGAAGTCATCAATTCTTGGGTCGAAATTTGACCAAATTCGTTTCGTTATGTATATAAAAGGTAATGAAAGGTATTGTTAACATTACCTTTTACTTTCAGGCTTCGCTCTCAGGCTTGGCTCTCAGGCTTGGCTTTCAGGCTTGGCTCTCAGGCTTGGCTCTCAGGCTTGGGTCTCAGGGTTGGCTCTCAGGCTTGGCCCAGGCTTGGCTCCAGGCTTGGCCCCAGGCTTTTGGGTCTCAGGCTTCGCTCTCAGGGGTTTGGTTAGGCTTCGCTCTCAGGGGTTTGGCTCTCAGGCTTTGGCTCTCGGCTTGGGCTTTCCGGCTTGGCTTAGGCTGGCTCTCAGCTTGGCTCTCAGGCTTGGGTCTCAGACTTTTGCTTTAGGTTGGGTTCAGGCTTGGGTTCAGGGTTCGCTCTCGGATTTGGGTCTCAGGGTTGACCTAGGTTGGCCTTTAGGCTTTGGGTCTCAGGCTTGGCTCTCAGGGTTTCCCCTTAGGCTTGGCCTCAGGGGTCTCCAGGCTTTTGGGTCTTTAGGCTTTGGGTCAGACTTCGCTCTCACGCTTGGTTCTCAGACTTTGCCCCAGGTTGACTCTCAGGCTTCGCTCTCAGGCTTCGCTCTCAGGCTTCGCTTCAGGCTTCGCCTTTTAGGCTTGGGGCCCCCAGACTTCGCTCTCGGCTTGGCCCCCAGTTGGGGTCTCAGGGTTGGCCTCAGGCTTGGGGTCTCAGGCTTGGCTCTCAGGGGTTTTGGGTCTCAGGCTTTGGGTTCAGCCTTTCTCAGGCTTCGCTCTCAGGGTTGGCTCTCAGGCTTTGGGGTCTCAGGCTTCGCTTCAGGCTTGGTCTCAGGCTTCGCTCCAGGCTTGGCTCTCAGGCCCCGACTCTCAGGGTTGGGGTCCAGACTTGGCCTCCACCTTCGCTCTCAGGGCCCCGGCTCTCAGGGTTGGCTCTCAGGTTGGCTTCAGGCTTGGCTTCAGGCTTGGCTTCAGGCTTCGCTTCAGCTTTCCTCTCGGTGGCTCCTAGGCTTGGCTCTCAGGTTGGGCTCTCAGGGTTGGCTCTCGGCTTGGCCCAAGCTTTGGGTCTCAGGGTGGCTCTCAGCTTTGCTCTCAGGCTTGGCTCTCAGGTTGGCTCTCAGCCTTTTGCTCTAGGTTTGGTTCAGGGTTGGCCCCAGGGTTGGCTTCAGGTTTGGGTCTCAGGCTTCGCTCTCAGGGTTCGCTCTCA
>NC_051405.1:43916322-43917555 GCF_015228065.2 Penaeus monodon
CTCAGCCTTTCCCCTTTCCTTTGGCCTTTAGGCTTTTGGGTTAACTTCGCTCTCAGGCTTGGGGTCTCAGCCCCCCCCCCTTCGCTCTCAGCCTTCGCTCTCAGGCTTCGCTCTCAGGCTTGGCTCTCAGGCTTTGGGTCTAGGTTGGCTCTCAGGTTCGCTCTCAGGGTTGGGTCTCAGGCTTCGCTTAGGGTTTGGGGTCTCGGCTTGGCCTAGGGTCGCTCTCAGGGTTGGCTCTCGGCTTTGGCTCTCGGGGCCTTTCTCTCACTTGGCCCTCAGGCTTGGGGCTCAGGCTTGCTCTCAGGCTTGGCTCTAGGCTTGGTCTCAGCTTCGCTCTCAGGGCCGCTTCAGGCTTGGTTCAGGCTTTGGCCTCAGGGTTGGCTCTAGGCCTGGCTCTCAGGGGGTTCGCTCTTTAGGGGTTTTCTCCAGGCTTGGTCCAGCCTTCGCTCTCAGGGGTTGCTCTCGGGCTTGGCTCCAGGGTTGGCTCTCAGGCTTGGGTCTCAGCCTTCGCTCTCAGGCTTGGCTCTCAGGCTTGGCTCTCAGGCTTCGCTCTCAGGTTTTGTCCGGCTTAATAAATGTCTCTATTATGCTCTGCACAAGGACCTGACCCGCTTTCAAGCAAGATCAAATGTAATTTAATTCAGGGTGTGCCGAGTAGGCTTTTTTTTTTGCCCCATTCATTTCATCATTCCTGCAGTGCGTAAACGTTGCAATGCATGATCTTTGCAATGAATAAGCGTCGGTGAACCATCTTCTAAAGACGTAATTTAAGTATGGTGTTTTTTGTAGTTTTTTTACTGTGAGCTGTACCAAATATGGGAGACAGAATATAAAGATAATAATATAAAAAATATAAATCATTTCGGAAATCTGTTTATATGTCTTTCTCCTTTTTTCTTAAAACAAAGGAAGACTTAAAAAAAAAGAAAACAAATAACAAAATGGATTACGTAAATTTCAACGTGCAAATTAGCCAGAACGGAAAGAGATTCAGCTACGGTTACACTAAGCCTATTAAAAAGGGCCCCCTTGGGGACACACACCGGGGACCCCCGAACCAGCATGCTCTTCTCCTTGGCCGGAGGTTAAGCAGCGGCTCAGGCACTGTGGCCATTCATTCAGCCTCTCCGGCGCTGCGGCAGATAGCGTAGCCAAAGGCGGCGCTCGATCTGCCGCCTCCACAGAGAGCAGACTGATTTCCGTCCCCTTTTTAAAATGCCCCTATAGGCTTTG
>NC_051405.1:43917740-43920771 GCF_015228065.2 Penaeus monodon
ATCGCTGTACAAACTAATCAGTTACATGGCTAAGCCCAACCGGTTGATGCCCTACACTAAGACCCTCATGGAAGTCATCAATTCTTGGGTCGAAATTTGACCAAATTCGTTTCGTTATGTATATGAAAGGTAATGAAAGGTATTGTTAACATCACCTTTTACTTTCAGGCTTGGCTCTCAGGCTTGGCTCTCAGGCTTGGCTCTCAGGCTTGGCTCTCAGGCTTGGCTCGCAGGCTTCGCTCGCAGGCTTGGCTCGCAGGCTTCGCTCTCAGGCTTCGCTCTCAGGCTTCGCTCTCAGGCTTGGCTCTCAGGCTTCGCTCGCAGGCTTCGCTCTCAGGCTTCGCTTTCAGGCTTGGCTCTCAGCCTTCGCTCGCAGGTTGGCTCTCGGCTTCGGTCGCAGGCTTGGCTCTCAGGCTTCGCTCTCAGGCTTCGTCCAGGCTTCGTTCGCAGGCTTGGCTCTCAGGCTTGGCTCTCAGGCTTCGCTCTCAGCCTTCGCTCTCAGGCTTGGCTCTCAGGCCTGACTCTCAGGCTTGGCTCTCAGCCTTCGCTCTCAGGCTTCGCTCTCAGGCTTGGCTCTCAGGCTTGGCTCTCAGGCTTCGCTCTCAGGCTTGGCTCTCAGGCTTCGCTCTCAGGCTTGGCTCTCAGGCTTCGCTCTCAGGCTTCGCTCTCAGGGCTTGGCTCTCAGGCCTGACTCTCAGGCTTGGCTCTCAGGCTTCGCTCGCAGGCTTTGCTCTCAGGCTTCGCTCTCAGGCTTCGCTCTCAGGCTTCGCTCTCAGGGCTTCGCTCTCCAGGCTTGGCTCTCAGCCTTCGCTCTCAGGCTTGGCTCTCAGGCCTGACTCTCAGGCTTGGCTCTCAGCCTTCGCTCTCAGCCTTCGCTCTCAGGCTTGGCTCTCAGGCTTCGCTCGCAGGCTTGGCTCTCAGCCTTCGCTCTCAGCCTTCGCTCTCAGGCTTCGTTCGCAGCCTTCGCTCTCAGGCTTGGCTCTCAGCCTTCGCTCTCAGGCTTCGCTCTCAGGCTTGGCTCTCAGGCTTGGCTCTCAGGCTTCCCTCGCAGGCTTGGCTCTCAGGCTTCGCTCTCAGGCTTCGCTCTCAGCCTTCGCTCTCAGCCTTCGCTCTCAGGCTTGGCTCTCAGCCTTCGCTCTCAGGCTTGGCTCTCAGGCCTGACTCTCAGGCTTGGCTCTCAGCCTTCGCTCTCAGCTTGGCTCTCAGGGCCCGACTCTCCCGGCTTGGCTCTCACCTTCGCTCTCAGGCTTTGGGTCTCAGGCTTGGCTCCCCAGGCCTGACTCTCAGGCTTGCTCTCAGCCTTCGCTCTCAGCCTTCGCTCTCAGGCTTCGCTCTCAGGCTTGGCTCTCAGGCTTGGCTCTCAGGCTTGGCTCTCAGGCTTCGCTATCAGGCTTCGCTCTCAGGCTTCGCTCTCAGGCTTCGCTCTCAGGCTTGGCTCTCAGGCCTGACTCTCAGGCTTGGCTCTCAGCCTTCGCTCTCAGGCTTCGCTCTCAGTCTTGGCTTTCAGGCTTGGCTCGCAGGCTTGGCTCTCAGGCTTGGCTCTCAGGCTTGGCTCTCAGGCTTGGCTCTCAGGCTTCGCTCTCAGGCTTCGCTCTCAGGCTTCGCTCTCAGGCTTCGCTCTCAGGCTTGGCTCTCAGGCTTGGCTCTCAGGCTTCGCTCTCAGCCCTGACTCGCAGGCTTGGCTCTCAGCCTTCGCTCTCAGGCTTGGCTCTCAGGCCTGACTCTCAGGCTTGGCTCTCAGGCCTGACTCTCAGCCTTCGCTCTCAGGCTTGGCTCTCAGGCCTGACTCTCAGGCTTGGCTCTCAGCCTTCGCTCTCAGGCTTGGCTCTCAGCCTTCGCTCTCCGGCTTGGCTCTCAGGCTTGGCTCTCAGGCTTGGCTCTCAGGCTTGGCTCTCAGCCTTCGCTCTCAGGCTTGGCTCTCAGCCTTCGCTCTCAGGCTTGGCTCTCAGCCTTCGCTCTCAGGCTTGGCTCTCAGGCTTCGCTCTCAGGCTTGGCTCTCAGGCTTCGCTCTCAGGCTTGGCTCTCAGGCTTGGCTCTCAGGCTTGGCTCTCAGGCCTTCGCTCTCAGGCTTGGCTCTCAGGCTTGCTCTCAGGCTTGGCTCTCAGCCTTCGCTCTCAGGCTTCGCTCTCAGGCTTGGCTCTCAGGCTTGGCTCTCAGGCTTGGCTCTCAGGCTTCGCTCTCAGGCTTCGTTCGCAGGCTTGGCTCTCAGGCTTGGCTCTCAGGCTTCGCTCGCAGGCTTGGCTCTCAGGCCTGCTCTCAGGCTTGGCTCTCAGCCTTCGCTCTCAGGCTTGGCTCTCAGGCCTGACTCTCAGGCTTGGCTCTCAGGCTTGGCTCTCAGGCTTGGCTCTCAGCCTTCGCTCGCAGGCTTGCTCTCAGGCTTGGCTCTCAGGCTTGGCTCTCAGGCTTGGCTCTCAGGCCTGGCTCTCAGGCTTCGCTCTCAGGCTTGGCTCTCAGGCCTGACTCTCAGGCTTGGCTCTCAGGCTTCGCTCTCAGGCTTCGCTCTCAGGCTTGGCTCTCAGGCTTCGCTCTCAGGCTTGGCTCTCAGGCTTGGCTCTCAGCCTTCGCTCTCAGGCTTGGCTCTCAGGCCTGACTCTCAGGCTTGGCTCTCAGCCTTCGCTCTCAGGCTTGGCTCTCAGGCCGTCTCTCAGGCTTGGCTCTCAGGCTTGGCTCTCAGGCTTCGCTCTCAGCCTTCGCTCTCAGGCTTCGCTCTCAGGCTTGGCTCTCAGGCTTGGCTCTCAGGCTTCGCCTCGGGTTGCTCCCCGACTTTGCTCTCAGGCTTGGCTCTCAGGCTTCGCTCTCAGGTTTTGTCCGGCTTAATAAATGTCTCTATTATGCTCTGCACAAGGACCTGACCCGCTTTCAAGCAAGATCAAATGTAATTAAGTTTCAGTGAGTGTTGCCAGAGTAGGTTTCATGCCCCCTTTTCCCCTTTTCCTTTCTTTTTTTCCCTGCAGTGTGTGAACGTTGCAATGCATGATCTTTGCAATGAATAAGCGTCGGTGAGCCATCTTCTAAAACTAAATTTAATTGG
>NC_051405.1:43920803-43921229 GCF_015228065.2 Penaeus monodon
ACTAGGCTGTACGAAATAGGGGAGACAGAATTTAATTAAAAAAAATTAAACATTTTGGAATCGTTAATAGTTTTTCCCTTTTTTTTTTCTAAAAAAAAGGAAGACTTAAAAAAAAGAAAACAAATAACAAAATGGATTACGTAAATTTCAACATGCAAATTTGCCAGAACGGAAAGAGATTCAGCTACGGTTACACTAAGCCTATTAATAGCGCCGTCTGGGGACACACACACGGGCACCTGACGAACCAGCATGCTCTTTTCCTTGGCCGGAGGTTAAGCAGCGGCTCAGGCACTGTGGCCATTCTTCACCCCTCCCCGGGCCCGCTGGGGGATAGCGTAGCCAAAAAGGCGGCGCTCGATCTGCCGCCTCCACAGAGAGCAGACTGATTTCCGTCGTTTGAAATGCACTACGTATATGGCTTAC
>NC_051405.1:43921543-43921648 GCF_015228065.2 Penaeus monodon
GCGATAAGCTTTTTTAGAGTTTAGTTTACCCCCTTTTTACGTAAATTTTAATGTGAATAAAACCTACATTTGTTTTGAAAGAAATTGCGGTCTTTTTTAATTAAA
>NC_051405.1:43921743-43921995 GCF_015228065.2 Penaeus monodon
GTCAGTCTTCGGTGTCTTTTATGTTGATCCTTTGGGGTTGCTGGTTTTCTGTTTTAAAGGTTCCTAAAGGGGGAGTTGTCCAATTTTGGGGATCGGGGTGAACGTTGATGGAGATTTCAGGAAAAGGTGGGGGGTTTTAGAAAGAAGATGGTTTTAAAGGTTTGGGGAAAAGAGGGTAATGGGGGAAAGAAAAAAACTTGAAGGTTAAATGTTTTTAAAAAGGAGCTTAAAGAAATAAAGAAGAAATCAAAA
>NC_051405.1:43922061-43922903 GCF_015228065.2 Penaeus monodon
AATACCGTAATTAAAAAATAACAGCTTACGTGGTCGTGCCCCAAACCCCCAAGAACAACCCTTTTCTTGAATAACTACTAAAATAGCTTTGGGGTGTGGTTTTCGAAACTGGGGGTAACATAAATAAGGTAATAAATTAATTTACCACACAATGAATTATAAATAATTTTAAAAAAAAAAAATCCAAAATTAATATAAATTCATTATACAATAATATAATGAATTTTACCCAAAAAAAAAAAACACCTGCCTTTCAAAACCCAACAATCCTCCTAAAATAAAATAAACAAAAAAACCCTCAAAAACCCTCCCCGACACGACTCCCCAAAAAACCCCAACTTACCCACCTCCTTTTTTTCCTTACTTTTCCTTTTTTCTAAGCTACTGAACCTTCTAAAAAAGCAGTATTCACTAACAGTAAACCCTCAACCCAAAAATTACCATTTTTAAAATTACCCTCACCCTTCCTTTTTGGCCATGCAAATTAAACCTCCAAAATCATCCTCGGCTCAACCTTCTCCTCCTCTCCTCCCCCCCCCTCCCCCCCTTCCTCCTCCTCCCTCCTTTCCCCTCTCCCCCTCTCTCCTCCCCCCTCCTCCTCTCTCCCCTCCCCCCCTTCCTCCCCCCCTCCTCCTCCCCCCTCCCCCCTCCTCTTACCTTCTTCCCTCTCCTTCCTCCCCCTCCCCCTTCCCCCCTTCCCCCCCCCCCTCCCCCTCCCCCCCTCCTCTTTAACTTCCTCCCTCGTCCCCTTCGCTCGACGCTCGCGATGCCGATTCCTCCTTCCTGCGCAGAGGCCAATAGTCCACGTATTTCCGGTCGCCTTGGGTTCTTTCCCCCTTTCC
>NC_051405.1:43922920-43922984 GCF_015228065.2 Penaeus monodon
GGGGGGGGGAAAAAGGAGGGGGTTTTTTTGGAAGGAAAGGGAAGGGGGAGTGAAGAATAAGAAA
>NC_051405.1:43923342-43923573 GCF_015228065.2 Penaeus monodon
CTTTGGGACGATAAAGGAAAATGGGTAAGTGGGAGGCATTGTCAAGGAAAGGTAATAGGCGACGAGGGAAGAGTCTTGCCTTAGGGAAAGCAAAAAGGAAAGTAATGCCGTAATGGGTAGCGAGAGAAGGAAAAGGGGAAGAAAAGGGAAGAGGGAAAGGAAGCAACAAATATGGGAAATAAAAAGGAGGAGGAGAAGAAAGATTCAGAAAGGGAAAGGAGGGAGAAGGAG
>NC_051405.1:43923620-43923891 GCF_015228065.2 Penaeus monodon
GTTAAATTGAAAAATAGAAATAGAACTTGATAAAAGCGAGGTGGGGGGAATCACGGATGATGAAAATAGAGGAAACAAATAAATAAGGAGGAGAGAGAGTAACAAGAAACAAGGGTTAGATGAGAAAGAACATTGAATAAGGCGAGGAATCGTACTGTAGATAAAGAATGGAAGACGAGAGAGAACGAGGAACAGGCAGTTTAACAAGAACGGGAAATAGTGACAGATAAAAATGTCACGAGAACGTTTTTCATTTCTTTCCTGTGCGGGC
>NC_051405.1:43924487-43925135 GCF_015228065.2 Penaeus monodon
CCCACAAGAACCTCTGCAGCGTTGCATGAAAGCACCCGACATGCAAGAAAACCGGAATGCAGAGATGTCACAAGAAATTCGACCCCATCATGGCTGAGCCTGCACGCGCCAGATCAGCTGACTGGCCGCGAGATTGTCCTCTCGCGTGAGACCAGGGACGCTAAAGGCACGATAACGCCGCGCCCGTCATTGTTAAAGGTACTAGTCATGATTACGAGTGATGATGCAATGTTCAAAAAAAAAAAGAGTTATGATGATTTTTAACAATAGAAATAACTGATGGAGGCTAGCCCAATTTTTCCAGCACGCTTCAATCTGTGTGTATGTATGAGATCAGTGATTTACAAATGGTTGCTGAGTAGGATAGGTTTCACAATATATATTTCTATTTAGTGATACAAAATATGAACAAACAATTTTCTTAGCAGTCAGTGGATTTCATTAATGGAACAATATTTTAAGACCATCGAAATAATTTTCTTTTTTTCATATACATTATACAGACTGAACTCAATACTAAGGTGCTATGCTACTGGGCTATGTTTCTCTTTTACAATACACTACGTTAACGACATGGATGAATATTAATTATGTATAATGGAACGTGTGTGTTTAACCTAATAAAATAACAGGTGGGAAAATTTTAAT
>NC_051405.1:43925853-43926097 GCF_015228065.2 Penaeus monodon
GTGGCAGAGAGAAGAGCTCTTTCGACGATGAAGGGATGGGGAAGCTCGAGGCATTGTCAAGGAAAGGTAATAGGCAACGAGGGAAGAGTCTTGCCTTAGGGAAAGCAAAAGGGAAAGTAATGCCGTAATGGGTAGCGAGAGAAGGAAAAGATGAATAAAAGGGAAGAGGGAAAGGAGGCAACAAATATGGGAAATAAAAAGGAGGAGGAGAAGAGAGATTCAGAAAGGGAAAGGAGGGAGAAGG
>NC_051405.1:43926141-43926418 GCF_015228065.2 Penaeus monodon
GTTAAATTGAAAAGTAGAAATAGAACTTCATAAAAGCGAGGTGGGGGGAGTCACGGATGATGAAAATAGGGGAAACAAATAACGAAGGAGGAGAGAGAGTAACAAGAAACAAGGGTTAGATGAGAAAGAACATTGAATAAGGCGAGGAATCGTACTGTAGATAAAGAATGGAAGACGAGAGAGAACGAGGAACAGGCAGTTTAACAAGAACGGGAAATAGTGACAGATAAAAATGTCACGAGAACGTTTTTCATTTCTTTCCTGTGCGGGCGCGGGC
>NC_051405.1:43926979-43927630 GCF_015228065.2 Penaeus monodon
CCTACAATTAAAGACAAAAAAATGACCCACAAGAACCTCTGCAGCGTTGCATGAAAGCACCCGACATGCAAGAAAACCGGAATGCAGAGATGTCACAAGAAATTCGACCCCATCATGGCTGAGCCTGCACGCGCCAGATCAGCTGACTGGCCGCGAGATTGTCCTCTCGCGTGAGACCAGGGACGCTAAAGGCACGATAACGCCGCGCCCGTCATTGTTAAAGGTACTAGTCATGATTACGAGTGATGATGCAATGTTCAAAAAAAAATAAAAAGAGTTATGATGATTTTTAACAATAGAAATAACTGATGGAGGCTAGCGCAATTTTTCCAGCACGCTTCAATCTGTGTGTATGTATGAGATCAGTGATTTACAAATGGTTGCTGAGTAGGATAGGTTTCACAATATATATTTCTATTTATAGATACAAAATATGCACAAACAATTTTCTTAGCAGTCAATGGATTTCATTAATGGAACAACATTTTAAGATCATCGAAAGAATTTTCTACTTTTCATATACATTATACAGACTGAACTCAATACTAAGGTGCTATGCTACTGGGCTATGTTTCTCTTTTACAATACACTACGTTAACGACATGGATGAATATTAATTATGTATAATGGAACGTGTGTGTTTAACCTAAT
>NC_051405.1:43930018-43930109 GCF_015228065.2 Penaeus monodon
AGCTCTCCCAACGGCGTCGCCCCAAGACGAGAACAAGAACCTGCTCCCTCGGGACCGCCTCGGGCTCTTCGTCTCTCCCTCGTGCCTGGTG
>NC_051405.1:43930150-43930365 GCF_015228065.2 Penaeus monodon
CGTGGACTGATGTTAATGACGTTATCAGATTATACGGTCAATAAAACAGCCCCTTTCGGAAGCACGTCGGCACGTCGTCGGCGGCAAGGCTTCTTTGGCTCCCACTTCGACTTCTTTCCTTCGTCTTTAACACTGTTTCCCGACGTCTCGGTTCGCGTCGGGTCGGTATCGCTTTATGCAACGCGCACGCAGTTTTGTAACCCGCCAGACCACGA
>NC_051405.1:43930387-43930815 GCF_015228065.2 Penaeus monodon
GCGCCGTGCAACAGACTGTTCGACTAACTTTCCTGCCCCCGGGAACCTGTGACACATTTTATCAAAACCCGTAACTTCTGCGCTCCTCCTTGTAATGAAATAATCCAATTTGGTGATAACCTTTGGCATGACGAGATCGCCAAGGCACTCGGGACCGGTTCTCGGCCCGCGCGAGAGTGGCCCCAAAGGACAGAGACACGTAAGGTCGACATTCACGTGTTGGATGATGGGGCAGGAGGCCTTTTCCGCCTCCAGGCACTGGTAGGAGCAGTAGGCAAGTTTCCAGGCGACACCTGCGTCCTCAGAACTAACATGTAGTACTAGGTATTGTACATCAGGACCTCAGCGTCACCCCATCAACGAATCCTAGAAATAGATAGATAAAATTGAACTTTTATTCAAGATTGTCAAGTAAGGCTGGATGTTTA
>NC_051405.1:43930860-43931201 GCF_015228065.2 Penaeus monodon
AAAACAGAAAAATGGCCACCACAAAAATGCCATTGATTTTGTCTGACGGTTCAACCAGCCAAAAGCAAAGTCACAAACTAAACTCAGGTTTAACTCGAATGTTGTAAAAATATTTTTACTGTCTAGTCATGGCTTCCCCTCACCCCCCCACCCCCGAAAAGTTTTTCGAATGTGGACTTTGGTTCGTGTCAGAAAGTCATAAACCACCGTGTTATGCCTTCTTGAAATACTTATTTGAAACTCAAAGAACCAATAACGAACGGAAGGCGTTGCTTCAAAATTTCGCCACAAAGTTTCGGTGTCGCTGAGGCGGGGTTCGAGATCCCCGAAGATGGCGCTCG
>NC_051405.1:43932021-43932088 GCF_015228065.2 Penaeus monodon
TGTAATATTGTTTTTGTATTGTGCGTTTTTCTTCCATGCGTATCTGTCTATTTTTCGTATCTATCTT
>NC_051405.1:43932569-43933089 GCF_015228065.2 Penaeus monodon
CCGTTGTGTGATAGTGTTCCATTGTTGTGTTGTTCCGTTTTCGTGGGCATTGTGCAGAGTAATGGCCGTTTCTCGAGTTGCATCCGGATCCCGACAGCGGTTACCATTAGCATTTCGCAATTGCGTCTATTATTCATAAAGTTACCGCAAAGCATTCGAACAATGAATACATATACATACATATACATATTTTCCGATGCGTGTGGTTACGCTCCTGCAACTGATTTAGCTTCAGGGAATAGAAGATTTGCAACGAAGAGGAAAATCAAGTTGGTGTAAACATGGGCGTGGAAAGTTAGGGATATTTTCTCCGTAGTGACGTCACGGAAACAATTAGCGGTTTTTTTTTTCGCATCAACACAAATACAGGGAAATAGCGCCGGGGATCGGATTCGTTATGAATATAGTGATGGATACACGAATTTGTATAGAAATAGGATCCACGATGACCAATTTCCATTCGAATAAAGCTTGAGCTCTGCGGTGGTCAGGGGGAGGGGATGAGGAGGGGACTCTCCTC
>NC_051405.1:43934039-43934881 GCF_015228065.2 Penaeus monodon
CGATCTTCAACGGCATAGCTGGAATTTCTCGTCAATGACAATAAACGCACCATTCCACCCCCCCCCCCCATCCACCCTCACAGACTGCTCTAAACAGACGGTCAAGTATCTAGAACTTTGATAATAGCTGCACCCTCCCCTTCCTCCCCCTCACCCCCACCCCTCCTTCCCTGTCCCTTATTCCTCCCCCCCCAACCCCACCTCCACCCACCTCTAACCCACCTTCCCCCTCCACCCACCCGCCTATCACCCACCTCTAACCCACCTTCCCCCCCCAACCCACCCCCATCCCGCCCATCCCCGCCCACGACGCACCTCTCGCGCCCAACGTCACGGAATATTCAATTTAACTCGTGAATGCCATGTAAGGGTGTTTGGGACTGAAGTGTTTGAGGAAAGGTTCTCTGAGCGAAAGCTGGTCAAACAGAGCGAGTCTTTGGACAACCCCCTCCCTCCCCTCCCCTCCCCGAGTGCCACGCGAAGGCCAGGATTGTTTAGGGGCAGTCCTTGCATTCATTGTCTGTAAGAATGACAAAGGAATAGATTACGGCGGACGCGAATTGGACATTTGGCCGGCGAAAAGTTCTCCATTTAATGCAACGGAGGTCAACATCAGTGCCGCTCTGAGAGTCGCCACGGAAGGTCTTGATTATTCGGAATGCGAAATGGCTCCTAAAAGTCCCCCTGGCTGCTTATGGCTCCTGCTATTTGCTAAAGGGTTATTTCTGCGTGTATGGGAAGCCTCTCGCCAAGGGGTTTCTTTTTTGCTCTTCCTTTCTGGTTTGCTTTTAGCAAGAGCCTCTCGCGTGTATGGGAATCCTCACGCTGCGGGCTTTCTCATG
>NC_051405.1:43934914-43934989 GCF_015228065.2 Penaeus monodon
ATGAGTCTGATAGGCAAAAACGAGCCATTTTATTTTCTTTCTGTTGCTTAAGTGGGTCTCCAAGTACGTACATAG
>NC_051405.1:43935212-43935390 GCF_015228065.2 Penaeus monodon
TACTCAAGACAAAATCTTAGTTGGGAAAATAAGCTCATGATTAAGCGAACTGGATTAAGGTTTAGCATGGAAACTTTCCTTTGAAAAATAAATAAAGGAAAATAAAGAAAAATAAAACTACTTTCCCCCAGATTCCACTTCCTTCTCTTTATCGTCTTCTTTATCTATTTATTTCCTT
>NC_051405.1:43935505-43935615 GCF_015228065.2 Penaeus monodon
CGTTTCTCATTTTTCCATGTACTGTTGCCAGATGCAGTGGCCTTCTTTTCCGTGTTATTTGCCCCTCGAATGCTCTTTGAACTTCGCGAAGAATTCCGGCAAAGAACATC
>NC_051405.1:43936321-43936569 GCF_015228065.2 Penaeus monodon
TACGCACAAAAGACAATGACATGCAAGTGAATTGATCCTTGCAATATCCTTGCAACTGAACCGAATTTCACTTCTTGCAACATACTGAAAATAATGAACAGTTTTCGCGGATTATTTGTGTTTCAAGAAGAGGTAGAATTTCCTTTTTCTCGGTATATCTTGTTTCCGTTTCTGCCTTTTTTTCTCGCTCTGAATCTTTCGAAAGGTCTTTTGTACCCTCATAGTGTGTGTGTGTGGGGGGGGGTGCT
>NC_051405.1:43936916-43937141 GCF_015228065.2 Penaeus monodon
TACACGCGTGTGTGTGTGTGTGGATAGATACGCAGGTACGTTCTTCTACATATAATCTTGACTTTAAATGCAAATCACACTTAACATACGTCAAAAAAAATGCAGACGCTGAAGTAAAGTTTGAAGCGAAGAGAAAAAATGAGATAAAGACTTCAAGCAAGGTTCACTCTGAGGGTACGAAAGAGATGGCTTTGGAAAGAATCATAGATTATGCAATACGACCGG
>NC_051405.1:43937414-43937619 GCF_015228065.2 Penaeus monodon
TCACAGCACAAACTCTGACATTAATCTCTCTTTTAAATAGTCTTCTGCAAATATAGACATGATACCGGCGGCATGGACGCTCATATTACACGCTTTTATGTAATGACGAAGCGTATACACACATACGAACAGGAATAATATTACTTCTCTTCATATGAACTCAGACGAAAAGGTTTAAATGATTAGAGATTGAAAGAAATATAAA
>NC_051405.1:43937731-43937813 GCF_015228065.2 Penaeus monodon
GGATAAGGAACAAGCATAGACGAACTATCGAAATGAAGAACTCTGTAAGAAAATTCATAAGTGGAAAAATGAGAGGTGAGAT
>NC_051405.1:43937848-43938026 GCF_015228065.2 Penaeus monodon
AGTGCGAGGTTGAAAAAGTAAAGAGTTGATTTTTTTTGTGAGGAAATAAGTAAATATCCACAATACCAAACCATCTACTCTTAAAAAAAAAAACGTGAAAAAAAGAAAGGAAATTTTATTAAAAAATCACCAATAAAAACGAAGGAACGGAAGTCAAAAGAAACTTAAAAGAAAAACG
>NC_051405.1:43938115-43938473 GCF_015228065.2 Penaeus monodon
ACAAATTAATCATAAACACGCTGGAAACATGAGACCGATAAAAAAGAAAATTTGAAGCAAAGACCAGTTCATTAACTATTGCAACATCTTTCATGCAGAAATATCATGATTCCTAAGCATCATCAAATATCGAGAGAGAAAAAAAAATGTAAAAGCAAATACAAATTCAGGATAAGCTATATAGAACATCCAGAAGCGAATAAAAAAAAATAAAATCAACAATTCAGTTACATATTTCGAAAGTTTGAGCATTGTTAAAATGAACTGAACGGAGGTTAAGCCAATACAGAACTAAGGCGTGGGATTTCAAGGATATTCAGTTGCAAAGAAGAAGAGAGGACAGAGCCATTTGCTCTGT
>NC_051405.1:43939046-43940046 GCF_015228065.2 Penaeus monodon
TTCCACTTCATTCTGCCTGTCTGTTCACCCACCATCTTTCTTCCTTTTTCTGTCTCTCGTTCTGTCTCTCTTAATCTCTTCCTCTCCTTTCTTTCTCTCCCTTTCTTATTTTCTCTCCCAGTTTCCCTGCTTCCTCACCTTACTATCGTTCTCCTCCTGTTTTATCCCTTCTGCCTCTCTCCTTCCCCTTTTCCCAGTCTTTCTTCGTTTCTCTCCCATACCCCCTTGCGTGGGTCCGCCCCTCGATGCCTTTCCCTCTCCCTTCCTTTTTTCACCTCCATTTCACCCCCTTTTTTTCCCCTCTCTCCGTCTCTTTTTTTCTCTCTCTTCCCTCTCTCTCTCCCATGGGCCGCGCGGCGCCCCGCCGTGATCGCCGAGACCCTCTCTCGCGCTCGCGTCCGCGGGGCACTGCTTGATCTTTCTCCTATTTCCCGGCACATCCTCTTGGTGGCGGGGCCACGGTCGTTTCCTTCTATGCCTTCCTGCCCCTCTTCTCGGCCCGGCAGTCCCCGGTGGGCATCCCCGGGGCCCCCGCGTGCCCCGAGTCTTCTCTCGGATCCCGGCCTGCATGGCCGGGGCCCCTCCCTCTCCTCCCCTCCATCATGTCCCCCTCCACGAAGGCCTACGCGCGCGCACCCCCCCCTATAGGCTAGTCCTCTCGCAGGGCGACTTCTTGCACCTCTCGGAGGCCGCGCCTTCCCGCTTCCCCCTCGTCTGCTCCAAGCACCCCGCTTTTTACCCTCATTGTCCTTCCCCCGGTCCCCCCATCTCCTATCCCCATCATTTCCTTCTCCCACGCCACCCGCAGCTGCTTCCCGCATGGTCATCCCCAACTTATGCCTCTAGCCTCGACACCAATTTCAGCACCCCTTCCAGCTGAGCCGATCCCCTAATCTTTAGATCCGCCACCATACCCTCGATACCCTCCCCAATCTATTTCCCTCCGCTCCATAATCCAGCCGGGAGGGGAGAGCGGCACGGTTTTGCCAGCCACCCACAC
>NC_051405.1:43940378-43940813 GCF_015228065.2 Penaeus monodon
GTCGCGTCGCGTCGGGACGTCGGGTGTGCCGGCGCCGCCGCGGCGTCGGCCCCCCCCCCCCCCCCCCCCATGCCCCCCCGTCCCCCCCCCCTCCCCTGGACCCCTCGTTGCCCCCTCACCCCTCCCCTTCGAGTCCAGAACTGCCCGTGCACCTCCCGGACCCCCCTCCCCCTTACCGTCCCCCACCCCCCCCCTCTCGCACATACCCCTCCCCCTCTCGGCCACATCACCTTCCCCCCCTCTCCCGCGCCCCACATCCCCTCCCCCTCTCGCCACACAATGCCCCCCCTTTTTTCCCCCCTCTCTGCCCCGCCCCACTCCCCATCTCGCCCCCCGGCACTCCACATCTCGCCACCCTCCCTCCCCCCCCTCTCGCCCCCCTCCACATCCCAACTCTCGCCCCCCTAACCTCACCCAACCCCTCCTGCTCATCGA
>NC_051405.1:43940976-43941190 GCF_015228065.2 Penaeus monodon
GCCGTGCCGCTGCAACACGTGCCGAGTTCACACCATTTTTAAAGCCCCGTCGTCTGCCGGGCCTTCACGGTTACTGCCTCAGCTGCTTGGGTTCTCGGCCTCGCTAAGGACATCAGTTAGGACAAAATCGCCGTTTTGTGAGAGGGCGTGACGGATATTGTTGTGTTGGAGATAAGGCCGGAGGGAGGGGGGGAAGGGGGGTTGTATGTATGTA
>NC_051405.1:43941343-43942522 GCF_015228065.2 Penaeus monodon
CGCGTGTTTAAATGTTGCTGTGTAAATAACGAAAGCAAAACGAAATAGTGGCGTCTATTTTTGCTATTATCGACCCTCCCTTTCTTCCTTCTCTCCTCTCCTCTTCCCTATCTACTTCTTGACTGTCCTTCCCCACCCCCCGCCTTCTTCAGTTCCTTCTTCCCTCTCATTCGCATTCTCCCTTTCCTTACTCTCTTTTCTCTTCTCTCCTATCTCCATCTTTCGTCCCTCTACTTATCTTATCTTCTCCTTCTCTCCTTTCTTTCTTCCCTTCCTTTTCTCCTCCTCTTCTTCTCCTCTCCCCTTCTCCGTTCTCTTTCTCTTCTTCTCCTTCTCCCCTCTTCTTCTCTTTTCCTCTTCTATTCCTCTCTCCTTCTCCCCCCTTTTCTCTTTCTATTTCTCTTCTTCTTTCCCCCTATTTCCCTCTCTCTTTCTTTTTTCCTTCCTCCTTCCTCCTCTTCCCCTCCTTTTCTTCCTTCTTCCTCCCTTCCTTCTCCCTCTTTTCTCCTCCCTTCCTCTCTTCCCTTTCTCTTTCTTCCTCCTTCCTTCTCCCTCTTTTCTTCCTCCCTTCCTCTCTTCCCCTTTCTCCTTTCTTCCTCCCTTCCTTCTCCCTCTTTTCTTCCTCCCTTCCTCTCTTCCCCTTTCCCCTTTCTTCCTCCCTTCCTTCTCCCTCTTTTCTTCCTCCCTTCCTCTCTTCCCCTTTCTCCACACGACTCCGCCATCTTCAGTCGAAGCAAAATAAAAAGAACAGTGCCAGTAACTTGCCACAGGGAAACCATTCGTCAAACACACCTGCAATTACGTGCGAATTAGTTGCAAATAAATGACTTAAAACATTACTCACCTGTCGCCTTTGCAAGCGGGCGCTGAGGTCATGAGGCGCCTGTGATTATCAATATTGCCGACGCGTCCTTTGTGTGTGTGTGTTGGGGGAGGGGATGACAGGGGGTTACGTGAGTATTTGTTTTTTTTTTATGTTTGTTTGAGGGGAGGTGTGTGGGGTTATATGAGTGCTTTGTTGTTGTTGTTGTTTTTTGCGTGTGTGTATGTTTTTTTTTTTTTTTTTTTGCGTGTGTGTATGTTTGTGTTTGGGAAAGGGTGGGTAGGTGAGTAATTGTTTTTATTTATGTTTGTTTGAGGGAAAGGTGGTGTGGGGTGTTATCTGACTGTTTTTTTTTT
>NC_051405.1:43942568-43943170 GCF_015228065.2 Penaeus monodon
ATTGCGAGAGTGTTTGTTTGTTATACGTGACAAAGATGACCTCGGAATAAAGCAAACAAAAAATGTTTCTGACGCAATTAAAAAGGTCATACCAGGTTACACTGTCAAACAGGCGCCGTGGCTGCTGCAACTTCCATAGCGGTTAAGAGGTGTCCTAGTTGATACCGCTGTTACCAGCATGACAGATGGTGTCCAGCTGGGGAAATGGTGTAACTGCGCCACGGGTCAAGAGCGCGTGACAGTCATGACAGTGAACAAGGCCCCGAGTGAAACAGCTGCAGCGTGTCACTGTCAGCCATTCAGACGGAAGTGAAATAAAACAGTGCCTTGCATTTGAACACGAGAGCAAATACTTCGTTTTGAAAATAGATTAGAATGAGAGTTTATCAAAGGGCTTTTATCCATATTTTACTTGACTTGAGTGGGTGTAAACAAGAGTGTCCCTGTCATTATCTTTAATATCTTTACTGGATGACTGTTAAGTGTAATTAATATCATTCACTTTGCATGCGGTTGCAAGATGGTTGCAAGTTCTCTGCGCAACGATCTCACATTTGCATATTATGTTGATGTTACTGAGTGGCAGTATCAATTAAATGAAG
>NC_051405.1:43943193-43944060 GCF_015228065.2 Penaeus monodon
GAGAGAGAGAGAGAAGTCTGGGTACTGTCGCATTCCTCTCTCTCGATAGATATTAACAATCATCCCGTCAGTACAAAATACACTAAATAATCCAGAAAAAAATGAATATTATTATAAACCCCCTTACACATGAGATTAGACAACCGAAGAAGGAAAAAAAAAATACGCTTAGGAATTCTGAAGGGGAAATAACTTCCTTCGAACTCAACAGATGGTGCTGGCGTCTTTCTCATTCCGCGCCATTATTTAATCCTCTAGTTACTTGCGGCACGCGAAGGCCCGGGCACGCGAGTACGGAAGGTCGTGTTTTAACCTTTCATTTGGGAGATTCTTTGGGGGGCAATTTTGTTCACATTTTGCTTTCTTATTGTGTTTCTTTTTCCTGACTTTCCGTGCAAAAAAAATGGGGTGGGTGGGTTGTTAAATGAGCAACGTCTATATATTTAAATCACAAATCCAGGGATCGTGCAAATCATGCAAAGTGTTTTAGCAAATGCCAAAGCTGAAATGGAATTGTCGGATTCACCAAAATCAATTTTTTTTTCCTCTGCAGTGCCCTGTCATGAAAATCGCTGCAATGTGGAACAGCCATAATGCAAGATTTTTTTTTCCTTTTTTATATAATCTGAAAATTATTTTTTCGTGTTTTTTCCCCCTCTGCAGCATATTTTGAATTTTAGATTATACTTAAATTAACACCCAGTTTCTGAAGGCGCAATGGCGAAGGATCGATACGGGAAAATAACACAGATGATTCCCCAGATATTACGTCCAGGAATGTCGCTAAAGCATTGCCTGTGGGTCTGTACGTCATGATGGTGAAAGTAAGCTGGTGTTTAGGTTTTGCGTGCGTGCGGGGGGGGGGGG
>NC_051405.1:43944203-43944952 GCF_015228065.2 Penaeus monodon
ACTAAAAACAGATAAACTAAAAAGAAACCTGCATGTATGAATATAGCGAGTACGTACGCTTGCATAAACACCACATCAATTGCTACCGATATTCACAGGGAGGAAACAGCACCTTGTTCTGCAGAATATAACCGTTATATACCATTGAATTTCAGCTGCCATTACATAACCGTCACTCAGAAATATTTAGGAATCCGTGTGGCATATCGTGTAGGGCTGTCAGCACGGACCTGCAAGGAAAGCAAGAATTGGTTACATAACCAGGCAGGATATTAGCGTTAAATTCGAAAATTATGACTTTGTTAAGGTTCCCTACTTTGAGCTACTGATTTTTTTTTATATAGTGATATTATTTATGCTATGTTAATTAGTATATGTCAAGGTAAGTTGTGTACCTTACGTGGAAGATAATTCGGGATTCGTGAAAATATAAAATTCACGAAAGTGCTTGTTGAAGTGGAACGAAAGTTACAGAGGAAAAAAAAAAACAATGTTGTGTTTCATGATCTTTTGATATAAACTGAAACGGAGGAGGAAAAAAAAAACACTCAGGCATATATTTCCCACAATAAATTAATCCCAGAATCGCAAATGGGAAGCGGGGCGATGAAATTGTTACGCGGCCATGAAACATTCAACATGGCGAAAGTTTATGAAAGGCTGTAATGAAAACGCCAGACTCAATTCATTACTTGGGCAACGTCTACGCCAAACGCTCTTGTTTTGTCCACATTCCCTGATGTAAAACT
>NC_051405.1:43945220-43945500 GCF_015228065.2 Penaeus monodon
ATCATTTCCATGCCCTTCACACCTCACATGCCGTTCTCCTTCTCCTCTTTCTCTCATCTCTTCCGATAGAAATGCAATGCGAAAGGCAAAGCTTGCAACAACCGCAACATGACAGCCGTTCTACCTTCGATTCCGTTTGTGTTTGCATACTTTGAATGAGCTTTTCAAGATTGAACAATGATAATCGAACTCTCAGAGCTGTTATTATAAGGTTTCATATTTTGTAATGAGACTAATTTCCAAACGATGGAAGCAAGGTTAACGACGTTCAGAGTCGTCA
>NC_051405.1:43945916-43947451 GCF_015228065.2 Penaeus monodon
GAGCTTCATTTTAAAATATGAATTTAATAGCAGAGACCAGTCATATGATATGAACTTTCTCTTTTGAACTTAATCATCAATGTCGATTAAAAACATCTTCCGCTTTAGAAGACCCATTATGCTTATCATAATTTTTTTTTTCATCGAACATGTATTTTTCAAGCTCCCTTCTACGCTTTTGTTAACAATGCAGAATTTTCTAACAGTTATCATTTTTTTTCCCTCTGTGTTTGCACGGTAGACTTGATTAAAATTCTAAACCTTTGGGCTCTAAAATGATGCAATGAATGCTACCTTTTTTTTTTTTACTTGATGAAATATAAACTCACATAAATCAAAAATTAATGTTACTGGGGTTAGCTGATGTTCAAAAGATATGTAATTGGAAAGTGAACATGGTAATGAGTATATATATCTTTTTTTGTGATTATTTGGACTTTTGATCTGAGAAAGTGCCTGAGTGCCAAGTCGAGAAAGTATGCAATTATCACAAATTCCTCTTAAGTGGCGCTGACTTATGAAAATTAATTGGTTTGTTAAGGAAATTTCAGTCGGACAAGTCAATGAGGCTTCCATATTCTTTTGATAATGTTAATAAATCAACCTACATCCAAGACTAAGTTTTTGGATGTGTATGTGTGTATGTCTACTCGAAAACGGCGAACAACAGAAAACGGCGAACCACAGCAGAAAACGGCGAGCCACAACAGAAAACGCGAACCACAACAGAAAACGGCGAGCCACAACAGAAAACGGCGAACCACAACAGAAAACGGCGAGCCACAACAGAAAACGGCGAACCACAACAGAAAAGGCGAACCACAGCAGAAAACGACAAACCAGAACAGAAAACGGCGAGCCACAACAGAAAACGGCGAGCCACAACAGAAAACGGCGAGCCACAACAGAAAACGGCGAGCCACAACAGAAAACGGCGACCACAACAGAAAACGGCGAGCCACAACAGAAAACGGCGAGCCACAACAGAAAACGACGAGCCACAACAGAAAACGGGAACCACAACAGAAAACGGTGAACCACAACAGAAAATGGCGAACCATAACAGAAAACGGCGAACCATAATAGAAAAACGGCGAACCACAACAGAAAACGGCGAACCACAACAGAAAGCGGCGAACCACAACAGAAAACGGCGAACCGCAACAGAAAACGGCGAGCCAAAACAGAAAATGGGAGTGGAGCGAGGACTAGCGTGAAATGATTACAAAAAAAAGGAGTTTTTCGAGATGCCTCTCTCTTACCCGCGCTATTGGCTAGGCCCACGCTCATTTCATCAAGTTTATTGGCCGTGAGCTAGGATGAACTGGCGAGAACTGAGTAGAGATAACAAGAACGATAAATAAATGATAGGTAAGATGAAGAATTGTAATTTTACGAAACGAAGTAAAAAAGATTCTTTCAACAGAGCTTTTGACAGGGATAACAGCATGATATTTAGAGCACCCTAGTGGTTAAATGTGTGGATGAAAATAGTAAACAGTAAAATAAGAAATGTTGTACATGCCTTAAAAAAG
>NC_051405.1:43947762-43947919 GCF_015228065.2 Penaeus monodon
AGAAGCACCAGCATAACTAATGAACATCTAGATCCCAAAATGACATAACATAACCTGCATTTGGTTCCGACAGACACAAAGCTCCAAAAATCTGATTCTGACACAACCGTCCTCAAACAAACTCGGTGACAGCCAATCACATGTATCTCTTGACCAA
>NC_051405.1:43947966-43948221 GCF_015228065.2 Penaeus monodon
AAAAAAAACACAGAAAAGAACACTATCGTTTGAGAGATTTACAGGACGCCAAGATCTGTGTTCGAATTAGAAACAAGACGTATTACCTTTTCCAAGCACCGTTATACCCTGAGAAATTGCTTGTTCAGTGTAAGAAGATTTCACTGTCAATTGCAACAGCGTGCGGCAGTCCCCGAGGGTGGGAGAGATGGAGTGGATGCTGCATCTTGGGAGAAAAGGCGAAGATGTCAGCTGACTGAGAGATGAATTGGTTAA
>NC_051405.1:43948533-43948739 GCF_015228065.2 Penaeus monodon
GTGAAGAGGAGGAGGAGGATAAGGCTCGAGGTTATGGTGAAAATTAAGATAATTACGGTGACGGTGGTGGTAACTTTAGTTATCATTGTGCTGATAATTACAATGAAGATGATAATAATAACTATGGCGTGATGCCTGAGATGAAAGCAATCAATGATATTGCATAAAGAAAATAAGATTATTGTTATAATTCCCACTTACGACAA
>NC_051405.1:43949059-43949282 GCF_015228065.2 Penaeus monodon
TATTTCTGTGCAATTAATAATTAACTCAAAATATAGTTATATCCAAAGCAAACCTTTAGTTATTTCTGTGCAATTAATTGTTATTTGATATCTTTATTATTCACTGCTTATCATGAACAATTATTTTGGTCTTTTATTATCATTTTGAACAATGATTTTGAGCAATTATCATTTCTTCCACATTTCAATCAGTGTGATTGTAAAAATAATTGCTTATCATTGC
>NC_051405.1:43949564-43949753 GCF_015228065.2 Penaeus monodon
TCAATAGTTTAGTCTTAAAGCACTTTGGTATAGTTTAAAGGCACTTGTCAGTTTGAATTCGCTTCTGCGGTAAATAGAAGTTTAGTTTACATGTATTTTTAAGCTGGATATTTGCTTTGGATTAGGGAAAGTCACCTGCTTTTATATACTACGAGCCAATAATAGCAGACTTGCTAATTACTTTTAAGC
>NC_051405.1:43950573-43950890 GCF_015228065.2 Penaeus monodon
CATAATTATAGTATTATTCTCATGGTTATCCAGAGAACGGGGATGCTCGTCAGCTTAAAAGGGCGAGGAACAGCAGAGGCAGAGGAAGGAAATTACTATTTTCACAACACGTCCTCATCACCCGGTTCGTCCACGCCGTTTTGGGCAGATCGGCCCTAAATCGAATTGATATTTTCGCTTGCGTTTTTTCCTTTTTTTCTGTAGTGTTGATGATTTTTTCACCTAGGATTTTTTTTTTTCTGCTTTGATAATAAAAAATAGCTAGAATGATGACGGGGAAAAAGTGTTGATCTTTTTAACGGCTTTGCTACGTTTCC
>NC_051405.1:43951135-43951331 GCF_015228065.2 Penaeus monodon
ACACATAATGGTCTTACAGTGGATCAGGAAGAGCACGTGAGCATGATTCTAACCACAGAGCAAGGGGTGCAGGAACATCACACAGCACAGTGGTTCTTGCGAGCACCAGCTTGGGTTTCCCTGCTCTGATCTTTAAAAATATTGATATTCTTGTTTTTCTTCATTCTTTCTTTTGGATGAAGAATGGTTCTATATC
>NC_051405.1:43951701-43953020 GCF_015228065.2 Penaeus monodon
AAAGATAATCAGGAAAGTTTTTTTATTTCATCACCAACCTCCTCTTTGTTGCCAACGCAGCACATCTGTTTGGCTTACCCGTTTTCCTTTTCTGTTTTTTTCTTTTTCTTTCTTTTTTGGTTTTCTCTTTTTTTCGTTTTCATTCAATTCGTTTTTATTTCTCCGTTTTCTTTTTTCTTTTTTTGATTCGTTTTCATTTATCCTTTTTCGCTTTTCGTTTTCATTTATCTGTTTTTTTTTTTTCGTTTTTCGTATATCCGTTTTCGATTTTCATTTTCATTTCTCCGTCTTCTTTTTTGTTTTCTTTTAATTTGTTTTCATTTCACTGTTTTCTTTTTCCCCGTCTTCTTTTTGATTCTCATTTTGTTTTTTCTCTTTTTTTTTTGTCTTTTTGAATCATTTTTTTCCATTTGCTGACAGTTTCCCCGAAAACAAATAAAAGAGTTACTGGTGTTTGTGGGAGAACTACTAATAGATTTTTTTTCTTTTCAATAAGCTGACTGCATTTATTCTCCGGCGAAAAGGTTGCTGACTGGTTGAAATTTTTGAGACTATATTTATTTTTATATAAATGGTACGTAAACAAGCAGATTAAACGTCTTTTTTTTCATTTTATAGCTTTTTCAAAATTTCTTTTTAAGTCGACATTGGTGCTGAAGGATTTTAAGGGAAGTTGAATATGTTAAAGGTTATTTCATGTCGATAAAGGTTATTACATCACAATGTCGATTCTCATAACAAATTTCGAATCTCACAACATACCCTCCCAAAAAATACAACCCACAACGCGTGTGGTATTAAAGACACTGGCCATTAATTCCTTCGATAAGATCTCAAAACAAAATTTTTCGAAAATGAGTGCATTCGACCCCATGGCCATTCTAACCCTCACTCTCTCCTCCTACAAATCATTTTTACCGGAGACAGGACAGCAACGTTAAATTCACTGGTAAAAGAATAGGTATCTGTTGCCTGAGAAACGTGACGATTTAACGTCTATCATTACGTTGTTAAGGAAGTCGTCTCTTGGGGTATTATCATGTTATATTTTGGACCTGGCATGTTCCTTTGGCAGCGATGTGCAATTGCATGTTGCATGGCATGATTAGAATGAAGAGTATATCTTGATTTGGGCCAGTCAGCCGTTGCATGTAATTGTGCCGGAAATGGATTTTTAAAAATAATATTACAGTATGAGTTTTGTAACTTTTTTTATTACCTATGTGTTTTATAATTAATTTGTTTAAAGTTATTGCTTAGGTGTTTTTGTGGCAACTGCTTTTGTCTCGTTAATTGTTTTTCTATCACCCGTTACCACT
>NC_051405.1:43953543-43953810 GCF_015228065.2 Penaeus monodon
CGCCATCCGTTAGCACAGCTATTTTCAGCTATAACCATATTAACACTTCCACGCCATGCCTTTATTAGGAAATATCAAAATACACTCTCCTTACTTACAGGAGGAAAAACAAACTCCGGATATCAGTTAATTGCCTTTCGTGACTTCGTGTTTCATGTCTTCAGTCTCAGTGTTAAATCTGCTGCTACGGGGTTGTTCTTAAAAAACGAGATTCGAAGAGACAAGTCTACGGACGTATCCCGCCGCGTTTCAGTTAATGTTACAGAT
>NC_051405.1:43954633-43955325 GCF_015228065.2 Penaeus monodon
GCAACAAATTTATAAATTATCGTTCATATACAGTATAATCCAAAAATAAAGAATTTTCATTTATTCGCAGTAATCACGTATCCTCATAAGGTTTCGTGGTTGTATTTTTAACCATTAAGATATCAGTGAGGTAATGCATCACAGTAGAAAGTATGAAAAATGTATAAGTGCGGATGAATAATTCCAGAAGGTAAAGCAATTTGGGATTCGATTATACATTTTCGTCAGCATTTGGACCGGTCAGGAACTGCCTTGGGTTAGAATCCGATGGATATCATATAATGGATATTCCGAGAAGTGTCCCCAGGCCATATTAGGGTGATAGACTTTTAAATAACCTTTTTAATATGTTAAGGTGAAGCATTAATCAAGTCAACAAAAAAAAAGTATCTGAAATGCTTGTTATACATGTGACTTCAGAGAAATTGGTGGAAGATTTGATTTTAAGTAATACTTCTAAAACAGTATTTGTCTTCAGAGTTACTGGGCTCCGTATTTTCGTTCCCTTTAAAAAATATCTGTGATTAGGAGTAAATTGTCTTATCCGTATTATATATATAAAGATAATGTAGTTTTCTGTTTTTTGGTCACGACGTTACGGACAGGCAGGAACTCCAAGTATAACTTATATGCTTATTTATCATCCTTGATCTCTTCCTCTGGTTCTCTTTTTGGCAATGACTCTACCGCAG
>NC_051405.1:43955357-43956097 GCF_015228065.2 Penaeus monodon
ACCGTCATCACGGAGGCGATGACCCGTTTCATGGCGGCGACCCAAAGGAGAGGGCTGAGAGTACGCGCTCCAGTATGGCAACGAGTAGCAGTGCTTCCCTTGCAGTCCTGGGGCGAGGCGAGGAATACAAAGCCAAGACAAATGAGAGTCATGTACCAACCGAGATCCACAGACCTATAACTTCAAAGAAATATGGCCGACGTAAGCTGACTTGGCGAGGTGCCCGCCCTTTGATGGTTCCAGCTGAATTTCACGATTTCCGATGGACGCGTCAATTCTCTTATGTGAACGACTCTTGGAATGTTTAAGGTGGAGGACTTGTGGCCTGTGAAGCCCGAACGATGGCCAAAGAAGACTTTGTGAAGACCACTGGGACCCTCTGGACTGAACTTTCAATCAACAAGCTACTGCCAAACAAGGCCCACTTATAAAATATATATATATAGAAAATTAAACAATAAAAAAACATAACGTAGTGAAACTCATCCGAGAGACAGAACAATCGAGAAAAAAAGATGTGTGAGGTTCCCCCAGAGGAGGGCCCGCGCGGCGCCCTTCGGCAAGACCTGCAAACGCTCTAGCCTGGGGATTCCCGTCGGCCGACCTCGCCCTGCGTGACGTCACCGCCTCCGCGAAATTCCCGTGGCTGGCGTGCGCTCCTGTCAATACCGCGGAAATGCAGTGGGCGGAAGACTTCTGCTAGGATAAGGAAATAATTGCGAAATAAACTGGGGATGATG
>NC_051405.1:43956456-43956547 GCF_015228065.2 Penaeus monodon
TAAATCATCACAAATAATACTAAATTATATCACTGTAAACTCCATACCTAGTCAAAAAGAAAAATAAATTAAATATCATGTATGACAATTC
>NC_051405.1:43956661-43956891 GCF_015228065.2 Penaeus monodon
GTCAGCCCACGTAGTATGAAACACTGACTGCAATGCTCGCGCCAAAATAATATTGCGTGAAAGAATACTTTACAATTTTGGTCGCTTCCATACTCACCGACAGTGCCAAGCAAGCCGAGTTGGCACACACTCGCTTTTCTGCCGATGGTTCTTCTGCAAATATAGATAAATTCTGTAAAAAAAGGATAAGTATAGAGATAGGTAAATTAACGTACAGATAGATAGATAAG
>NC_051405.1:43956943-43957364 GCF_015228065.2 Penaeus monodon
AATACATGGAAAATAATGATGAGTGGCACTCGCTCAATTGTACATTATGTAGGAACATTTAGATTTTTGTGTACATGAGTCGTGATTATGCGCGTGCAAAGTGCGTGGAAAATGGCTGAAATATTTTCAGATTACATTTTCAAAAACTTTGTAAATTTCAACAAAAAAAAAAAATGCCCGATTTCCTCCAGACTTGAAATTTGTACAAATGATATTAGGATCAATTCGCAGAAATGAAATATTTTTGCGATCTCGGCTTAAATAGCAATCCAGGAGGCAGAATAGCCTGAGCAGATTAAAGGTAAACAGTCCAACATCCGTAACAAAAGAACCTTTGAACATTATATTTCAGAATGATGTTGAATGAGCAAACCAAAACAAGCCTACGCAACATGCAGAAGATATATATATAATACAGCGA
>NC_051405.1:43957517-43959162 GCF_015228065.2 Penaeus monodon
GTCAGTCGGAAATTCAGTTAGATGAATTGGCTCGCTCGCGTTGGTTACAAATGGTGCTCGTATGTGCTATGATAGCTACGAGGGCGCAAACTTTTAATATACCTATAGCACTACTATCGTCAATTTGTTCACTTCAGTTTCGATGAACTTCATAGAGCGATTTTAGAGTGACTGATAGATGAAACGAAAATATCTGTGCTTCGTGATTGCAATGGATTATGCATATCTGGAAACTTCCTGAGAATAGCTATTGCGTGCAAAGCTGAGGTAATTGAGTCCGGCGAATTATCTTTATAATAACGAGTCTGAATTCCTGGCATATATATATATTTTTTTTTACATGTATTATCATAGCAGGATTACATTTATCTGATTACGTTCGGATGAAATTTTTGCATCGCAGGGACCTTCGCAATCTTGCATGCAATGTTTTGGATTGATTGCCATTATTATTAGTCCTTCGCTGCCTGTCCCCCGCATATGTAAATGATTAATTTCCTCGGATTTGGCTTAAACGACTGGATCATCTTTCGCATAACAATGACAGTCGTTTTGCTGCAATATAAAAATGGCTTCGTAGTATTGCAGGCTTTGGTGCAGTTGCAGGGCCCACATATCATGAGTTTATAACATAACAGACGGTCTTTATACCTTAACAACAGATTTGATAACATAACAGTCTTCATAACATGACAGACATTTACATAACAGTCTTTACAACAACAGACTTATCAAAATAACAGTCTTTATAACTTAACAATAGACATAATAACATAACAGTCTTTATAACATAACAGACTTATTAACATAACAGTCTTTATAACTTAATAACAAACTTAATAATATAAAGTCAATCCTTATAACTTGGTAACACAATGAAATCTCTATAACATAGGACGAGTCTGTAAAATATTTGCCACAAGGTAACAACGTTAGTTGTTTTTTCCCACACTCAGGTCGCCCACAGCTCAGGATTTACCGAGAAGAGAGGGGGTAGACCAGATTCATTAGTGGGGGGGGCTGGTACTTCTGTCGTGCGGGGAGGGACAGGGTTGTCATGTCTATGTGGGGGGGGCTTGAGGTATAGATGTCATGTATGTGTGGGAGGGGAGAGGGAACAGTTGTCATGTCTATGTGGGGGGGGCTTGAGGTACAGATGTCATGTCTGTAGGGGGGGGCAGATGTCATATCCATGTGGGGGGGAACAGATGTCATATATATGTGGGGGGGGAGGGGGAACAGATGTCATGTCTATGTGGGGGAGGGAATGGATACAGATGCCATATATGGTTGGGGACCTCGGGTTACAGATATCACGTATGGGGATTAGCTTACAGATATCACACAAGGGTAATGATATCACGTGGGGGTTGGGGTACAAATGCCATTAGGGGGTTTGAAGGGAGGGGGTACAGATGTCACGAGCGGTAGGGGGGGGTAACAGACGTGGGGTCGCCTAGGGGTCGAGAGAGAACTTGGGGTCTGGAGAAGCGGCAGCAAAAATACCGGCATGAGGGCGAGCAGGTGGTCCTCGCGCTGCGTTTAAAGTTCTTCCTCTACTAACGTGTTTAATCGCTTGTATTTTGTTGGAAACTTTCGGCAAATCCTTATCGCCACGTTGGGTTATTCAAATTTTTTTGCTGCA
>NC_051405.1:43960697-43961122 GCF_015228065.2 Penaeus monodon
TTTTGGAAGATTTGAACGAACGCCCCGTTGCCTTCGCGATATTCCATGGCCGACGCCGGGGGAGCGGACTCTCTAAACAGTGGCTATGAATATATAATTAGACTGCTAATCAAAATTCTGATATCCTCTCCTCCTCTCTCCTCTCCTCTCCTCTTTTCTCCTCTTCTCTCATCTTCTCTCCTCTCCTCTCTCCTTTTCTCATCTTCTCTCCTCTCCTCTCTTCTTTTCTCCTCTTCTCTCATCTTCTCTCCTCTCCTCTCTTCTCTTCTCCTCTCCTCCCCTCTCCTCCCCTCTCCTCTTCTCTCCTCCCCTCTCCCCTCTTCCACCCTTTCTCTCCCTTCGGATTTGAGGAAATGAATTCTTAATTTGTCAAAAGAGAAAAGAAGGGAAAGGAAATATTAGGTGAAGATCGCGAAGTGTGATTT
>NC_051405.1:43961968-43962086 GCF_015228065.2 Penaeus monodon
CCAAGTAACGTCGCTGTGATTCAATTAATCATCATTTTCGGAAATATTATCTCCACCAATCAAGCCTCTTATTATCTTATTATCAATTATCTTATCACCCTCCCCCCTCCCCCCTAAA
>NC_051405.1:43962153-43962531 GCF_015228065.2 Penaeus monodon
AAAATTAATAAATTTTTAAAAAGCTCGTATAGGTATATATATTTCATTTCTCAAAAAAAAATACTTTAGTTATGAAGTTGAAAGAGAGTAATTCATTCAATATTGCAAAACAATGCAATTCACGATTTGCAACGTTATTCCAAAGATTAATTATCGAGATGAGTAAAATATTTCGCTTTTTTGAAAGTATTAATTCTCCTTCAGTGGTACAACGTCCTGTGAATTATTGTTACTTTTATCATTTTTCATCTGCTTAGTATTTATTTGTTAATGAGGATTAATAAAGAAATTAAAATATTTTAAATATATATATATGACGAAGAGATTAGGAGCGTTTGGAAAGAGAATGGAAGAAAACGTAATTTTTAAAATTTGAGG
>NC_051405.1:43962716-43962879 GCF_015228065.2 Penaeus monodon
GACTCTGAACAAATGGCAGAAAATTTTCAGCAATTCCTTCAAAAAAGGATATGATGACACTCCTTAATGCTGCATTTCATCACGGAAACCAAACGACAAAGCTTAATCTCTTCCGGCCGAGCACGTTGGCTTTCCCGAGGCGCCATCTGTCCCCTAAATATTT
>NC_051405.1:43963167-43963625 GCF_015228065.2 Penaeus monodon
GCCTTATTTATTAGCGTAGCAGCAGAATACATACACCCAAGGCTTACTTCTTTTTTTCCCATGAGTTCTGCGTCCTGTTGTTGGCTTGTCGATGATCCATGAATCTGCTCTCTGATGCAAGCTCTCACTGTGAAGTGTTAATCACGCGAGTTGCCCAATTTGTGTTAATGTTAATGGCGCGTGAAAAGAAGAAAAAGTGTTTTGGGGCGGGGAGGGGGGAGGGGAGGGAGAATAGGAGGAAAAATCTGTTGCCTAACTTGGTTCGTATCGCGTGAGTGGCAGCATTATCCAGCTTGCTGACCTGCAATACGAGATTTTTATCACTTCCGCTACCTGTTCGTTGCCGATTTGTTGCGGAAATTATTGAAATGTGATGCTAACACATTATTATCTGCACATACGCACGCAATAACATACGCGACTGTTCACACTAGAAATTACCGGCACATGTACAAGGA
>NC_051405.1:43965167-43965272 GCF_015228065.2 Penaeus monodon
CTACTCACAGTTCCCGTGTCACTAGAGTATGTTAGGGATCCAATTAACCCGAAATCAAGGAAGGGAAGGAAGGGGTATGTGTGCGTGTGTGTGTAAAGGTGACGC
>NC_051405.1:43965376-43965772 GCF_015228065.2 Penaeus monodon
CACATACCAGTCCTGCCTTTAGTATTATTGGATATGCACCCATAACGCCCCCAGGCATCCTGACTTTAGGACTTGTAATGTGAAGCCTTGTCTGTGCGCATTGTTGATTCACGATCTGCTGTGGTTGTTGGTCGTTTTACGCTTCCATACGAAACGGCTTTTCGAAAATCATCAAGAGAGTGAGCTAGGGAGACAGAGGCAAAATGGCTGTGAGTATTATCACGATATTCGTGTTTTATACCTTGCGTGTGGACGGATCATTTATTATGTATTGTCACTTTATTCTTCGAAGTCTCAGGTGTGAGAAAAGCACAAACAAAAGTCTATAAACAGAAAAGAAAGAATTCTAAGTGGTCGCCTCGGTTACAAATGTGTTCTTGCAAGTGCGTTGACTCA
>NC_051405.1:43966020-43967485 GCF_015228065.2 Penaeus monodon
TACATGAGGACATGTTTGTTTGAGCTTCGTGTCCTTGCCGAGCGAGATACATAAAGACACGCGCAGTTCCCATCTTTGATATCCACAAAGGACAGGAGCACAAAAGCCGCCCTCCTTGAGACACGCCGTCAGGTCGTAAAGGCCCTTCCCATGACGCCAACGACCCCATCAGCGTATAGGAAGAGCAAGCAGCAGGTGTCGTTTGCGGCACAAACAGACACGCCGCCGTCAGGAGTCCGGTCAGAGCGCAAGGCACCTGGCTGGCGACGGGGAAAGCGGAATCTATTACGAGGCGTCTGGGAACATTCGGAATGGGTCCCGGATGTGGTTAATGGGGGGTAATGGACACCGTTGCTGTTACTCGGAGGAAAATTGTATCGATCGACCCTGTATCATATGCTGTGTCCTGGAATGTGAGAATGAGGAGAGCAGGTGGTGCGGGAGCAGGGGGAGGGGGGGGAAATAAAATGAAAAGAAGTTGAACGAAAACTTACGATAAGAGACAAATCCCGAAAATGCGCGGGGAAGGAAATGGAAGATAAATATTGTTCCCGGATTTCATTTTTCAAATGGAGCTAAAAGTGCTAAGAAACCGCAAAAGAGTAAACAGAAAATATGATAAATGCGATGCGCTGAGCAAAAATCGTTGCGTTGAATACCCTCACTGATAAAGCGAGATTCCCGTATTGATGGTGCATTTGCAGAATTGTTGAAAATAAGAGGCAATATCCCAGTTATGCACCTGACAAGATTTCTTCCAGAGAATGGATGCAATTTTGTCAGACTCGCGCCGAAAGATTTGCAGGAAACGTGTCTTGCATCGTTATTTAGAGTAAAAAAAAGGTGAAGACATCATAGTTTCCAAGGCAACGAATGCAAAAGAACTACGTAATGGCGAGGAAAAATCAATCAGCTTCCGGAACTCGGCAACAGACCCAAGAAATAAAGGCACGAGACGAAAAAAAAGGCCATCTTTGTGGGCCCAGTGAGGATATATGTTATAATAGACATGTCAGCTGCGCGAGATAAAATCTACGGACTTGGAAGTCATTTGCTGTAGACAGAGAAAAGTTGCTCTTATACGGCGACGCAGGAGAGAAAAATGTCTCGAGGTGGAATATTTGGCGGAAATGTGTCGAGCGTAAAGAGAATATATACATATATCAGTGTAGATGAAATTGACTCGCATAAAAAAAAGAACTCGGAGAAGGTGAAAATAACGAAATAGCACAGGCAAGTTATCTGGCACATGATCAAGAACAGCATCATGATATTTGTATGATATTGTGATGCCTCTCTGGATAGAACCATGCAGAGTGGGTTTTATTATAAACTGTATGCGAAAAGGCGGCATGATAAGAAAGCCAAAGTATAACAAATTGTTTGGGTATTTATATGATATTACGTAAGAATATGCAAGTCAGTGAATAGGAAAGGCAAGATGAAGTGAGACCATAATATGTAT
>NC_051405.1:43967578-43967866 GCF_015228065.2 Penaeus monodon
CAAGCAATATACTATGATGAACATCGCTGAATAAATGGTACTCTGTTACAGTACGAGCGCCTACCCTACGTTCCTCGAAACGCGTCATGCGAATAGTGTCGCATGCTGCTCTTGGCAACGCGGGGTATACTATGACACAGGAAATGATATACGAGAGGAGTGAAAATGATTTATGAAATGGTGTGGTATTCGGTGTGAGTCCGAAGTGGATGACAAAGAATATGAGCTTTAAGAAGAGGAGGACGAAGCAGGAAGAGGGAAAAAAGAGATCCCTTGTGAATTTATTTG
>NC_051405.1:43969901-43970208 GCF_015228065.2 Penaeus monodon
ATAATGTTTAATGATGATCTGAAAATGAAATTTAGTGCAGGTCAACTTTGTGGGATCGTTTTAGACAAAAAGTTCATTGTAAACCTCAAATTGACACTATGAGATAAAATATTTCTGAATAATTGCAATCCTGCAGATGCACAAACTGCACGAATGAAGACAGTTTGGGACAAATTTTCTGTTGTCGGTACCTTTTATCAATTTCAATACCAATTTATCAATTTCTCGAATACCTTCAATTATTATCAATGTTATGCAACTTGGGGCTTAGCATACCAGACCGACTGACCTATACTGGCTATTATCC
>NC_051405.1:43970231-43970384 GCF_015228065.2 Penaeus monodon
ACCGAGAAAAGGATATGTACCGGCATTCTCTGTATTTTCAGCATTAATGGAATTATTCCCAGTGGACATTGGATATGAGGTCACCAGTCCTGACGTATATATTAGTACAGACCATTTCACTTCATGAAGGGTATTGCAAAAGCATTAATTTCT
>NC_051405.1:43970670-43971149 GCF_015228065.2 Penaeus monodon
GCAAGGAAAGGTTTAATGACATATGCGTGTTCGATGACAAATAAAAAAATCAAAGACAGACCAATATTTCAAACGAAAAGGAAAGACATTTTTTCCAAATTAATCATTAACCTCCTTTCACATTTTAGCCAATTCTTCTACTGCATCATTTCGAAATTTACAACGCAATATCCCACTCCAACTTACATGAAAAAACGAGTATTCAAAAAAAAAAAAAACTAGAAAGTCGGAAAAAAAAAGATTGTAAGCATAAACGAAAGAAAGGGAAAAAGAATAAGTAAAATAAATATGATTTTTTTTTTTTAATCGGTAAAGAAGCTCATTCTGGTTAAGATTTTTGAACCGTAGTTACTAACCGTTTTGAGAAGTTGTTCAAAAGAAATTGTTCAAAACGGCTGAGCGATTTTTTTTTTTTCGAACCTAATACGTGGAATTCGTCTTAAATTTTATCATCAGCAGCAGCAGAATGATAAGCAGAG
>NC_051405.1:43971534-43971797 GCF_015228065.2 Penaeus monodon
ACCCTCGCCAAGAAAGAACCCAAGATGAAGTAAAAGTAAATGATCTGGCCGCAGGAAACGTGGTTTAGATAATCATTATTCTCCGCGGGTGCAAAGTTCCCCGCGCGTTCCCGTTTTCTCGAAATCGGGGCCCAAAAAAAGATGAACAAAGCCGCCATTAGGAGCTCTGACGTCCCATTAGTGATATACCATGAGGCGGATCCTCCCCGCATACTGATGCTTCCGGGGCGTGCGAATGCGTGCGTGTGCGGGTGTGCGTGAGG
>NC_051405.1:43971853-43971930 GCF_015228065.2 Penaeus monodon
TTGTAAGTGTGCGGATGAGGTGAGGGGGAGGGGGAAGGTTGCAAGTATGCGGATGTGGGTAAAAGTGTGTGGATTAT
>NC_051405.1:43972097-43972192 GCF_015228065.2 Penaeus monodon
GACGCGTCCTTGCTATAAATAGCAACATTTGTCTTGCAAGATTAAAAGCATAAGACTTTGATTATCAATCTTTAATATCCTCTCCGTCTTTTCTT
>NC_051405.1:43972245-43972334 GCF_015228065.2 Penaeus monodon
TTTTTTTTTTTAGTTCACGTCTCCCGCCAATAAAATACCCGTTTTTTCACACAGACTAAAAGGCTGATTGATTACTGATATTTGATTTT
>NC_051405.1:43972692-43973017 GCF_015228065.2 Penaeus monodon
CTTTTTGGGGTCATTTCTCAAGCAACTAGATTCTTGAGGGAACTTAATTAATCATAAACCTCAAGCTCACGATATTCTATTTAATATTCATTGCGACAAATGCAGTAAAAGACTCGAAGATATTCATTTTCATTCATATTTTTCTACATTCTATCTAACAACTGTAGTAGAAATGTAAAGTTTATCAATACTGCCACCAGGGGATTTTATTTTTCAAGATTGATAGATTCTTTCTTGTAAAACATCTAGAACCAGAAAAATTTTTGTTACATAAAATATTCTAAACGATGTATGTCATTTCATATCATACCTCGAACTGTGGTCT
>NC_051405.1:43973274-43974518 GCF_015228065.2 Penaeus monodon
TTATATATTTCTTACATCTTTTAATACTGGTAGATAATTCAAAATCTTTTTCATAAGTTTTCTACATTATTTGTTTAGCTTTAGTAAGGCAAACTTGATGCTAAAACTGGATATCAGTTATGTCTGCTTCTTGTCTTAGAGTCTGACAAACAACGCACTTTCGTTGCTCACCAGAATAATCAGTAAAATGTTGAGAGAGTCGATCATTTGGTCCTCTCTCTCTCTGCAATCCCCGGCTGAGGTCTCTTTGCATGGCACTCTTGGCACCCCAGGGAGGGTCAGGCGCAGACGGCATAGACCACCTTTACCCTCTCCGCAAGATACTTTCCCATCCGTGCCCTTGTCATTTTCTTCCCAACGCGCATTACCATAAAAACACACGGTTTCCCACACACCCTCCCCTCCTAGTTACCGCCTGCCCCCAGGTTGCTACGCGAAGCCATGTGTCGTGCCCTCCCCCCTCCAGCTAGGGTCGCTGAGAGCCCCCTTGCCGGATCACTCGGCCTCTTGAAACGAACGTGAGTGAGTTCGCCGCGACCTAATCCCACTTTCCTGGCCGTACTAGGGCTCCGTAAGGGAAGTCCTCCACTGACCCTAGAATTTAGAAACGACGAGCAAAACTCGACGCCCAAGTAAACTATCATGAGAAGGAACACTTCAAACCCGAGTCTTTCTTGTCACAAAACTTATAGCAAATTGTCTCTTTAAAGTTTGATTTTTTTTTCAAACTCACTTTCATAATCGGATAAACAGCATTAGTGGCTGCAAGGATCCCCAAACCTGTATCACTTTGACATTCACTTTTGGAACCTCTCACGTACCTCGCATCCACCCACGCCCACGTAGTGTTGTAGCATCCAATCGAGCGGAGACGACCGCTGGATAGCTGGAATTCGCCAGTGTGGTCTTTCCCCTAATTTCTTGTAGGATTTCGTCCACATCCTTCCAGCGGGTCATAGGAGTGACCCTCGCGGTTGGATAAGTTGCAGAGATTAGTGCCAGGCGATTAAACTCTATGGGGAGCTCCGTCGTATTTCAGTGTCTCTCATTCCATTTGCCTATCATATTGTCGCTCAGTATTTGTAATTTAAACGTTTATAGTAGCGTTGCCGTCCGTGTTAATAAAAACAGTGCAGCTGGCCAGAAGGGAATATAATAACTGAGGTAATGAAAGATTTTAAGCGTATCAACACAGTACAGGATAAAAATATAACCATTCGTTCAAAAGTATAAATCTTCTGTAC
>NC_051405.1:43974666-43975293 GCF_015228065.2 Penaeus monodon
GTGTGTGTGTGTTCGTGACCGTGGGAACAAGGAAGAGACCGACTGTGCAAATTTACGTGTACACGTGTATAGTTATCGATATAACCATTCTACCAGACTCCTTCACCACCAATCATTTCATAGAAAATAATATCGTCAGTGTACCCTCGTACTTTGAACCATTACCATCATATATCTGTGCTTCTTGCATTTTGGCAGCACAAAAAAGCAAGTAGCAGAGGAAAATATAAACGAAAAACAAGTTCTGGTACTTTACTTAGAGTAGCTTCCTCTTAAATATTGACTCACACGCCCTCGACGGCAGCCGCTGACGAAGGGTAAGCGGTTACAAAACACTAATTATTAATTGCACACTAAAATATACAAAGAACAACAGCCTGTTATTCTGGCTCCACTTCGCGCCAGATTTCCGTAGTCTTATATATCGTCATTTCCTTTAGATTAAGGATAAAGTGGAAATTATTTATGTACAGGGGGTATTCATTTCCTTCCGACAGTGAACCTTTCCTATTTTCGTGTTTTCAGTTATAAAATGAGGAAATCTTTGCCGGTTTTTCCTCACAGCAGACGAATTTCCGCAATCTGGCAGCCTAGCCTCGTGCTCGCTTTTTCACCTAAGCCCGCTTG
>NC_051405.1:43975318-43975437 GCF_015228065.2 Penaeus monodon
ACCTTTTTTATTATTATTGAGAATCGCTTATGTATCTCAGCGCAGGAGGATGTGGATTCCTTCTTAATGTTAAAATGTTATTTTTTTTTTACTTCATGTACGCATGTATCTTGATTTGA
>NC_051405.1:43975690-43975973 GCF_015228065.2 Penaeus monodon
TGTGAACGTCGAAATTAATATAAAAATACGCAAAATTAGTAGCGGTGAAGCATATTCTATACACTGATCCCTGTTTTTCACTGAAAATCAAGTCAGATATCGAAATAATTAACGGAACATAGGCTATGAAAGTACAAAATGTTATGCTAATGAGCTAGCAAATCAAAAAAGTTCATAATCCACATAAGAAACATCTACACAATAATTATATGTATAGACACTGTGCTTCCACATGTACATTTTATAACAGTGTGGTTTATTATGGCCTGGAATAGTTTGTTTG
>NC_051405.1:43976697-43976921 GCF_015228065.2 Penaeus monodon
GGCTGGCAATGATACCACTATCCAATCAGCGTCTAGGACGGGCAGTGACGTCATCACCTCCCCAGCATGGCTCTGGGCTCTATTCTTTAATATTAAGAGTTTGGTGGGCGTTATCAAGGACGCCAAGTTACAGTGTTTAAGTTCTGCGCTCATCATTCGACGACAGGATCCACCTAACTTATGCCGACCTTTTGTTTTCAGTTCCTACGGGTCCATTCATAGGC
>NC_051405.1:43977346-43977470 GCF_015228065.2 Penaeus monodon
ATGACACTATTTTCCCAGAAAATTTGTCATCCAAATAATGCTCTGTAGCTACGGCATTACACGTACAGTACAAAACGCGTATTTAAATTTCAAATTCTTTTTCTCATCGGCTGAAACACACATC
>NC_051405.1:43977572-43977701 GCF_015228065.2 Penaeus monodon
GTGGTGTCATTATTATTGCAGTTGCACCGTTACCTTTGATATAAATTTTCATACCGTGCTTTTCAGAATTCATATAATCTGGAATTCTTTCACTTTTCTTTTTAGCAGAAATGAACTTGAGAGAATAAG
>NC_051405.1:43977801-43978007 GCF_015228065.2 Penaeus monodon
AAGGATTGGCTTCAACGAGGGTGGAGGGGGGGGGGGGAATTCATCGTATTCTGAGGGACTAAAATATTTATAGGGTATAACTGGAGCCTTTTTTAGGACCATGGGATGGCTTAGAAATTCTATAACTGGTATAGAGGAGAGACCGAATGACTTCCGGGAGGGACGACCATTCCGCGAGAAAGGCATGCGAAGAAAAATGAGAGAGA
>NC_051405.1:43978495-43978645 GCF_015228065.2 Penaeus monodon
CTTTGCAGGCTCCTGGAAGATGGCAGCCCTGGTCTCGACGGTGTGGAGGAGTTATGAGTGAGCCTATCTGAAGGAGAGAGGAGGAGAGGCATTGAGCGGATATTTAGTTCATCGTCTTGTGAGACTGAGAGGTGAGCATCGTATAGGGTG
>NC_051405.1:43978862-43978985 GCF_015228065.2 Penaeus monodon
AACGCCCTTTGTCACCTCCTGTTGACCAGCCCTTCTCTGACCTGTTGTGTTAAGTTTCATGTAAGCCTCATCTGAAGGACAGAGCATGCAGAGGCATTCGATATAGTTTGCACCTTTAACCTA
>NC_051405.1:43979335-43979490 GCF_015228065.2 Penaeus monodon
ACCACCACCCACCTCCAACCCTCCCCTCCTCCCCACTTCCCCCCCTTCCTCCCCTTTTTTCCTCCTTCCCCTTTTATTCTCCCCCTTTCATCTTCTTTCCTCTCATCCCCCTTTTTCCCCTCTTCCTTCCCCCCCCCGACGCTTCCCCCACCCTT
>NC_051405.1:43979582-43979710 GCF_015228065.2 Penaeus monodon
GGGGAAAAAGGGAAGAGGGGGGGGGGGGGAAAAGAAAACGGGAAGGGGGGGGAAAAAAAGGGAGAAAAAAGGGGAAAAAAGAAAAAAAAAGGGGAAAAAGGAAAAAAAAAAAAAGGGAAAAAGGAAAA
>NC_051405.1:43980694-43980857 GCF_015228065.2 Penaeus monodon
GGGGGAAAACTAGCATTTGGGGGCGGAAACTCTGGCCCAGAGGCCTTACTCGATTGTCTCTCCGTCTCGGCTCTTCTTTTCTCTTTCCACCTGTCGCTTATCTTTCCACCTGTCGGGCAAAGCGCTTCATGCTGTACACAAAGGCGAGAAATTGTTTTAACTT
>NC_051405.1:43981053-43981255 GCF_015228065.2 Penaeus monodon
TCAGGAATGCTGAACTTCAAGTCCTCTTTTTAATATCCCAGAGCAAAAGTTTGAATTAGCTTCTGACGAGCATTTCTCTGCCAGGGTCTTCTGTCTCTCTCATTCCCCGCAGCTTATCTGTCCAGTGCTCATACTAGCTATCAGTTTGCCTGCCTCTCTGTTGATCTGTTGATCTGTATTTGTTTCTCTGTGCTTGTTAGTA
>NC_051405.1:43981422-43981562 GCF_015228065.2 Penaeus monodon
ACGCACATTGTTGCATTATTTTAATCCTATCAACTGATCATTCAATTATATCACTAATCACTTCTTTATTTTGCAAATAAAGAAGCTATTGGCTAAGGATATCGGGAGAGAGTCGACTAAACAACCAGCTTTTTTTATTC
>NC_051405.1:43981604-43982033 GCF_015228065.2 Penaeus monodon
TGCGCGTGAAACCTCTACAAGGACAAAGTATTGGGAGAGAGAAAAAAAAAATGAAACCACCACTGGTTTGTATAAAACAGAAACATCAATGAGTTTCATTGAAGCCTTTCTGAAGCTTCGTTCAAAACGCGTAATTAAAAACACCCGATATATTGACATTATTGGAAAGAAAGACTAGCGAATCATCACAAATACTGTTGTAATGATTCGGATTGGACTGTACGTAACGGCACAGTTTTATATGCTAAGTTTTCGATGCATTAATAAAAGATTTTGCCAAAGCCGCTCTTTGTAAATCGATGGCCTTAACCATCACTACGTCGAGGTCAAAACAGCTCAAAACAGACTAATACGGGTAATCTGAAAAGATACTGTATTGTGAAATGTCCGCATGGTGTGACAAAAGAGAGATGTAGATGTAGATGTAGA
>NC_051405.1:43982290-43982796 GCF_015228065.2 Penaeus monodon
TAGTGTGTATTTGCAGATTCTACAGTATGTGCATATGTATTTCACCATATCCTACCGGAAAATTTCTTCGTCTTCTTGTTTCCGATGCTTGGAGTAGAAAGCCCTGCTGGCCCTGAGCTGAACACTTGCCGTCACCATGAGGACTGAAAGGCAAGTCTAAGAGAAGTTTCGTCCGGTTGTGCAACGTCGCCAGCTGGTTCGTCAAAGGGCTTCTGGTTAAGTCCTAAGCTAGAATGCCTGTACGATCTTACCGTAGCGTTATAAGGCCGTTGTCTCCTATTCTGGATGAAAAGGGGAGCGTCGAGTGGCTGTGCATAAGACATAGATCATAATCTCCACAGGGATATGCAATATACATTGATGTTCGGGTCGCTCTTAGTGTCTCAAGCGTGAGACTTGGGGAGGGTAATCTGTCAAAGGACACCGACGCACAGACAGATAAAGACAGAGATGCGGAGACTGGCGTGAAGAGATGAAGACGGGGATGTAGATACTGTCGTGGATGT
>NC_051405.1:43983360-43983678 GCF_015228065.2 Penaeus monodon
CCAAGCCATGGAGTCCTCTTGGCAGCATGTATCTCCCTAATGGAAAAGATATGTGGTGACGAAGTGCAAGAGCGACGTTCAGCCGAGTTAAAGCCGGGGTTGAGGGCGAGGTTGCTGCAGAATTCAGCCGCAGAGTCTCCGCGGAAAGTTGGCTCTCGGGCAGATCCATTACTGCGCCCCCCCCCCTACCCCACACACGTTGCTGGAGCCATTCCGGAATCCCTGGCGGTGTAAGGCTCGAGACCCCCTTAACTACGGCCTAATCCATGCCTTGCTCCTTTCGTGTGTTCGAATCTCATTATATAAAGCGCCAATTTG
>NC_051405.1:43983755-43983959 GCF_015228065.2 Penaeus monodon
TGTTTGTTATCATCATTGTATCATCATTTCAAAATATAAATACTACTGATCTCGAATTATCAAAGACCGGTGGCTGGATTTGCCGTTGGTCTTGTGGCAGCTATTGCATCGTGGTTGCATCATTGTTGCAGCTAAAAGCCGTCTCTCTTGCAGCCTTTCTTGTCTCGATTCAAGGTCTTCTAAAAGTTCGGCCTCACAGACTAA
>NC_051405.1:43985333-43985414 GCF_015228065.2 Penaeus monodon
CCTTCAGTAAGTATTTAGAAACGCAAATGAGGTCTTGTCCCCGGGGTTGCAAGTCCTTCAAACAACTCCAAACAATGATGG
>NC_051405.1:43985869-43986472 GCF_015228065.2 Penaeus monodon
CTGAATGTCCCTGTGCATATGCCTGCATGATTATATATGTCTCTCTTCATGTCCGTCTGTGAATTTAGGTCAACCCACGAAACAGTAAAATACGAGAAATTCAGAAATTCGAAACAACGGTTATTAATTAAAGAAGCCTTATGCACTGACACGCTCACAACGCAAAGATACTTGACATTGAAAACTTACACCTTACTGGGACGTGACTCTGAATATCTGTCTGCGTGTTCTTGAGACCCCATGATGCCTTGCTAGAATTATGTACGTAAGAACAAACATTTACGTTTGCTATTGCTGTTTTATTAGAGAAATTAAGTTTCATTCGCAATAATGTGTCAGGAAATTAAATAAAATTAGAAGAAATAACTGCAAAATATATACCAATAGCTAACAAATTAGACAAAAGTAGAAATAATAAGGAAGTTATATTTCATTTGTTATTTTGGTATCTATATAATCTAGTCTATAATATACGGATTTGTTGCCTTTACACAGGATGGCCCTAGACACAGACCCGGCTGGCGAGCTGCTGTGAGATTAGCATTCGAGTCCTGTGTTTACATTGTCGTGTCAGACCGTGGCTGATCCTGTTTATTTGACTGC
>NC_051405.1:43986946-43987114 GCF_015228065.2 Penaeus monodon
TCAAGCCAAAATAAAAGCACAGTAATCGACATCTTAGCTTTAGCAGTTCTATTCAAAGCCTTAACAAAAAGGCAGGTTCTGCAGCAGCCACTCTCTGCCAAAGCCCTGACGTCACCCTGCCTGTCTTAATCCTCACGTCCAGTTTTAGCTGCCGGGAGTCACAGGGGT
>NC_051405.1:43989509-43989600 GCF_015228065.2 Penaeus monodon
GACCTTTATGGGTAAAGAGCAACAGTAACATTGTAAACCAGCAACACAATTGAAATATTTGAAAACCATAAAAATAATAAAACAAAAGGAA
>NC_051405.1:43990003-43990483 GCF_015228065.2 Penaeus monodon
AAATTATTATTACTTTTCCTTTGTTTTCTTATTTGAGGGTTTTCAAATATTTGCAATTATGTTGCGGGTTTTTACAAGTTACTGTTGCTCTTTTCCTATAAAGGTCATTTTTTTTTTACTGACTTCCTCATTTCCGTTTTCATCTTCCTCATTTTAGTATTATTATCATTTTTATCGAACCGTCAAAAATTTTCATCATCTTCATCCACGCTAATTATTATTTTGTTTCATTTCTCTGATGTAAAGCGAAGACAGTCGCAATCGTAATAGTAATCTAAATATAAATAGAAAAACAGAATAACAGTAATTTTTAAAAGAAAGTAAAAGTAAAATCCCAAACATAAAAAAAAAAAAATATAATGATAAGAAATAAAGGTCAAACCTTCATAAATTTCCCTTTAAACCCTAAAGACTGAAGACAATATTAATAAAAGTAATTGTAAAAATAAATAGTAAAAAGTAATAATCCACTCGTGTTGC
>NC_051405.1:43990580-43990680 GCF_015228065.2 Penaeus monodon
TTATAAGGATAAGAAAAAAGGCCTAAACCCCTTTAAATTCCCCTGAAAAAACTAGAAAACCTTGAATCTAGAAAGCAAGAAACAAGGCAATGTTCGTCGT
>NC_051405.1:43990727-43990934 GCF_015228065.2 Penaeus monodon
ATTCTCCATGCATTGCACGAACGCCTGAGCAAGAAGCTGAGGCAGGTCAGCATCATCAGCGTGTCATGGCGATGAACGTAAGCACGGGCAGCTGTGGGAACGGAAACTGCGCTGACGTTTGATCCTGACGGTGCCTGTACATCCCCTTTTTGTCAATGCGTGTCACTTCTCCGCCGACCTTTGGAGGATAGTTCCATCCGAAAAAGT
>NC_051405.1:43991697-43991891 GCF_015228065.2 Penaeus monodon
CAAGATGTCTATAAACCTGTAAAGAGAGAGTTGACGGAGAGCCTCATTCCCGGTGAAGCATAATCTCGCAAGCAATGACCTTGCCGATGACTGACGCCGTCATGAGGGCCTCGCAAAGTTCCCTTGAGTATCATGAGTTGCGGAATTCTCGACGATGCTTACAGCTGATACGTTGCACACTTATCATAGGACTT
>NC_051405.1:43992930-43993046 GCF_015228065.2 Penaeus monodon
GACATGAGTATCCGTCGAGTATTTATTTGCGTTGAGAGACCGGCGAACAAGCTCACGCAAAGTCAGGCAGGTAGCACGTGCCCAGTCTGCCCTTCGTCTGGGCGATCCAAGGAGAG
>NC_051405.1:43993068-43993133 GCF_015228065.2 Penaeus monodon
GATATAGATATACAGAGGCGGTGGCGTTGCTGCCCTATATTTGCCCAAGGGAGGGGGGGGGACTT
>NC_051405.1:43993764-43994310 GCF_015228065.2 Penaeus monodon
ATGGCCCGCCCTCCTCATTCACTCACAGAAGCAGGAGCCAAAACAAGAGTATTGAACCTGCCAAGCGCCCCCGCCAGACTTCCTCATGCTCGTCGGCGCGTCGTGTGTGTGAGCGTGCACTTGTGTTGCCCGGTAACATGCCAAGAGCGTGATCCCAGCCGCTCCGATCCTAGCCTCGCGTTAAGAGCCAAACTGCATTCTGTGGACGCAGGCACACGCGGCAAGACATGCTGGGAAATGCATAAGAGCGGCTTTTCACGAATCGGAAGATGATGAACGGGGGCAAAATGAGGCTTGTTTGGTCTGGATGTGAGAGATAAAATATGCTTCGGAGATTCGGAGGATGAAAAGATGCGTTGTCTATACAGCAGGGTGATGTTCCTGCCTGACGGCTGCGAATCCCGTAGTCGAGGATATTTTAATGCTATTTCATTTCATTGTGGAATTTTGGTTTCTGGCAGCTTCGTCTGTCCCGGACTGCATGCCCTTCCTAGCAGACCCATGATATCATAAACTCGCTACTATTCCATTTTTCTAACTGCAGCT
>NC_051405.1:43994501-43995671 GCF_015228065.2 Penaeus monodon
TCATGCTAGGAGCTACCTGTATATACAATACAACACCAGGAAAACATAAATATACAACCAAATATACAACCAACAACTGATTTCGGCACTGTTCTGAAGCGGGAAGACAAGACTGTTAACTCTTAATGAAAGAGGCAACTTAATGGGCTAACACCTCCAACAAAAGCTTTCATAACAAGCACATTATCTCATACAAACGCAGAGTTAAGGCTGGCATTTCCCACTCGAGTGAGCAACAGTCGAGTCACAGACGCACGCAACAAGCAACCGTACAAGCCTTTTCATTCAGGGGGATTGTTTATCCTCGAAACACTTTCTTTCTCTGCTTCGAACCAACTCGTTATTATTATCGAACCTCCGATTTGTGAATTTAATTACATTACACAAAAATGCGTTTGTTTTAGAGGGGAAAATATCAGTTTGGGGACTCGACTATTAAAACTCTATGTGAAACTGACTACTCATGATCCCTTTAGAATACTTTCCTCTTTTCATCACCGCCTTAAATTACCTATCCCTAGACTCTTAAAAATGTTTTCCCATTTTCTTTAACCGCCTTAAATTACCATTCCTGAGTGCTTACCATCCCCAAACCCTTAAAATCACGTTCCTCTTTTCCTTAACCGCCTTCAATCACCATTCCTGTGCCCTTAAAAAAAGGGAACGTTAATTAAACCGTCGACGAAATCCCGACCGTCCGGCGCATCGACCTGAATGACCAATTTTTTTCCCCGGTGAATTTGTGTGATGCAAGACCGGGTTAGATTGGTCGAGACAAATGTGGGGAAAAAAAAACTTTTTTATGCTTATGGCCCTTCAGTATCAAAACGTGGATTTAGCCCACAAATCCTTTCCCCAAACACCAAAGAGATAAAAACTTACGTGTATTCTAATACCCGTAAATGACATATATTGTTTCGTTTTTTTTTCTTCTCTCTCTTTATTGTTGTATGTGTTCCGTATTCGGTGATACACATCGCTTTGGAATGTAATTATAGTTATATACGAGGAAGGAAAAAAAAATCGTCTGTATTTTCTGTATTCTTACCGTTTTCCTGTTTTCAGATGACGTGTTCAAAAGGAGGATTCGTTTATTTACGTGGGAAATGACAGGAAACCACTAAAACAGTAAATACAAACCTTTGAAAATATCCTTTAAAGATAGAAATA
>NC_051405.1:43995816-43996163 GCF_015228065.2 Penaeus monodon
TTCTCCAATAAAGATGTAGAAATTTAAGTTTTAAGCTTAACTAACGCATGTCTACGATCTAGGACTTCCACACTTACTTTTCGTGGACAGGAGTATCGTGGGCGCGCGTGGGCGGTGGGCAGTGGGGGGGTGGGCGGGCGGGGGCGTCGCGGGAATGAGGGACGGGCACGAGGGCACGGACTGATCACCCGGAATCTCCTCTCGCTTCAGCATCGCTTCGGCTTCTCCCTGAGCCTGCATCTTGGCGAGGATCTGGGCCTTAATGACCTCGATCTTCAGCTTGCGCTCCTCTTCTTGGACAGAGCCGCCGGCAGCCCCAGGGTGGAGGACGAGACCAACCTGCGACA
>NC_051405.1:43996218-43996749 GCF_015228065.2 Penaeus monodon
CTCGGCACATGCTGAGGGAGCCGCTCGACGGGGACCTCGACGAAGAGGCGAGCGAGGACGTGGCACTCGAGGCGCCGTTGGAGTGCAAGGGCGCGGCGACGAGCTCTGGGCGAGGCAGTTCGGACAGATCCCCAGGCTGTCGAGGGTTTCCCCGTCAGGTTCCGTTCGATTCTCTTCTCCGAGCAGCAGACAGGCTCCTCGGCCCAAGGAACGTGGGAGCCTCCGAGGCAGCGGCTGCTTTCAAAGATCTATCCGTGCGATGTAAGTTCCTGAGGCGAGCGACGAGCGGAGACTGGCGGGAAAAGGGCGCGGCGAGACTCGAAGCTACCAAGAGCAACGTGGCCGTCGCTGCCGCCAACGTCGGCGTCACATCCGAGAAACACGTGAGGAGAGGCCTGGCGCTGGGTGGGAGGTACGTCCCTTCTCTGAGCACTGCCATTAGGGTTACTACCACTCCAGGCTCGTGCCGCCCTTCTTTATACCCCGACGGAGTGCCTGGAGACTCAGTGGTCCTTAGGTTTTTTTTTTCTT
>NC_051405.1:43998198-43998538 GCF_015228065.2 Penaeus monodon
TTACTATACATTTCCAAGCATTAGTAAAAACTGCCGATTATTTATAGAATAGCAACCATTAATATTGTCTTTCAGTATAATAATGATGCATCAGTGTGATTGCAAAATTTTCTTTAGTTTACAATGAAATTATATTCGTTTTCTTCCATTTACTAGAATCTCGACCATTTTCTTTCTTGTTTATTTATGAGTAACTATTGTATATACTTGAAGATGTAGTTATATGTTAATCATCTCTGAACAATAAAAAATACCATATGATAAAATAAATCGAACTTTTCAAAATGTATAAAAATTTGTATAGGAAATGCCACTGATCCGAGACATACTCCTATGAGTA
>NC_051405.1:43998877-43999078 GCF_015228065.2 Penaeus monodon
TCTTAATCTTTACGAAATACAAACATATCCACGGGTTCTGAAAGTTCTGATAATTTTGTTTCTCATATCACAGGGATTTCTCTTTTCCTACTCATGTGTCGTCTCTTGGGCCATTTTACCAAGCCGATCTAATGTAAGGTTCTGCTGCGCTGTATTACAGGTGATAAGTGAGTGTGTGTGACAGGATGTTAAACTTAATAT
>NC_051405.1:43999451-43999569 GCF_015228065.2 Penaeus monodon
GCCGAATTTCAAGTGATTTTAAATCTATGGTCCATCATCCTATCCATTAACAAAATTAAATGCAGTATCTATCACGATAATAGCAGCAATTAAGTCTCATTTAGGTGTCATTTCGTCG
>NC_051405.1:43999915-44000105 GCF_015228065.2 Penaeus monodon
CTGATAATGTCTGTTTCCAGCTGACTGGCCTTAGTTCTTTAGAAAAAAAAAACTAAATTGACTAAATGTTATAGTCTATTTCCAGAAGTTATAACCCAAAATTCTAGCATGGTCTAGCACGACGATGTTGGTTAACAATTCAAGCAAACTGAAAAGGAAATAGGTTTTGTAATGTCTACTACTTTTAATA
>NC_051405.1:44000333-44000546 GCF_015228065.2 Penaeus monodon
AATATCCATCAACTCCCTGACCCCATTGCTGTGCATCCACCCAAACAGCCCAGTGGTTTCAGACAGTCTGCAAGCTGCAGCATAATGTCAGCAAAACAGAAGGGGTCCCTTGTAGCAGTAATGGCCTGTTTCAAAGCATGTAAATGAATAATGAAGAAAATTATTCACGGTAAGGGGACATGGCTTCTTAAACCCAGTCAGCCGTGAGGGGAG
>NC_051405.1:44000923-44001061 GCF_015228065.2 Penaeus monodon
GCCTTACCGGATCAACTACGAGCGATCGTTTTGGTTTCATCTACTCACTAGTACAGATATTTATGTTAGTGGCTATACATGTACATGTGACAGGGGAAGCTCTGGATATGAAATGGCTCATTTTGTTCAAGTGGAACA
>NC_051405.1:44001136-44001455 GCF_015228065.2 Penaeus monodon
TTTCTTAATAATTACTAAAAGCTCTTGTAAATATATGAATGGCCTACTCTGTCATTTTTGTTTCACATGGTAACTTTGAAAAGAGATCTGATTTTGTTGTCTCATTGCTAGATATTACAGTGTCCTTGAGAGTCCCATGGTTTTAGATCTACATGTATATTTAGGTGACAGTTTAGAAACCGAATTAGGTGTCAACTAATGTTTGAATTTACAGTATTTTAGGGGTGGAAATGAGTTTTGTAGAGCAACCTACTGCGGAAGTTTCCATCAATAAATGATATTAAAGACTCCATGTCCCTTCACGGTGACAGTCGGGACG
>NC_051405.1:44001611-44001809 GCF_015228065.2 Penaeus monodon
GAGTGAGACATTTTTTTGTCAGTGGAAATAAGGGCTCAGGTATCAGTGGATGTTGTCGCGAGAATTTTTCCAGTCGTGCTGCCAAGAATGCGAAGATCTCCTGTCGTCGATATGGGAGGAGTCTGTTTTCCATGGGTGTTGTAGACAAGGATTCTTAAAAGTACGGGTCACAAGTTCATGTTCAGTGGGTCGCCACAT
>NC_051405.1:44002085-44002166 GCF_015228065.2 Penaeus monodon
ACTGATATCTGGTTGAGAGAAAGGTACGATAGAATGGATTGGGTCGTAAAGGTAGTGTACAAAATCAACCTGGATCGTGAT
>NC_051405.1:44002201-44002497 GCF_015228065.2 Penaeus monodon
TCCGTCTTAAAAAGTTGTTCACCAGCTGCGAGGTTTTGCTTTGTATTGTAACACCAGTTGTGGGGTAGGACTTAGATAAAACATCGCTTCTTTAGTTGCTATATTTATTTCTCTCGATTTACATACTCTGTCTTACATCCTCTGACTTACTCATCTTACTTAGATCCCAACGACGGTCTGTGGATGGACATTGGTGAAGAATACCATGGTCGACCTTTGTAAAAATATACTAAGATTTCACTATTGTGTTACACTACAGTAGAAGTAATCACTACAAACAGACCTGTTTACATATC
>NC_051405.1:44002845-44003014 GCF_015228065.2 Penaeus monodon
TTGAATCATCTGATCACTTTTATCACCATTAACACTACAAAAAGAGACGCACGGTTTTCAGTGGTGCACCTTCATAATCGAAAAAAAATATTGTCAGTGTTGTTATTACTATCGTAATGATTATATGAATACGAGAGAAATGGTGAAAGAAAAAGGTGGGAACACAAAT
>NC_051405.1:44003094-44003499 GCF_015228065.2 Penaeus monodon
AATCAAACTGGGAAATGAGGAGTGTAGTTTTCTATAGCTTGACGAGGAGACAGTAAGAAAGAAAAGTCATTTTTTCCCTTTCAGATTCACATCGCCTGACAGACTCAGATAACGAATAGGAGATAGGTTGGGTGTGATTAGGATAAATTACGTAAGAATATTATCAGGAAGATGTATTACTCAGATGTGACACCGAGTTTTCCTCCTAAGGTTCCACTGATCGAATTAATCTTTGTAAGGAAATTGCCAACTTTAACAAATACAAATGAAACTCCCTGACAAGTATAAATGTTCAAATTTACTCTGCCTTAAGTTTTGCGTCTTCAGTGAATTGTGCAATAAAGAAAATATAACTACTTGCATACGTACACATAGTGTATTATAGGCACAGCATGTTTATGTGTG
>NC_051405.1:44004424-44004710 GCF_015228065.2 Penaeus monodon
AAGTAGTTATATTTTCTTTATGCACAATTCACTGAAGACGAATAAACTTTAAGGCAGAGTAAATTTGAACATTATACTTGTCAGGCGAGTTTCATTTGTATTTGGTAAAGTTTGGCAATTTCCTTTACAAAGATTAATTACGATCAGTGAATCCTTAGGAGAAAACTCGGTGTCACATCTTGAGTAATACATCTTCCTGATAATATTCTTACGTAATTTATCCTAATCACACCCAACCTATCTCCTATTCGTTATCTGAGTCTGTCAGGCTGATTGTTGATTCTGT
>NC_051405.1:44004810-44005346 GCF_015228065.2 Penaeus monodon
ACATAGTAACAACAGTTATAATTGCTAGTATTTTTATTCATAAGCATTGAACATATGAATTTAAATTTTTTCCCCCTAGCCAGCTTTCTGCATTCATAAATCTCTAAAGTTGCAGCAAATGAAATAATTTTCTTAAATAAATTATAAAAGTAACCAGCTTGAATAACTATGGTAAAAGAAGCCAGTTAAAAAATATTATGCAAACCAAATATATATATATGCAACTTATTACAAATAATCTAATTTGAAATTCAATCCATTTATGAATTCATACATTCTATTACACAAGGCAAAAAATTCATCCATATTTCATACATAAATATACACAAATAAAGAAGCAACCACCAGTATCACAGTAGTCAACGAATACATCTTTCCACCTAATCATCTTTCTTGAACCTTACCTGAGGAAGGTGAGAAGGAAGGGCACTTGTTTGAGGATGTTCAAAAAGTAGAAAGAATAGCGAATCACTTCGGTCACACTCCAGGCAATCAAAAGCATTGGAAATCCTGTAATATAGAAGTCAGAAAGGTTA
>NC_051405.1:44005969-44006288 GCF_015228065.2 Penaeus monodon
AAAAGTCATGAGTTGGAAAATTCATTTTACTCTTCGAATGAGCTACATATCAGTACCCCTGTATATACTGGATTACTATAAAGTCAGGAACTTTATTGTTCTTTCCTGCAGAGGGTAAGGGAACATACCTATGCTGGTGCGCGAGTCTTCAAAAGAGTAGAGGATGGCCCAAGTCACCATCAAACGAGAGAACACCTGTGGTAGGACCATCATTACGCTGGAGGACACAAGACCGACAGCCGAGTGCATGATCTGGTAGGCAAAAAAACAAGACCAATAAATTGCTGATATATAAAAATATAAGAATGTATCTAAAAAC
>NC_051405.1:44007156-44009079 GCF_015228065.2 Penaeus monodon
TGTAAGCAGAAAAAAGGTGTGACCACACAGTGCAAGTTTTTTCCCCTGAACCAAATCAAGTTTTTATCCCTACTTCCTGAGCAAAAAAGGAAATTTCACTTCTCAGAGCTGACCGTGTATCTGCAGCAATGGCAGGCCAGATCCTGTTTTAAGGTTTCAAATACTAGTAATTCCCTAAAGAATATTCATTAAGCATATATGCACTTAATTACCCTAAAATACATTTCATTTCCTGTTATTTCTGTAAACTTAATCTTCAGCAAAGGATAATTCTACCACAAAAAAGAAAAGAAAAAAAGTAAGGTACTTCTATTTTCTTGCTTAAAATCTTCAACTGCAATAGCTTACCTCTAAGACCGCCAGCGTTTGGAAAATCAGGAGCACGGAACTGGTGTTTTCCCATAGTCCAGTAATATTGCCTTGCTCGTGAACTAGATGGTGGACGGTCTGAATCAAGACGATCAACCACCTGCGGACACATGAGGACATTTCTTTTTACTAGGCTTTGCGACAAAAAGACTAAGAGGGGAAAAATGAGAGTTAAGGATTATGGTCTTTTATTTGACGGACCTGTGGCATTACAGTGTAGATTGTTAGCTGTTCTATTTAGCTTGGTAGCAACTGCATTATCCTCATAAAGATAAATGCTATTGATGCTTAGTGATATTTTTCATTGAATATAATTTGACAAGCAGCTCCAGCAGTTACACAACTTCTCTTGGTGGGGAAGATATTGCCTTTATGTGTTATGTGTTACTTTCTAGTACTAAGGCAATATCATTTGCTCTCTCTATATGGCCTCTTTGCCCTGCTGATATTCTGGGAAATGCTATGAAGCCTCCACTACTTAATCAGATTCACATATCAGTCTCAATATGCACTGCTGTATTTTTGGTATAAGGAAGCACTTTTCAAAGAATTCAATTCAAACTCTACTTTACTATTTAAAGGTTTGTGGCCTTTGTTGGAGCACTAAAATCACAATTGCCTGACACTAAACTAGTTAGATTTGAGACTGCTGCTTTTCTGTTTTAGATCACATTAAATTTCAAATGAAATTGGATAGTCTGCTATGCGAGTCCCACTTTGAAAACTACTATTGGGATGGAGTAAAATTTATGATTAAGCACTAGGCTTATTTCATTCACTCCCTTACACAGATTCAAATAAATGACTTGATTTTTCAGATAATTATCAATAATTTTTCTCTCTCTCTATTTATGCTGTTTTAAATACTATCTTAATAGGGTAATAATAATCTATAACCGTATCAGCGGAGGTTTTGCGTAGATGCCGAGGCAAGGCACAAGATAAAAGATCAACTTAGTTTGAATTATTGACTCTACATTGTTTAGCTTACTGCTTATATGCAGGATTTGCTAGTGATACAAAGAGCGGCATTAGTCCAATAATCATAAACAATATTACAGCTTTAAACAATGTTGCGTTGCTCTCGGCTTTGTGCTCTGGCATATACCATCAAACCTCCACCCCCCATATATTTGGCAAGACGGCACTCTAGACGCGTTCTTTTTGTGCAATGGTCTTTTGAGGTTTAGAAGCTCTATCCTCCCAACATACATGAGGTTGTGTTGTCGAATACCTGCTAGAACACGAGGCACAGCGCTTATGGCATCTCTCATGCTTAATAAGTGTCGTTTTCTTAGTTTTTCATGACCACAAACAATTTTTTTTTCTCTCTCTCTTTCTACATAATCAACATGATCTTACATTTCCATCCCCAGCCAACAAACCAAAGCCATGCACCCTAACCCTTGGCATTTCAATAAAGCACATCATCTTCAAATCTAATTAACTCAGCCCAACCACTCCCATAGACTCCAACCACCCAAATCACCCCTTTATTGATAAAAATTAGAGGGAAAAAATGCCAACCCCTCTCGCCCTCACTCCTTTATAGAC
>NC_051405.1:44009122-44009265 GCF_015228065.2 Penaeus monodon
GGGGGACAAAAATGCTAATCATCTCGCTCTCTCTCTCTCACACACACACACAACTTACCCCAGAGTGAGGAACACGTTGTAAAAAATGAGGTACAGGTTCCCCAAGGAGCTTGGGTCGTCGGCCTTGGGCTTCGGAGGCATCT
>NC_051405.1:44009349-44009805 GCF_015228065.2 Penaeus monodon
CGTGTACCAAACGAAGAATTCCCGGGGTGGGGAGGCCAGGCAAAAGACGAGACAAGCTGAGGACGACCTGGACTCAGGCGTGGGGATCCCGAGGACGAGCAAGGCGTTGGAGCACGACTACAGGAGCTGAAGTAGGAGCGCCGACGTCCCCGCGCGCCTGCAGGAAGGGCATCGTCTGCTAGCTGCGGGTCGCCGACGTCCCCCTGGCAGGGACCCCGGCGCTCGGTGCCGCTCCTCTTGGCTTGGCTTCTGAACACGATTTCACCTGTTTTGAGGGAGAGTGGCGGGGTTTATGGGGTGTCTGTGTGTAGGGGGGTTTATTTCAGAGTAGGGGAAGGTGTTTTTCTTAATGTTTGTTGGTTGGTTCGGTTACCGAGAGAAGGAGAAAGAAAAGGATTTGCCTAAAGCCGGTTTGGTAACTCGGGTTCATGCTGACGACTCTCTCTTTCTCCGGCA
>NC_051405.1:44011187-44011644 GCF_015228065.2 Penaeus monodon
TGCCGGAGAAAGAGAGAGTCGTCAGCATGATCCCGAGTTACCAAACCGGCTTTAGGCAAAACCTTTTCTTTCTCCTTCTCTCGGTAACCGAACCAACCAACAAACATTAAGAAAAACACCTTCCCCTACTTTTGAAATAAACCCCCCTACACACAGACACCCCATAAACCCCGCCACTCTCCCTCAAAACAGGTGAAATCGTGTTCAGAAGCCAAGCCAAGAGGAGCGGCACCGAGCGCCGGGGTCCCTGCCAGGGGGACGTCGGCGACCCGCAGCTAGCAGACGATGCCCTTCCTGCAGGCGCGCGGGGACGTCGGCGCTCCTGCTTCAGCTCCTGTAGTCGTGCTCCAACGCCTTGCTCGTCCTCGGGATCCCCACGCCTGAGTCCAGGTCGTCCTCAGCTTGTCTCGTCTTTTGCCTGGCCTCCCCACCCCGGGAATTCTTCGTTTGGTACACG
>NC_051405.1:44011728-44013528 GCF_015228065.2 Penaeus monodon
AGATGCCTCCGAAGCCCAAGGCCGACGACCCAAGCTCCTTGGGGAACCTGTACCTCATTTTTTACAACGTGTTCCTCACTCTGGGGTAAGTTGTGTGTGTGTGAGAGAGAGAGAGCGAGATGATTAGCATTTTTGTCCCCCTTTTTTCTTTTTGTTTAATTATTTGGTAAGTTTTTTTTGTCTATAAAGGAGTGAGGGCGAGATGGATTGGCATTTTTTCCCTCTAATTTTTATCAATAAAGGGGTGATTTGGGTGGTTGGAGTCTGTATGGGAGTGGTTGGGCTGAGTTAATTAGATTTGAAGATGATGTGCTTTATTGAAATGCCAAGGGTTAGGGTGCATGGCTTTGGTTTGTTGGCTGGGGATGGAAATGTAAGATCATGTTGATTATGTAGAAAGAGAGAGAGAAAAAAAAAATTGTTTGCGCTCATAAAGAACTAAGGAAACGACACTTATTAAGCATGAGAGATGCCGTAAGCGCTGTGCCTCGTGTTCTGGCAGGTATTCGACAACACTCAAACTCTTGTATGTCGGGAGGATAGAGCTTCTAAACCTCAAAATACTATTGCACGAAAAGAACGCGTCTAGATGCCGTCTTGCCAAATATATGGGGGAGTGGAGGTTTGATGATATTTGCCAGAGCACAAAGCCGAGAGCACCGCAACATTCTTAAAGCTGTAATATTGTTTATGATTATTGGACTATTGCCGCTCTTTATATCACTAGCAAATCCTGCATATAAGCAGCAAGCTAAACAATGTAGAGTCAATAATTCAAACTAAGTTGATCTTTTATCTTGTGCCCTCGGCATCTATGCAAAACCTCCGCTGATACGGTTATAGATTATTATTACCCTATTAAGATAGTATTTAAAACAGCATAAATAGAGAGAGAGAAAAATTATTGATAATTATCTGAAAAATCAAGTCATTTATATGAGTCTGTGTAGGGGAGTGAATGAAATAAGCTTGCTGCTTAATCATAAATTTTACTCCATCCCTATAGTAGTTTTCAAAGTGGGACTCGCATAGCAGACTATCCAATTTCATTTGAAATTTAATGTGATCTAAAACAGAAAAGCAGCAGTTTCAAATCTAACTAGTTTAGTGTCAGGCAATTGTGATTTTAGTGCTCCAACAAAAGCCACAAACCTTTAAATAGTAAAGTAGAGTTTGAATTGAATTCTTTGAAAAGTGCTTCCTTATACCAAAAATACAGCAGTGCATATTGAGACTGATATGTGAATCTGATTAAGTAGTGGAGGCTTGTAGCATTTCCCAGAATCTCAGCAGGGCAAAGAGGCCATATAGAGAGAGCAAATGATATTGCTTTAGTACTAGAAAGTAACATATCACACACAAAGACTATGTCTTCCCACCAAGAGAAGTTGTGTAACTCTGCTGGAGCTGCTTGTTAAATTATATTTAGAGAAAAATATCACTAAGCATCAATAGCATTTATCTCTATGAGGATAATGCATTTGCTACCAAGCTAAATAGAACAGCTAACAATCTACACTTGTAATGCCACAGGTCCGTCAAATAAAAGACCATAATCCTTAACTCTCATTTTTCCCCTCTTAGTCTTTTTGTCGCAAAGCCTAGTAAAAAAAAATGTCCTCGTGTGTCCGCAGGTGGTTGATCGTCTTGATTCAGACCGTCCACCATCTAGTTCACGAGCAAGGCAATATTACTGGACTATGGGAAAACACCAGTTCCGTGCTCCTGATTTTCCAAACGCTGGCGGTCTTAGAGGTAAGCTATTGCAGTAGAAGATTTTAATCAAGAAAATTGAAGTAC
>NC_051405.1:44013556-44013836 GCF_015228065.2 Penaeus monodon
TATGGTAGGATTATCCTTTGCTGAAGATTAAGTTTACAGAAATAACAGGAAATTAAATGTATTTTAGGGTAATTAAGTGCATATATGTTTAATGAATATTCTTTAGGGAATTACTAGTATTTGAAATCTTAAAACAGGATCTGGCCTGCCATTGCTGCAGATACACGGTCAGCTCTGAGAAGTGAAATTTCCTTTTTTGCTCAGGAAGTAGGGATAAAAACTTGATTTGGTTCAGGGGAAAAAACTTGTACTGTGTGGTCACACATTTTTTCTGCTTACA
>NC_051405.1:44014712-44015030 GCF_015228065.2 Penaeus monodon
GTTTTAGATACATTCTTATATTTTTATATATCAGCAATTGATTGGTTTTGTTCTTTTGCCTACCAGATCATGCACTCGGCTGTCGGTCTTGTGTCCTCCAGCGTAATGATGGTCCTACCACAGGTGTTCTCTCGTTTGATGGTGACTTGGGCCATCCTCTACTCTTTTGAAGACTCACGCACCAGCATAGGTATGTTCCCTTACCCGCTGCAGGAAAGAACAATAAAGTTCCTGACTTTATAGTAATCCAGTATATACAGGGGTACTGATATGTAGCTCATTCGAAGAGTAAAATGAATTTTCCAGCTCATGACTTTT
>NC_051405.1:44015389-44015459 GCF_015228065.2 Penaeus monodon
TGTGTTTACAGTATGGCACAAATAACAAAATGTTACATATTGCAGTGTTATAGAGAGATAATATGGCTTC
>NC_051405.1:44015654-44016978 GCF_015228065.2 Penaeus monodon
TAACCTTTCTGACTTCTATATTACAGGATTTCCAATGCTTTTGATTGCCTGGAGTGTGACCGAAGTGATTCGCTATTCTTTCTACTTTTTGAACATCCTCAAACAAGTGCCCTTCCTTCTCACCTTCCTCAGGTAAGGTTCAAGAAAGATGATTAGGTGGAAAGATGTATTCGTTGACTACTGTGATACTGGTGGTTGCTTCTTTATTTGTGTATATTTATGTATGAAATATGGATGAATTTTTTGCCTTGTGTAATAGAATGTATGAATTCATAAATGGATTGAATTTCAAATTAGATTTATTTGTAATAAGTTGCATATATATATATTTGGTTTGCATAAATATTTTTTAACTGGCTTCTTTTACCATAGTTATTCAAGCTGGGTTACTTTTATAATTTATTTAAGAAAATTATTTTCATTTGCTGCAACATTTAGAGATTTATGAATGCAGAAAGCTGGCTAGGGGGAAAAAATTTAAATTCATATGTTCAATGCTTATGAATAAAAATACTAGCAATTATAACTGTTGTTACTATGGTTAGCATTACACAGATCATTGTTACTCTCATTGTGACCCTGACTATATATGCTGTTTTATATTTCCAGGTACACCCTTTTCATTGGCCTCTACCCACTTGGTGTAACTGGCGAGATCCTCTGTGTATATGCAGCACTGCCAGCAGCAGCAGAGAAAAAGATTTACTCTGTTAGCATGCCAAATGCTCTCAACTTTGCCTTTGACTTCTATTATGGACTCATTGTCTTTGTTCTTCTTTATTTCCCAGGTAAGTACTTTTTGTTTATTTTCATGATAGCCAACACATCTAAATGTTTTATCCTCTGAGGACTGTCCAGGAAATAATGAGCCTTTCCATGTATAAAGACAAAGTGGGCTGCCCGAGGCCTAAGGTTTTCAATCTCCTTCTAAATACTCCTCTTAGGACGTCACACAGTAATTCCATCCAGCTTTCAAAGCATTTTGAAGTCTCCTTTTGGGAAATTCACTTGTATTTAATTTTCCATGGCAGTAAAGCAAACTCTCAGCAGTAATATTAACTTTCAAGAAAGCCAAAAGACTTGGCTGCAGGGGAGCTGGCTGAGTGAAGCTATGGTTTGCAAAACTAGAAAATGGGCGGAAACACAGACAGACAACAAAGAAATTTTGATAAACTTTCCGTATTGCCTAAACTTTGAGCACAACTTTTATGGTGCTCTAGTTTTGTACATGGAGACTGAGGTAACCTCTCGTGGGGAGATTGGGCTTTTGTTTTCGGATCGTAGACATTGCCCCACGACTTGTCTTCAGTAGTGACTTCCTCTT
>NC_051405.1:44017518-44018398 GCF_015228065.2 Penaeus monodon
GGAAGTCTTGGTCATTAGTAGCAGTTTCAAGCTGGTCCTGTGCAGCTATTTGTCCAACTGCGATTCACTGATCTACTACTGATGTCATTGTGAATATGATGATAAGCATTTTCCAGCACTCGCATAATGGTTTAGCAAGGTTGAAGCTTGCCACTGATTGACTATCAATTTTCATGAACATTTTGTGACTGGTATTTGAGATATTCAAACTGGCTCACTATTTTCCAGACAGATCTAAGTTTGACATATTAATAATGACTGCCTTTTATTTGTTTCATTTCATTTTTGCTTTCAAGTTGAGTTAAAAAGCTTTTAGGTTAACAGCTAGATTAAATGTTCAACAACATAAAGGTTTTTTCTTTTTCTTTTCAGTGTTCCCATCATTATACATGCATATGTTCGCTCAGAGACGCAAGGTTCTCGGCGGTGGACACAAGAAGAAGGAATAGAAGAAGTTTGATGCTGTATAGTATTCCATAGTTTTAATGATTCCCCTTTTTTCTCTCACATTTCGACCAATATTAATTTTTTTCTCACTGAATATGGGTTTTCATAGGCAAATGATATTTTTTTATACATGTAGTGAAGAGCCTGAAAAAAAGAAAAAAAAAATGACTTTCTATTTGTTACTTTGACAAACATTTGATGCTCAAAACAAGAAGAAAAGGTCACAAGCTGATAACATGTACACACAAACTACTCTCTAATATAGTATTAGTTAAATCCTAAGGGAACAAAAGCCACTTTCTTATTCAACACAGCATCCATGTCTCATTCCAAAGTAAAGTGGGCACACTGTGACAAAGAAGAACGAATTCAGAGGTCCTAATAATGAATAAGTTTGTTTATTTTCATGTTGGATGTAAGTGCTAATAAAACT
>NC_051405.1:44018429-44019036 GCF_015228065.2 Penaeus monodon
AACCGTGATCACTGTACTGTTAATAGTAAAGATAAGATTTTTTTTCTCTCTCTCTTTCTTTTGGGGATAAAGCCCCTTAAGAGAATTTATTCTGATGATATATTGATTTTAAAACCTATTATTTCTGTTTGTTTTCAAAATTATGGTAATAGATTTCATAAAAAGGCAAGATTCATTTTAGATATGTAAATCATGATTTATGTAAAATGGAGAAAATAAGCATTTTCTCAACAAACAAGAAGAAAAAAAAAAACTTTTCTGTGAGTGAAATCTGCAAATGACATTCCATTATTTATATGACCAAAGCAACACAATTTATGCAAAATTACATAACAGATCCACAAAGCATTTTGCATGGGAAAAGGGACATTTAGGTTTCTTAATTCAAGTAAACTGGTGAAATCAGAGAGGAAATAATGGTCTTCAGTATAATGATCTTCAGTATAAAGCCATTTTTAATTTGAATTAGCTTTAGCAAAATATAATGACTGAAAAATGATAACCTAAATACTCCCATGTAAGAAATTTATGAACAGTTTACCACAAGTATATATAGCCAGTCAATAAAGATTACTGTTCAACAATATTTCTGTTTTATGTTGTCATT
>NC_051405.1:44019053-44019117 GCF_015228065.2 Penaeus monodon
TGAACATTGTTAGTTTCAGCAATATGAAATTCATTCCATGATATATTATAAGCATGTGTGTGTG
>NC_051405.1:44020785-44024259 GCF_015228065.2 Penaeus monodon
TTAATGTATGTCTGTCATCATATATTACTCATATCATATTTATATTGTCTTCTATTATAACACTTATTATTTATATATATATTTATATATCTATATTTGTATTATATATGCTTTTTTAGTTTTATTTGTAGATGTACTTATATGTTTATTTATAAGTTTATTATTTATATAGTTGTCTTATATTTATTCTATATTATATCATACATTAACTTATTTATGTATTTTCTAACTACTATCTGATTGTATTATATATGTTATGTATATTATATATTATACTATCATATTTTATATAGTTATATTATAATTTCATAATATAATATATAATATATTATCATATTATATATGATAATTATATTAATATTATACATAATATATCATATATCTAATGATTTTCATATATTCTATATTCATAATATATTTATTAGATTCTATATTATATATATATTATATCAGTAATGTAATATTTATGGTTTTTAATATATGAATATTTATATACATATTATTTTTAGGGTATAATGCTATTTATATAATATATTATCATTCATAGTATATTATATATATCTTTATTATTATATATATAATATATTTATTATATATATATTAATATCATATCTATATTATATATATTTACTATAATCTTATATTTATATATAGTTTATATCATATATTATATATATCATATATATAATAGTTATTATATTTTTTTTTATATATATTTTATTAAAATTTATATATTATATATATATATTATAATATTATAATTTTCTATTATATAAATCAGTGTTACATTTTTTGTGTTTTATTGTTATGTTTTTTTAACATTATGTTATGTGATGGAATGGTTCTATGCATGTAAGATATTAAGTGGAAAGTTCTATTGTATGTTTATTTCATATGTATTGATCACTTTTAATACTTAAGATACAATAGTATTGTATATGATATTTATATATTACTATATATCCATGTTTTATATATATAGTCATATATGATATTATAATTTTATAATATATAGATAATCTATCTATATTTGTATTAATCTTAGAATATTTGTTTATACATTTTACTAAGATTGTTATAATATCACTAGTTGTGAATTATGTAATATGGCTTTAATTACTATGCATTTCTTTATATTTAAATAATTATTATTTTTATAATTATATGTATTATCTATATATTAAAAAGAATAGGAATTCATATTATAATATTATAATTATATTTTAATTAATATTATCATAAAAAAATATCTATTATTGACAATAAATTTTAATATATTATAATCATATGATATATGATATTTTTTTTATATTTATTAATTTAAATAGATCTGTTTATTATTCATTAGTTATATCCATTAATGATTAGTATGTCTATATACGAAATATCTAGTATTTTAGTTATATATAATATATTTATTGTTATTTTAAATTGACATTAGATCTATTCTATTATATTTTTATATATATTGTTATGATTATTTAGTTTATTGTATCTCATTATTAAATTTTATGTATAATTCTAATTTTTTTGTTTCAATTATGTAATACTTAAATTATTTTTTATAGGGTTCAAATTACATTACCTATTTCTACTTCTTTTAATATACTTTTCATATTAAATTATATTCTTTTATATTTAAAAAATTTGATCAAGCAGGTTTAGAACTACAATTAAATAATATATATAATTACAAATATATATGTATTCTATTTTATCTATTATGATAGTTTTGTTTGGTCATTTTTTGTTTATTCATAGTTTTTTAATTTTATATTTGATTCTTTTTAATTATTTAAAGAAAAATCTTTATAATTTTCTTATCATATTATAAAATATATTATTTTGTATATATATCATTTTTTTAACCTATTCATTTATATCATTTATATTTTTCTTTGTTTGTCTGCTTAAGTTATTTGTATTTTATATTATATAATTTTCAAGGACATCTTTTATTAATTTTACATTAGATTAAAATTTATTTAGTAATCATCAAAAAAAAAATGATTCATTTTAAGTGAAGAAAATGAAGAGATGTCTTTTCATTACTATCGTAATTCACACCTTTCCTAATAGATCCCTTTTTTTTTATTTGACACCAAAGAGAATTAGTCCTGATATTCGTTGTGGATTTGGTCCCATATGTTGCTTTTTACATATGTATGAGTCAATATAGGTGCTTATTTTGTAGGCAGTTCTCAAATACCCATCAGAAGTTTTTTATAGCCCAAAATTCTTATGAGCATATTCTTGGTAAAAATTTCAGCCGAACAATCTTATCTTTATGAATGTTAAGGTAGCTAGCCCAGATAACATCCCTTGTTAACCTACACAGAGATAATTGGTTAGTGAAACAAAACAGTCACAGACATAATGAGACTGTCATCCTAATCCGTAAAATGTTCCAGGTTCCCACAAAACATATGCCAAGTCTGTTTAAGCTGTATGGTTGCTATTTTTCTCTAAAAGCTTTGGAAGTACTTATAAGACAAATGCTAATGCAATTCTTTTCTCAGAATGATATCTTCATGTCACTCTTATACTGATCCTGATTCTAAAAAGAGGTAATGTTGGCAATGGAGCATGCTGTTGAGTTATTGCTTTCTTGTTGGATATTTGTTCAAATGCAAAATGCCCTGGTATCCACAGATGGAAAAAAAACAGTTTTAACTGTTAGTTAGACTACAAAAGGAACTATAAAAAATATATAGCCTGTAATTCAATGGCTGTCTTGAAATATCATTTGATTTTTTTTCTTTTTTTTTACTTTCATTCCTCCATGGAAGATTTGAGAAGAAACGAAAAATAAAAGATACGATAAGAAATTATTGTTTTGCCCATTACAGATATAAGGTGTAATGAATTCTACCACTCTGAACTGTTCCAGCTAACATGGATGAAAATAAACACCCAGGTACATCAGATACAAGAACCTTCCTAGTAAAGCTAACAGTACTGGACTATATCACAAGTTCCCAAATTTTTGCTATCAAAATTTTGTAAAATCTGAAACATCTAGTCATAGATTCCATTTTGGCTACTGTTGATATATATATATACTCGGAAGCAGATTGCTTTCATTTTGTTTTATGTGAAGCTTCACTGAAGTGTCTTAGATAAGATTTCAACAAAAAAATATGCTACTTTCCTTACATAAGATTCCTAATTTTGATTAAGTTTCAACACGGATACCCACTTTTTGGGGCACAACTCAAATTCTTCTGTGATATATTCCAAATCTCCTTATACAAATCAATAGTGCTATTTTCCTATTCGTAATATCCTGAGCATGCCCTTGGATCAGTGAATTATGAAGACCTTATCATAATCAGGCTTCCATTTCACTATAGCCCCCATTTTAAAGGTATATAGGATACTTCCATGGTCAAAGACAATGGAATAACAACAATCATCTGATTACTGAAGCATGACACTGCTATGACAAGATTTAATTGCCAAATTAAGACTTTC
>NC_051405.1:44025019-44025087 GCF_015228065.2 Penaeus monodon
GTTATGATTTTAATCCAATGGGTTGATTTACCATATTTATTTCCACAGTTCACAAAAGATCAACTGTA
>NC_051405.1:44025108-44025303 GCF_015228065.2 Penaeus monodon
CTAAAAGATAGATGTGTGGTTACAGAATAATATAGAAATGTAAGAAATAACAAAGCAAAGATAAATATCACAGACAGCATTGGTTTCTTAACTCCTCTGCAGTAACAGTATACCAATCCTACAAGTGTTGGCAACACCTATCTGAAGCTGGAATTCTGCAGCATCATTTCACTTCCTCCCACTCTTACTTTCATG
>NC_051405.1:44025337-44025424 GCF_015228065.2 Penaeus monodon
AGGTCTGACAGGCAAACTGGCAAGCACCCATAAAGGGGACAACACAGACAGGAAAACATCCCCTGTGGACTGCTCTTTACTCTTATT
>NC_051405.1:44025553-44026088 GCF_015228065.2 Penaeus monodon
GGAGCCTCCTTTCTCTTCCTCCTCCTTCCTCAATTTCTTTTGGACCAATTTTCTTACATCTGCTGTGAGTCTTTTTCTTCAAATTACTTGCATCATATTTTCTGTTTTATTTGTGTTTTCCTGATTTATATTTTTCTTATTTATCACTTTTTCCATTTTGGATATACCTGCCCCACTAGTAACAAAGTGTCCTTAGTTCAATGGATCAACTGATTCTAAAGTGTAAAAGATTCTGCAGTTAAGGCATGATAACTTGCCTTATTTTTTACTAAAAGAATCATCATATTGATCCTACTGTCAATATGACATAAGCAGCTCATATAGTAGATTTGAAGATTCCTCATTGGTTCCTTACACTGATTTGGTAGGCATTATGAAAATCCATATCTTGGTATTTCAAGTATTTTCCGAATTCCAACCAGGATTAGATCGGTAGACACATCATAGCTTATAGCGAGCACATACTTGCAGGAAATTCAGTCAAAGAACAACACTACTGGGACAATATCTCCCAATTGTCACATAAATGGAACTC
>NC_051405.1:44026118-44026704 GCF_015228065.2 Penaeus monodon
TTTCCCTTGAGCTACTGCATAAACACTTCTGAGCTTCTCAAATGCAAGCAATTTCCTTATATTCTGTAAAACCAAAGCTTGAAGTTGGTTCTCATACAACAGGCAACGCGGGACGAGAAAAAAATGCAATTTTACGGCTTTTTTGAGACCCCCCCCCACGTAAAATTAATAATTAGAAAAAAAAAAAATCATTGTCTTTTTTTTCTTTTTATTCTCAACAGAATAATCAGTGTTTTTGGTTTTATATGAACCAGGACCCTGATTCTAGAAAAAAAAAGGATAAATAGAAAACAATAGTACTAATTTGAACAATTTGGAAAAAATGTTTTTCCTTGCTTTGTCCCAAGTTCAAATTTTTTAAATTCTAATGTGACCATTTGATCGGTCATTAAGAATATTTAATTCACTAAATGATCCTTTTTTTCTTCCTTTTTTACTTTCCCTTTTTCTTAGCACATCTACAAAATTCAATCAGTATAGTTTCAGCTTAGTAGACTGATTAGCACATCTTTTACTCCTTTCTGTAATTTGTTGGAAAAGCTCATAACAAAAGACGTGATCAATTTTATATCAAACAGAAATACAA
>NC_051405.1:44026723-44027449 GCF_015228065.2 Penaeus monodon
ATAATCAACTTTTTTCTTAAATACCAAAAACACTTATCAAGATTCACCAAGTCCGAGTTATCACTAACATATAGAAAATGCTGAACAAATAAAAGGTAAACTCTTCCAAAACTGTATTCAATAAAATACAAGCTTCATATTCCTCTCCCGATTTCATCTTGAAACGTAAGTGAAGACTTTCCTTCCTCTCTTTAAAAATTTGTTGTGTTTCTTCTATCTCGGAATCTCCGTCGAGGGAAGAGCGAACCGAGATCCATCACAATGAAACCAAAATAAGAGAATTCTAGAGTTTTTGAATTGTCTAAACATGAAATCAAAATCTTTGCTCCTTTTCAAAACTGAAGATATATTACAATTTCTTAATAATTCCATTATAAACATAAGGATAAATTTCAGCAATTTGTGGAAATAATACTTTTCCAATGTATGAATTAGCTTTATTTAACCCTTATGCTTAATCAACAAAAGGTTTACTTCAAAATTGTTGTATCAAAACATGAGTATCAATATCTAGAAATATTTCCTAGGGAAAAAACGGTCTTAAATGAACATTATGACATTTACAATGTAAGGATGACATGAAGTCTTCACAAAAGAAAGAATGATTCACATTGCTATTACCTTGGTGAAAACTTAATATTCTGAAGTACATATGCTACATAAATATATTTCTGAGCATGCAGTGCCATAGCGAAGGAAGAATCATCGATTGCAAATTCCTTGTGG
>NC_051405.1:44028602-44031731 GCF_015228065.2 Penaeus monodon
ACTCTTAAACATTTTGATGGATTTGCAACATGATTTTATTCATTACAAAATAGTTTGGATTTATAAATTAAAAACAGCACAAACACAAGTACGAAATGCTTATTGGACAGTGTTAATAACATACTGTTCAAAACATTTTATCCATATAATTATGGAGATTAGTGATGCTACATCTTCTGTTTGCCTATCCATATTCAACATAACAGCCAGAATATTATGGACACAAAATACAAAAAAGATGATCCACATCAACAAGTATAAGCATAGGTACAAGATTTTGTTTTCTGTAATTGACTTTATACAAAAAAAATCAATTACCAGAAAAAGAAAATATTCAATTCTCCCATTTCACATTCTGCTTTCTTGTAACCTGTCTACACTTCACTTAAAATTTACATTTCCAAATAAATGAATGATTCCTGAGCTGAGGATTCTGTACACCAAAACTACCTTAATAACTTTAAAAAAAAAATCAAATTAAGTTTTTTCCATATCTTACTCAAAGTTCTTATCCTTGAGAACCAAGTTAAATAAATGACTTTTGCTTTGAACTGCAATTTTTGCTACTTTTAAGTGTTCAACATATGTGTAGTTTAATGCACAATATCCTATATTCAGCTTTGTAGATCTTCAGTACTTGATGGCTGACTGAAATGCATCTAAACTGACACATTCTACAATTCACTTTTGTCAAGTTGCATCATAATGCATTTTGTAGCATGGTCATCAATACTTCTACACATTACTCTTGCATCGCTCTAATTTTCAGGTACATATCCTTATGAAAACGTAAAGATAAATGTAATTATCTGTGCTGCAATTTTGAGGAAAGTCACACATTTCAGTGTATACAAAACTGACTAATTCAAAAGGCTTGCACCATCATCCAGTTATCTCATTACAAGTCCATTTAACATGATGTTAAACAGATGATAAAAAAAAAAAAATTTGTTATTTTGCTTCATGACAATGTTTCATGACAATATAAAAAAATAACAGAAATTACACAAACTAATACATAAGAGTGGGGATTAGAAAAAAAGAAAAGAAATAAACTGCCTCTAATGGCAGATATAAGCAGAAATCTGTATATTCAGAAGCCAAGGCAGGTCCTCTGAAGTGTTTTGTTGTTTATCGAAGTTGCTTCATTGACACATGAAACTTCACCAATACATGTAATAGTGTGTCCTCTGCAACAATAAGTCACATCCCACTCATAGCACTTACTCATGAAAAGCTATTGCTATTTCAGTGCTGGTGAGACTGCTTCCTCTATCCCACATTGTGAGAAATAGTGGCAACGGTTGGGAAAGATTAGGGTAGTTTATCGCAAAAATATCTCTAAAAGGAAAAGGCTTACATTACTATGAATGTAAGAAATATGAGCTAGTAGACTTAAGAAAGGGCTGTAGAAAAATCATAATACAAAATGAAAGTATTAAATGCAGTCTATAAACATGCTATCAGTTACTATGGATATAAAAAGCTTTGCTTAAGAAAAAGGTTTAGAGTTGATGAAGTGTATAAAAAAAAAATCAGAAAATGACATTTTTAAACTTCCAAATACTACAACAGACTTCATATATCACATTATCTATAATATGCCAATGAAGATAAAAGTATTTGGATCATTTCAACAAATCTAACTGTTAACAAAAAACTGATCACCTGAGATGAATCTGATACAGTCCACCTGAGCTTTCTCCAGGTATGTGAATTACTTTATATGTCGGATAAAAATGATAAATGCTACCCTTTTCAATAAACCAGAGGTTAAATTTCCAAAAATAAGAATACAAAGGAAAAAGAAATGTACAAAAATTCACATAATGTATAGTGAATGAGCTTTAGATATTCCTGTAGGCAAAAGACACACTGCTTTCTTCATAGGACAGTAGGAGTGAGGGCTAAAAGACCAGCTCAAGAGCTTTTTCTGCATGGAAGTGTCACAACAGCACAAGATGTGAAAGGAAGGAACCGCCAGTCTGCTGCTGGAACACCTCTATGGTGTCTCCGTCCTCCATCTCTAAGCCCTGTGGCGTGTCGTTCTCCGTTATAGGCTGCCCGTCAAATCTGAACCTCACAGTTGTTTGGACAAGTTTCTGCAAAAAGAGATGGATATCTGAATTACAGTAAAAAAAAAAAAAAAAGTGAAGAATTTACTTTTCCCCATAAAACAACACCATTATGTAACATTATATTACTTGGTTATATATTCAGTATCCACAAATAAGATCTGAATGCAAATGTATTCCAAATAATTTTGTATATCATGGCAATGGAGTCTTATGAATGATATGGGGCAGTTTCAGCAATCAGCAAGGCAGTTACACAACACTCTTGCACCAACTCTTGCTGAATGTACTTATCACTTTAATGAGCATCCTCCATCCTCCAGTGTGTTTGGCAATATGTAAGTGGCCAGATACATACAAGACATTTGCCCTGACAAATCAGGTCTTGCAATGCAAAGTACTATACAACCCACTGATTTTAGTTCCCCACCAAGTCAAAGCAAAATCACCCAAAAGTGTTAAAAAACATCTCCATACATTCAATTCAACATCAGCTCAAGAAAGATCTCCGCTTTTCAACTCACCACCCTGCATCTACACCCTTACTTATGCCAAAAATATGAAGGAAACATATTGCTTATGGAAAAATGTGCCTCCAATTGGCCCAAGAAAGACTGGGAAAATGTTGTCATTTCTGATGAGTCAGCCTTAAAGCATTTTTTTGGCATGAAAATGGCCATTTATCAGCCGAGAAGGAGCAACAGGATAGAACCTCAGTATACTTGCAAGACTTTCAAGCCTCCTCCTGGGGTTCTGATGTGGGGTTCCTTCTCCTCAAAAGGTCATGGTGGTTTACATATGTTAGGGAAGAACACTACAATAAATAATATGCATTACATTAAGATCCTAGAGGAAAATGTTAGTAATGCAAATACATGTTGCAGATACACATATCTTTATGCAGGTCATTGCCCTCCTGCATGTGTCAATAGAGGCCATATAGTGCTTCAACAATTCAGTAGACATATCAGATGCTAGGAATTTCACATTAGAACCTAAAAATCTTGTATGCCCCGTAAAAGCTGAGAATATGGTAGGGACAGATTGATTCAGG
>NC_051405.1:44032000-44032240 GCF_015228065.2 Penaeus monodon
ATAAAATCTTTGCGACATGCTGAGGGGATATTCAGAGTAGGCCTGATAAAGCTGGACTGGATCACAGAATTTCGAACTAAAGACTTCATAAAACATAGGGCAGACATGGTGTATATAATAGTTTGTTAAAGGTGGGCCAATGTAGAGTCAAGGCCTCTCCACAACATCCTTTCCCAGTAAGGTGATATTACAGTATGTTACACATTATTTCTCGGCGTAATGACCATGTAAGTACATTTA
>NC_051405.1:44035322-44036535 GCF_015228065.2 Penaeus monodon
GACATGGGGTTAAAAGGCAATCATAAACCTTCATAAGAGTTTGAATACAAGGTCCTACAAGATCAGACATCATGATTTGCAATTAATCCAGAGGGAAGAAGAAAAAAAATTGAAAGTTACAGTGAAAATCTTCCTGGACAAACAACCCCCAAAGCAGTACTCAAAAATCAGGAGAACCATCAACCTCTAGAAAAGCTAAAAGTAATGCTTCTGGATAATTTGAAATACTTGCATTTTTTGTGAATATCCCACACTCAAATAAAACCCCTTTGCTTGCCAAGACCGTCACTCAATAGGGGTTTTTACATCAAGGTCTTCATGTTGTAGAACAAAATTTTTTTGTGCATCTTCCATAAAATAATTGTTATACTCCACAGTCTATACTGAAAAATATTTTGGTCCATAATGAATTTCCATATATTTATTGTACTGGGACCAAACTATTTTCAATTTAAAAGTATTTTTGTCTGGGTAGGTCCTGAATTGTATTTCATAAAACTCTATTCAAACTTACCAGAAAACTAGCATACTGATCTACCATATGTTTTCTTTATGCTTAATACCTGGTATGCCTTAGGGACCCCTTGAAGGGTACCTAAGGCATACCAAGCCACTCCTTTGATGTTCTTGGAGGGTTTTACCTCAACAGATTTACCAAAAAAAAAAATTATTTGCGGTCTTTTCAAAAATGGTTACAAAGTATCTTGTGTATGTGTTTATATATGTAAACATGCCCTTACTTTTATGCAAATTTATGACTACCTAGATGAGTAAATTTCATTCTGGGTGGGTTTACTTGCATACATACAGAAATTGAGGGAAGAAAAATATTCACCCTGATGATCATTATCTTATATAAGGATAAACTGTAAAACGAAAAAGCTTCTTGTGAATCTAGATATTCATTATCTAATGAAAATCATATAAAATATGTCTACTTCCATATTTCCCACCAATCTGGTATAAGTCTAATAGGTAAAAGTAACTTCTGATGATTTCCTTTATCCATGATGATGCCAGTGTGCCCAAACTGCCATCCAGCATGAAGTGTGGGAGATGATTCAGGCTCATCCAATCATTTACTTTACTTACATGTACTGTACTTGAACACTCTCAAGCAAGTTTTCACTTATTTTACTGATGTTTTGGCCTTTTGTTGTTCCTCATTCTCAAAGACCCTTAACCCACTGGATCCAGGTGAAGGGGACATCTC
>NC_051405.1:44036603-44037076 GCF_015228065.2 Penaeus monodon
TAACAGGATTGTATAGGCATGGGAAACTGTTGCCCAAAGTGTATAACATGGATGTCTACTATGATTTAGTCATACATTTACAGTTCAAGAAATCAGGGTGCATTACACCTGGCCTACAAACCTAAGAGACTGGCCACTCTAAACACTGGATTTTGGTCTACATGTGAGCCTCGAGAAACCCAGATCCAATGGCTTACTGTTCCAAAATTATGATATACACATTTATACACTTTTGTATCCATATGTTTATTCATCTTCTCAAACCATCCCCCAACCTTAACCTTCACAATTCTTACTTGGGTCAGGTCACTCCCTAAAGATGGATAAAACTGATACACAACAAAACTGACTTAGGCTACAAGATTAAGATAATTATATTGCTGCTGTAAAAGCAATTTCAGAAAAATGCTGACATATATGCCTTATACATATCTGGTGATATATAGCCACTTTCATCTCTGTCATAAAATCTG
>NC_051405.1:44037114-44037475 GCF_015228065.2 Penaeus monodon
CTTTTATACCCATATTTTTACATAGCACTACACTAGAACCTCAGCCCTAATAAATCAAAAACTTAATTCAACACAGCTACAGTTAGATACTGGCAGTACATTGCCACTCATTCCACCTGCGGTAAATCGGAAAAACAGAAAACAATTAAGCAATCACAAAAAAAAAAGTTCAGGCAAACTTACCGATCTCTCACAATAAGCATTGATGAGCTTCTTGAGGCAAGTATGTTTCTTGATCTTGAAGTGCACCACTTGGCCATCCTGACCAACCACCTTCAGATTGATGTGTTCGCTCGGCTTCTCCTCCTTCTGAAAAGGGATTGGGGCGTACAATTTCCAATGACATACGCTTTTATATAAA
>NC_051405.1:44038013-44038544 GCF_015228065.2 Penaeus monodon
CACAAATATTAAAACAAGTTAAGCTTGTCCTTGTAAACAAACATCACACATCTCATCAAGGATCCATACAAATAAAAGTGCTGTAAAGCAACAAGTGACAATCAGTACCTTATAATGTCTTTAAAAAATGCTTAAGAGCCAAGGACTGGGCATTAGTAGGACTGGATAATGCTTGTGTGTAATTCTGGAACTAAAATAATATTGGAAAGTGACATCAACTAACTGTCATCCAACTTCTATTTTTTCTACCAAGAACAACAATTTGCTGAATCTAAGCCTAGGATCGTAGTGCATAAATTATTTATGACATAGGGTGTTTGGACCCTAAAATTATTAAGGTCTTTACATATAACAGCACAAAGCAACTGTTTTCTTTTCAAATAAACAATAAAGAGTATGTGTTTTAATAACTATAAACAATATAATATACTGCTGTTTAGATTCTAACTACACATTTTAAACACTCAAATACTGCTGAGGAAAAATGCAAGGGAAGCAACATCTACATTAGGATACAGAGAAGTTACAGAA
>NC_051405.1:44038568-44039465 GCF_015228065.2 Penaeus monodon
TTGCAATTAGAAATATTACCTCAAGGCAACATTTCTTAAATGCCTAAAGTCTGATGAGAAGTTTTGCTAAATCATGAGTCTTTGATTTCCTAATACTATAAGATTAAATGCAGGTACTTAAAGACTGCTAAAAATATTCCTAATTTCTATATATAAAACCAGGAAAATTGCAAGATAAAATGTTTAGAAAATCAAAATAAAAACATTTTAACACAACAAAACTGTATACTTCAAAAAAAATGCTAACCATATATATCAACTGTCATAATTCTGACAGTCAAAACCTGTGCATAATTTCACGGAGTTGACATAACTAAACCCACTGTCAGATATAACTTTATACTTATCATGTTCCCCCCTCTGAGAGAGTATAAAATTTGTATAGTTAAATATCAACCTGTGAACAACTGCCAGAGTGTGTTATGCAGCAACACACATGAGCCCCATCTTATAAACAACTGCTAATGCTGAATATCACTGACTTATTATTATATTTGGTCTCTGATACTGACATTTGTACATTTCCACTGTTCTGAGAATATCAAGGAAAAAAAATATAAATCTTGAGACATAGGTCACACCTCCCATCTTTCAACAATCCAACTTTTCTGCCTGATCTTTAAAGCTCTACATTCCCAAGCCTAGGAATCAAGTGATGACCTGACAAGTTATGGTATTCCTCAACAATATACATTTTTGACTAAGCTAATTTGGTTCCTAATTTGCTGTTAAGTTGTTGGGGAGCTCTATCTTGCCAATACAAATGTGAAGGAGATTTGATGACCATTAGCAGTGAAAGAAATTTGGAAGCTACAGGGATGTTGATATTCAGATCCCAAGTATATGTGATTTTGGATATTATTCTCTCTTTATATATGTTCGTCTTGTTTTAACATT
>NC_051405.1:44039658-44039973 GCF_015228065.2 Penaeus monodon
TTGTTTCACGATTAGTTTTATATATCTCCACACAGTAATTACCAAGAATAAAACAAAATTTGCCACCAAATCAAATCAGCAAAACATTCTCATATGAAAGTAAGTACTATCTATAGACCTGATAACAACATACAAGACGAAGAACTTCAATTCAATACCAAGCATTTGATTCATCCAACAAAAAAATAGTGCATTTATAAAATAACAATGTATATTCAAAAATAATCTGGCACAGGATTGTTTTCAATTTTATATTTGTTATAATGAATCAAAACTCAATAATTTAATTAGACTAGCTTGTAAAAATGTGTTTCC
>NC_051405.1:44040340-44041670 GCF_015228065.2 Penaeus monodon
CAGAATATTTGGACTGTAATCTTATTCACAGGGTAACCCATTCTATATTTGGAAATCTAAAATCACTCTTCATCAATTGCTCCACTAATTATCCAAAGAAATATGAAATTAATAAAAAGTACAAAATTCTTGAAATGCATGCCCCAGCCTTGAACAAATCACAAAATTCAAAGTAATGCTATTACCTGCATCAATAACACTGACATCAACATAAAGCTTAGATAACAAGAGATAAGACTTACATCTTGGCATTGCTTGCCCATTAATCATAACAATATTGCTTAACTATTCAAGTAATACAATGTATAGTGAGCTAGAATAAACCAAATTGAAACCACTGTCACCTCCATGCTTCAGATCCCTGCAAGGGCCAATAAATCTCCACTATATGTAGTCCAGCAAGATGAGCTAGACTAGGTTCCTCATATGAAAACTGCCAGGAATGTCTACAAGCTTTATATACACGATGAGAATATTTATGTCCTTGCCAGGGTACAGAGATCTTAGCTTCCCTGGACTTGGACGTGCTGGTAGAGATTCGTGGATTTTAGCTTGTGATTGTGACGTTACTTGTGTTTGCTGAAGATTATTTTTCATGACTAGTTTTATGTTCTTTATTACCATTAACTGCAATTTCTTTACCCTTTTTCTTTTTTCTTCTCTGACCACTCATCTAAATACGCACCAAATGAAAATAACAAAATAAGATGTGCAGAAAATGCAATAAATGCTGTCACACAATTTTGGATACATATTCACGATGGCATAACCAAACGTTTCCCATGCTTTGCAGGACGAATCATGTTACAGCCCTACCCTACGTGTCCTTCATCACATTCCCCACTGATTTCCCCGCGACCTCCCCTTCCGCCTCCCCCCGCAATCAGACAAATTAGCCATAAGGACAGCACAAGAAAACCACAACCCTTGAAAAATACTAAAGGAATTACTCATCCCCACACGCAGCCGGTCTCCAAATTAACGCCACCTCCCGCAGAGACAAGATGAGACACGACCAAAAAAAAAACAAACCCAGGGGGGGGGGACCCACAACGAATGCGATGACAAAAAAAAATCCGCCGAAATTCCTCCCCACGCTGAGCTAGCATAGACCAGCCCTCCAAGTGAAGTCAGACTAACACCACCAAACAAAACCCCCTTTTGAAATCCACACCCACAACCCCAGAAACTAAAAGGGAATAAAAACACCCTCCCCCTGACAGAATACCCCCTCCCCCTCCCCTCCCCCTCCCTTAACCACAACACCAAACCTCCCTCACAAAAAAAAAAACAACACCCTCGTCTTCATCATCACAAGGGAGTCCCGCAA
>NC_051405.1:44041693-44041763 GCF_015228065.2 Penaeus monodon
ACCCCAGATCGTCGTCATACAACCTCACCCCTAAAACAACCCCTAAAAAAAAAAACACCTAAAAACCAGC
>NC_051405.1:44041891-44042056 GCF_015228065.2 Penaeus monodon
ACGAAATAAACGGACCTTAGCTTCCTCAGACATGGTACAGAGAGAGGTCCTCGAACGCGACGCTGCCTTCCGTGCTGCTCCTTGGGAACTCCTGCCTCGGCCGCGTCCGGGGGCCTCCGGTGCGGGGCTCGGCTGCTCTTCTGGGCTTATGGTTACTAGCAGTGG
>NC_051405.1:44042424-44042844 GCF_015228065.2 Penaeus monodon
GGGGGGTAGGGGAGTAATTTTTAATTAAGGGGGTTGTTTGTATAAATGGTGGTGGGGGGGGGGAGTAATTTGCATACGAATTAACCTTCTTTTTCTCTTAATTTTATTATATTATTGGGGAGAGTAAATGATATATATTTTTTCCCCTTGTTTTCTTGAAGAGAAAAAAATATCTTGTGTGTATGCAATTTTTTTTTTTTTTCTATTTTGCATATCGCGTCCTTTTCCTTTAGTTTTCGCTCATTTTTATAACATTTGTAACGAAATATTCTGGCGTCTGTTATTCTGTGATTTGAATTATCTTCAGTTTTTTTTTTCCTTCCTTTTGAGAGAGATTAATATTTTTCATTATTATTTATTTTATGGTGTAATGGAAATCTTATGGTTTGATTTACATGTTAGGGAGAAATTATAGGCTAA
>NC_051405.1:44042935-44043032 GCF_015228065.2 Penaeus monodon
ATCGTCGTTGCTTGTCTCGTCCCTTCTCTTTTTCCTTGTTCTCAAATTCCTTTTTTTATTCAACTTATTGAATAATACTTTCTTAGTTAAATATTTG
>NC_051405.1:44043199-44043440 GCF_015228065.2 Penaeus monodon
CATTCAACTATTTTAAATATATCTAACTGCCTATGTACAGAGATAAAACTATCACGATTTTCTCCAACCCTTTTATTTAACGCTAGCTGTCTCGTTATTTGCTGCTTCTTCGTGTAAGCTTTCATTTGAATAACAGGTTTTTGTAATTAATTCAGTGTAATTAATTCAGTTCAGTCGTTATGTGCAGGAGGAGGGGGCACGGGGCTATTTTAATTTCTTTTTCTTTGAATGTGAATGGTGC
>NC_051405.1:44044599-44044913 GCF_015228065.2 Penaeus monodon
ACTTATTTTCATGTATCATATTTTCATATATTATCCCAGGCCGGGGGGAGGGGGGGCAGCCCAAGAAAATACAAGAGAATGAAGATAAATGCGAGGAAGATTAATAAGAGTGATAGGGGAAGTGAAGAACATGATTCCCCACACAGCAGTTTGTAACTTTGGATTCACCAAGAGAGGGAGCGACGGTGTTGATTTATAGAGAGCCAGGCGCGTGTCATGTTACTGTTCTCCTAGACAGGCATGTGAACAAAAAGAAAATAGATCAATAAAAATTCCGAGGCGCGTGGAAAAGTATTGTTAACTGGTTTGGGATG
>NC_051405.1:44045097-44045478 GCF_015228065.2 Penaeus monodon
TCTTCTTCTTCTTCATGGTAATTTCGAGTCTTGTGATTTTTGTTTCTTTGTGATTTTTTGTGTGGCCTGAGATGATGTATCTATTTTCAGAATTCATAGTAATTTCGAGCGTCTTGTGATTTTGCTTTTATAAACTAAGCTTATATCTGTTATAGATAATCTGTTATTTTTGCCAGATGGTGAGGAATCGAGAGTAATTTCGTTGTCTATTCTGACATTTTCTTTACTTTCCTGGTAATCTGTTATGTTGCGTAAATCATTCAAATGCATTTCTGGCTGTCTTCTTTGTCTTTGCTGTGCATTTTATTATGCTCCTCTGTTTTGTTTATAGGTTCATCATCATGAAAATAAACAGAAATGCATTTTAATTTTATAGTATTG
>NC_051405.1:44045503-44045736 GCF_015228065.2 Penaeus monodon
CCTCCAGTGCAGTGCATTGTCCGTATTTTTTCAAATTTCATTGATCTACTAAAAGAGGCATAATATTCTTATGCCAAACGTTCTTTTTTTCCATGATCTTATTTATCTGGAAATGAATCGCATTAGTTACGAGGCAAGAGCAGAGGAAGCAGGTTTGAATGCAGAAAATCGAACGTAAAAAGGTATAAATGTCACTGATTAATTATACAGAGCAGTGGGCGCGCTTTTATGCA
>NC_051405.1:44045842-44047389 GCF_015228065.2 Penaeus monodon
CCCCCCTCCCCCTCCCCCCGGTGATTTCTGTTCGAATGCTGAAGATTGGCGTGAGCTTCGACCTAAATCTTTCACGCCTTTGTACGTGGGTGGTTGAAAGACAGCGTTGGGAAATTTATCTGCGAAATCAGTGTATTGATTAGATATGAGGGGGGGGGAGGGGGGACTCTGAGGACAATTTCCTTAAAATTGCTATTCTCCGAAATTGCTCTGGGGACAAAGTGCAAGTAAATGGGATTTGTGTGCCAGATGAAGCATGACAACCAAGGTACTGAAACAAGCAGAATTACACTTGGAGTCTGGGTAGTAAATGTACTTAAGTATGTAAAAGTAAAATTGAAATTTGACACAAAAATATAGAAGAGTCCCGTAGTCTTTAGATGATGGCCGACTCTCCTCGTGAAACGGGAAAGACTGGAAGGTTCATGCCAGTTTTGGGATCGAGATAAAATAAGGGGTTGGGTCAGTTGTAGTTTCGTACGTCAGTGTCGGCTACACGGTAGTCCAGTAACTCACAGTCGGTTCAGCTGTAGTTCAGTTGATATAAAATGATTTTGTATGCCCGGGGGGTAATGCTTAGCGGGTACTGCCTGACCGAGATAGAAAGATCAGTCGTAGAACCAGCCAAGTTAATCGAACAGCAGTCAGAGAGACGATGATAAAAGAGACAAAAGCCACCTCATGGTAAAGAATAAAGGAGCGACAGCTAAACCACTGATGTGGCAAAATGGCTTCGTTTCGGCCTTGCCCAGTTGGTGCACTGAAGAAAAATGGTCACGATATTTGAATAGGACTTATATTTTTGCAGACTTTGCAAAGGCTAAAATAAGCACTCATTAGGATAAGTTGGAGTACATCATTTTTGTTTTAATTACTGACAAAATAAAGGGGTTGGGTAGCTTTTAGGGATAATTCGAAATTGAGAAAGGTGGTAGACCAAACTCAGTGTTCAAAGTTGCAGAATAAAGAATACAAGTTTGGGTATGAGAGAGGAAAGTTGAGAAGCAAAAGAGGAAGATTTATCCTAAAGCTGATCAAGCAACGAGCGATTGGACACGTGAGGGAGGGGATTACATGCTGCACTATAACAGATTGGCCTATACAAAGGGTTTGAAGCAAAGAATAGGCAATGGTGTGCAGACGAGGAGAGTAAACCAAAGGATGAGGTTTGCCAGTCCGATATACCATTACAAACTGATGACAGGAAGAATGACTCAACAAGGATCACTATTACTGAGCAAAAGTTTCAGTTTCCTTTAAAAGAATATGGCTCATCAGAAGTGGGCAATGGACTCAAATAGACCTCTAGTCTAAGAGGTCATTTAATTGATTTTTTTTTTTTTTTACATTTGAAGAAGCTTTGTTGTTATGCCATTAAAGGTTTACATTTTTCATAATGTGTCAGCTGTTATTTCTTGTCATGCAGATGTTGCATGCATGATTGCATATTAATTCTGCAATATACCTCCCATGCAGTGAACTTTACAGAACATGTGAAAGTGATCCCTGCTCTTGCTTCTCTTTGGGTATATGGTGCTCCACTTAAA
>NC_051405.1:44050115-44050358 GCF_015228065.2 Penaeus monodon
TGCCTACTCTTGCTCTTCTTCCATCATCATTCTCTTCCACTTCAGATATGCTTTTATTTTTCACGGTCACTAGCCGTCACTAGCCTTTGGTTGAAGCATGCAGCTTCCCTTAATCTTCAGCTTCCCACATCCACTCCCCATCTCCCAGTCAAAGTTCTTTTACCAGTCAATTACCAGCTTTTATTCCAAAGGGCACCAGGTCATCTTCCATAACTCCATGACAAATAGCTGACAATTGTGAGG
>NC_051405.1:44050385-44050478 GCF_015228065.2 Penaeus monodon
CCTTTCAGATGGACTGTAAGCTAACTGACCTATGCAGTTCTGTCATCGCAGAAGGTGAAGGCATATTTTTGGGTATATATGGTATATATATAC
>NC_051405.1:44052420-44052757 GCF_015228065.2 Penaeus monodon
ATCTTTTTAACTTGACATGCCCGCCAGAGGATGCCGATCTATATCCAAGTAGTAAAAAGCAGGTTTCGTAAGTATCATACACACCCGAAAATATGCGTTCACCTCCTACGTTGTAATGAATTGCATATGCTAGTAAGCTTACAGTCCATCCGAAAGTTAACTACACAAAGAATAACTAACAGTAATTTTTCAGGAAGATATCCTGTAGAGCCTCTTCAACCCGGGAATGAGGTTTACCTTCAAGCTTGCAAAGTAAAGGGGCAAGAGCAAAAGCGCCATCTGCAAATGCAAAAACGGGTCGGTGGGTTTTGTATATATTCACAGGCACACACATTTG
>NC_051405.1:44053051-44053609 GCF_015228065.2 Penaeus monodon
TGAAATTCGTTCTTCATCACCAGATCCCCCTATGATTAAAACTATACAAGACAAAATCGTATCTGTATCATTATCATTCACGTAGACAAGAAACTGTTTCAATACTTAATGTATTAAAGCAAGTATTGAATCCATTGTGGACAACTAATGGAATATACAATATCATCATTAATATGGCATTCTGCAGTCCTTAATGACCTTTTCACTCACTCATATGGCTTCAACATTCTGAAATGCAGTACTCTATCATCATGATTTCTATTGATGCAATAGAAATCATGCTCGTACCCGTCCAGGTGGCACTCTGTGTTGCATTTCTGAAACTTCTGTGGGTATCAGAATGCCCTTGCTATTGGCACTGATACCTTACCCGTTACTAGAATTCATAGGGCCTTGAAACCACCGAATGGAGCAACTGAAGACGAACAGTCGGTCACCATAGACCAAAAATAGAAAGTGTTTGTGTTTCTACTTCTTGTCCGTCAGAGCGATGAGATCGAAAGCGCCACGGAATGTAGATCGCCAGATGGCCTAAGGGCACAGAATTGAGTGACATAA
>NC_051405.1:44055122-44055254 GCF_015228065.2 Penaeus monodon
GGTCCCAAATGACTTCATTATGGCGTCCCTTTTTTGTAGAATGCTTTATAGGTCGTCTGGGTACATACAAAATGAAAAAAAAAAATGCTTTATTTCTGTATAGTGCTTTTCGGTATTTTGACATACACTGAG
>NC_051405.1:44055394-44057112 GCF_015228065.2 Penaeus monodon
GTGAGTTAAATAAGTACATTCAAAACTGCTCATCGTTCATTACTTCACTACGTTTTATGTACGAATTTGCGAAGATGGTTCAAGAATCTGAAATAGAGCGATGATCCGAATCAATTTGCCTTAAAATTATCGGAAAAAAAATCAGATTCCAGTTGTTTGTTTCTCAAATTTTCATTTTCGAAAATAAAAAAAGGATTCCAGTTTCATCATGCCGTTATCCGCATTGATAAGAAACATAGGAAGGTTTTTGATAAAAAAAAAAAAAAAAGGAAATACAGCAAATCCTTTCTCAGTTATATTTAATGGAGACGAGTTTCACAATTTTATCTGGTCCTTGTTTACCTGCACGTTACCCTTGACGAATTAGCCTTACCCCCCCATTAGCTAGTAACTATCTGTTCTGGTCTCTTTCTTGTTCCTTTTTATCCTTCTCATCCTCCTTCTTCCACTTCTCGTGCTCCTGTAATTTCAGTGTTTGGGTCTGAACGAGGTATAAACCACACTTTTTTTTCAATTGGGAGTGATTTATCTCGGAGAAAAGGAGGAAGGAATGGCCAGGTCAGGTTACGATATAGGCACTGCACGTGATCAGTTTCCTGCATGAGGGGTTAGGGGTTTTTGGATCGTTGTGTATATGACTGTTTGTAGGCGTGGTTTAAGTTCATTTGACAGCTGAACAACAGACGATTTCTTATTAGCATTAAGTTAATTCATCGATATTACATGCTTTGTAGTGTTAGAAACAATGCTGGGAAGAGGCAGGTCAGTACTCACTCTCATGACGGCCTGAATGAAGGGCAAATCTGGCCGTGATTTGTTGTTGTGTGATGATACTCCAGACTGAATTGCGTTATGAAATCCTAGTCCGGCCGGTGCTCTAACTTCACTTTTTTCTCTTTATAGTGACGCGTATTTTGTTCTCAAGGATTCAACAATACGGACTTCCACGATCGTGATCAGGTCGTCATACGGTTTCTTGTCCTCTGTCTCAGGAGATTCGTCAGAGAGGTTTCTATGAACTGAAAATCTATTCTCGGCATTCAAGCTTAGATTGTGGTTTTCAATTATCTGCAAGTCGTTGGGCAATCGCTCTCGTTCGCTGAATTGTTACACGATTCACACTGGCTTGCCCTCTTTGTCTTGTTTTTTTTCTTTTGTTTGTTCAAGTTCAGTCCTCGATATAATAGCGTTTGCTTCATGAAAGCTCCCCAGAATGAGTCGTTTCAGTTGTGTTCAGTCGGTAAGTGGTTAGCCACGATCCTCGTGCATAACAATCGGACATTTCTGCAACACGATATCTGGCTTATTGCAGAAGAGTTTGTGGTGAAAGAATTTGCATCTTTCATCTTCTCGACCCTCGATGTAGGTGGTCCGTCTCTTGCCATTACCTCAGTCTGCATCATCGAGCGGCAACACTGCTGAATGCGTCTTTGTGCTTCTGCAAGCCGACAAACAGACACGTGCCTTGGCCCATTTGTATCTCAATATGCGTCAGCAAAGGATAACACGATGATGCAGAGATGAAACGCTAGTTATCTCTGCTCACGAACACCTATGCTGCAGCACTGTTTGTGTCAAAAAATCTTTAAAAAATCCGGGGTTTTAGATTCTTTTCTCCTTTTCGCCTTCGGGTGTTTATTCTCTTTTCTTCTTTTTCGTTTTTTTCATCTTCTTGTTTTTCCTTTTCTCTTTTTTCTTTTCTTTTACATCTCCTTCGT
>NC_051405.1:44057144-44057641 GCF_015228065.2 Penaeus monodon
TCAGCCTGATACAATTCTGGGACTTTCCACAAGCGTGACTGACAGACAAGTAAAACGATCTCCTTACAGCGCGCTCTTTTAAGAGCTTGGTCACAGGAAGACCCTCCAGGGAGTCGCTCCGATACACCACCAACTACAGAACAACTCAGACAGGCCGCCCCTCTGACGTATGGTCTCTTCAGAAGCCCTTTGTTGTCGCGGCGGGCCAGCGGAACTGACGTAGCCCGCGCCTGATCTGGCCGCCCCTTGTCCGTCTGTTATGACATATATGGCCTGATCGAACGGCGCCTATTTACTTTAGGGTTTTTTATTTGTCATTTTATATTTATATTTATTTTGTTTTATATTTACGCCTTATTTTCTTTCTTTATATATTTTTTTTTTTTACTGCCGTTGCGTTGTCAATCCGACTGAGCTGCGCTGAGAATATGCCGACTGGGAAATTTTAGACTGGCAGCTAACGATATGGTTGACAGTTTTCATGGTAATAGACTGGA
>NC_051405.1:44057866-44057994 GCF_015228065.2 Penaeus monodon
ACAGAAAGTTATTGAGTACCAAGCCTTTTCATACGTATATATTCCCACACACTCTTTTTCCCCGGTCTTCCTCCCCTTCCTACTTCTCCCCCCAATTTTTCCCCCATCTCCTTTTTCTTTGATCCATT
>NC_051405.1:44060565-44060849 GCF_015228065.2 Penaeus monodon
AATGTTTACGTATCGAAAACCCCCCCCCATCCAATCCAAACCCCCCGTGCCCCCCCCCCCCCAAACGCCCCCACCACCACCCCCCCCACCCCTCCCCCTGACTCCCCCCCCCCCCCCACCCCCCGACCCCCCTCGCCCGCACGACCCCACGCCCCTTCGCCCCCCCCCCTCTTCCGACGACCCCTGCAGCGGCGTCGAAGCGTAGGGCAGGTCCTCCCTCGCCACGTGCTGCTGACTTGATGACTTGGCGGCAAGGTCATCCATCGCCAGGTCATCCATCATCA
>NC_051405.1:44060872-44062324 GCF_015228065.2 Penaeus monodon
TTGGCCCCCAAAACCCGTAACGTCCCCGTAAGGGCTTTTTCACGCCGTTTACAGGGCCCATTTTTTGCCCGGGTTTTTTGGGGTTTTTCGGTAGATCTTACGTGAAAGATACTTCGGGAAGTTTGTTGAGATCTGATTTCGAAACGTTAGACTTGCGAAGAGATGAACGTTTGCTGCGTCACGATAAGAAGAAGAAGGAAGGAAAAAAAGGGAGGGGATAAGGAGACGCTTCATTTGCATGTTTTGTAACTATCTGAAGTCGTGAATGATTCTTACGTTGATATCAGTTTCAATTAAATGTTAGTTACGATTATATTTTGTATTATATAATTATATTTTGTATATATTATTTCTCATCTCGTAAATAAATCTTGATTTGATATGAGTGAGTTTTGATTGCTGCAAAATCCCCTCCCTCCTCATCCCTTCCCTCCTCTTCCCCCCTCCCTTCCCCCCCTTTCCCTCCCCCTTTCCCCCCCCCCTCCCCCCCCTTTCCCCCCTCTTCCCCCTCCCTTCCCCCCCCTCCCCCCCCTTCCCCCCTCCTCCCCCCCCCTTTCCCCCCCTCCTCCCTCCCTTTCTCCCCCCTCCTCCCCTCCCTTTCCTCCTCATCCCCTCCCTTTCATCCCCCTCCTCCCCTCCCTTCCCTTTCCTTTCCCCCCCCCTTTCCCCCCTCCTCCCCCCCCTTTTCCTCCCCTTCCCCCCCCCCCTTCCCCCTCCCCTCCTTTCCCCCCTCCCCCCCCCCTTCCCTCCTCCCCCCCTCCCTTCCCCCTCCCCCCCTCCCTTCCCCCCTCTCCCCCTCCTTCCCCCCTTTCCCCCCTCCCTTCCCCCCCCTCCCCCCCTCCCCCTTCCCCCCTCCTCCCCCCCCTTCCCCCCTCCCCCCCCCTTTCCCCCCTCCCCCCCCTCCCTTCCCCCTCCCCCTCCCCTTCTCCCTCCTCCCCTCCCCTTTCCCTCTCTTCCCCTCCCCCCCCTCCCTTTCCCCCCCTCTTTCCCCCCCTTCCCTCCTCCTCCCCCCCTTTCCCCCTTTCCCCCCCTCCCCTTCCCTCCTCCCCCCTCCCTTCCCTTCCTCCCCCCCCTTCCCTCCCCCTCCCCCCCCTTCCCTCCCCCCCCTCCCTTCCTTCCCTCCCCTTTCCCCCTTTCCCCCCTCCTTTTCCCCTTCCCCTCCCCCCTCCTCCCCTCCCTTCCCCCCATCTCCCCTCCCCCTTTCCCCCCTCCCCCCTCTCCCTTCCCTCCTCCCCCCCTCTCCTTTCCCCCCTCCCCCCTCCCTTCCCCTCCTCCCCTGTTCGATGGTTTTCCCCCGGGCCTACTTTGGGGGGCCCAAGTGCGGCAGGCAAATCCCCTTTGGGGTCCTAAACCAAAGGCCCGATCTGGTTTATAAAACTGATTTTGGGGTTAAACCCATTTGGATTTGATTATCTAAAAAAACCCCCCCCCCCCGTATTTTCCCTCCTCTTT
>NC_051405.1:44062483-44062871 GCF_015228065.2 Penaeus monodon
TAATGTCAGCTGTATGCAAATCATTTTCGATCTTGATATTCCCTAAATTTAAAAATTTAATAGAAAAGAAAAGTTCGCGGGGCTAACTTAAAGGAATTTTTCCCGCTCAAGATTGGAGGAAAAAATTCATTTAAAGGGGCAAAAGCTTTTCCCTTTTTTCAAGGAAAATTTAAAAAGGTTTTTGGGTTAAATTAAAAGAAAGGAAAAAGTGAAATTTACGATGTGTCAGAGCGAGTATTATTATCGTTAGAGGTGCTGGTAGTAATATAGGATTATTTCATATATTTCACATACACATATATATAGGTGTGTCTCTAAAGTATATGAAATGATGATACTGATAAACAATTATGTGGGAATTTTATGCCCTGTAAATCATATAAACCCC
>NC_051405.1:44064996-44065141 GCF_015228065.2 Penaeus monodon
ATATAATAAAACATTATATTTTTGGGGGGAGGAAAAAAAGTTTTTGTGGATGTATATGCACATGTAAAACGCGCAAACATACGTAAGAGCGTGCATAATGGGACGTATACAGGGCAAGGTTGTGTTTTGTTGGGGTGTAGGGATG
>NC_051405.1:44066239-44066453 GCF_015228065.2 Penaeus monodon
TCCAAGGTTACCCTCCTCCTCCTCCTTCCTCTAAACGACGGTCCGAGTCAGACGCGACCCACAACGGATGTCTTTCGGGTAACAGTGAGCTTCGCTGTTTGCTGTCACGTGATATGGTGTGTATTTGATCACTTGTGATGTCACTGCATTCGAGATGTTGTTCTTGTTTTGACTTTGAGATGTGTGTTTGTTTCGGAGGGATTCCTATTATTCA
>NC_051405.1:44066575-44067073 GCF_015228065.2 Penaeus monodon
GGGGGATCTGTAATTTTTTGTTTTGTTTTCGAGATAACGTAAGTATGATTTCTAGAACCACAGTTGGTTTCATTGTTATGTATATTGACCAAAAGCCTTTTTATAAGTGGGTTTCTGCATATAGTTTGGGTCTACGTAAGCTTATATGAACACGTACGTACGGACACATACCTTCTTTGTGTGTGGGAGAACTGATTAGATATGCAAGGTAGTAAATTGTAGTAACTCATATAACACACATGATGATAGTGCGTCGGTCTTGTAAGTATCTGTAGTATAAGTGGTCTCATAAGCCTTGTAAGTATATGGTCTTGTAAGTATAAAGTGATGTGAGGGAATGAAAAGAAAACAGTAAGAAAAAATTATTTACTTTTCAATAAATAACTATAAAACGTGATATATTTTTTTTCACATATATACATCACTTTGTACAATGAGAGGTACTTCAATGCTGATAGAAGAGTAAGCATAACTCGTCTCTCACTTTAGATAACGTCT
>NC_051405.1:44067449-44068455 GCF_015228065.2 Penaeus monodon
CAAATGGTAATCGTGAAGATGATCTGCATGTAATGTATACCCTAACGGCGCTTTTTATTGTAATGAAAAAATATCACAAGAGTTCATGATGATGTTAGATGATCTTTATAAAATGATGACAAAACGGCAATCGCATATGAACAAAAAGCATGATTAAGTTGACATTATAAGCATAAACATGACGAAAGCCACATGATAAGGAATATTTAGAATGATTCCAATTTCAATAGTACTTGATTGATGATAGTATGACGTGATATCTCTATATATATGTGAGGTGAGATTCCGAAGTTGGAAATGTAAATACGATATTTGAAAGAGTATCACTTTGGAAATAATTTGAGATAAATAAATGCAATTTATGATGACAGTACATATCATGATGAAAAATGATACTGTGATGAAAACTATTCTTAGAACACAGCAAAGGACTCAAGTAACCAAAAAGCTGTAGATGTTTGTATGAGTGCGTGCAATCTGTCTAACTTTCAGCTCATCTTGTGATAAATAACGAAGCAAATATTTACACATTTGAAAAAAAAAGAAAACTCAGATAAAAAGAACATAAAATCCGGAAGAAAAAAAATCCGAAAAATCATGTCCCTCATATCACCTCGTCTTCTCACCTCGACTTCCGAATGGGAAACAAAGTGAACACGCAGAAGATACAAGTTGTGACAGCTGGCAACAAGGGGCCGTCCAGACGCTGTGGAAAGGCATACGGTAGTGGCACCAAACTCTGGCTACGTGTTGCAGCCGCAGGACTCGACGATTAAGTCCGTGTAAGTCTGCAACTTGACGGAGTTCCGTGACTGGAAGAGCAACTGCATGGGCGCGTATTTGGTTGGGGCGCAGCAGGGGGCCAGGGAGTTGCGCAGGGGCGTGTTCACCGGCTGGTTCATCATCAGGATCTGCGGGATAACGAGGGCGTGAGTCGGATAGATGATACAGGGATTAAATGGGGGTTATGAATATTCAACTCATCTCTATTATCATTATCATTTTC
>NC_051405.1:44068517-44068844 GCF_015228065.2 Penaeus monodon
GAGCAGCGACAGTAAAAGTTCTTGCTGTATTTCCCTTGGCCGACGAGAGTGCAAGAGCCAGAGAAATCGCTTCCCCCGAGCGAAGACCCTCACCTGCAGCATGGCATTGTAGAAACTGGTATTCGCCGAGGCCGACGAGGCCACGCTGGGCCTGCAGGCGCCCCGGCAGTGGTAGAAGGTGAAGTTCCGAGGCTCGATGAGCCAATCGTCCCAGCCCATCTCGGCGGCGCTGACGTTAATGCTCTCGCGGCAGCAGGCGCCGTCGGGGGAGGCCGAGCACTCGCGCGTCGACCGCCGGTTCCGGGCCTGCGGGGGAGGCAGCCTTAG
>NC_051405.1:44069199-44069520 GCF_015228065.2 Penaeus monodon
ACATATCCATACGAACACACATACCTTCTCGTGCTGCGACGTGACGACGAGGAAGGGCCTGTGGTCAGCCAGGAGCGACACCGGGGACCCCAAGCTCCCTTCCCCGAGGCAGGTGGAGCACGTCACCTCCAGCTCCACCTGCTGCATCCCGGCCTCGATCCACCCGCCCGCCGCTCGCCCTACGTCCACCTCCACCCAGCCCGGTCTCGTGAGGTTGACCTTGTGGGCGAGGTTGACCTTCCGGCGGCCCGAGTGGTGGTGGTGGTGCCGAGGGGCGTCCTGGACCTGTCGCGGGGAGGGTCGCGTTAGTCGTAGGGCGCG
>NC_051405.1:44069863-44070153 GCF_015228065.2 Penaeus monodon
GCTGGCGCCCTCCTGCCCCTCCTCCATGAGCACCCACACCCACAGGGTCGCCGCCTCCACGCCCTCGGAGGTTGAACCGTCCAAGGTGAAGAGGAAACAGGCAGACACGTCGCGGCGATGGCCCTTGCACGGCACTCCTGGGGAGGGAAGGGAACGCCGTCAGGAAAGTGTTTCTTAACAGATGGAGAAGAATGTGATGTGAGGTCGAGGGAAGAAATGACAAAAGATATTACGTTATGATTTTTCATTAAAGAGAGTAGCTATATGTCTAATGCAATTAACGGAACATA
>NC_051405.1:44070294-44070410 GCF_015228065.2 Penaeus monodon
CATTTCCTTCTGTTTTACTTATTTTGATGGTTGTTCAAATATTTGCAATTGATGTTGTTGGTTTACAATGTTACTGTTGCTCTTTACCTATAAAGGTCATTTTTATTTTACTGACT
>NC_051405.1:44070626-44070711 GCF_015228065.2 Penaeus monodon
ATCCCAAACATAAAAAAATATATAATGATAAGGAATAATGGTCTAAACCTTCATAAATTCCCTTTCAACCGTGAAAGATGAAGAC
>NC_051405.1:44070867-44071218 GCF_015228065.2 Penaeus monodon
TATAAGGATAAGGAGTAAGGGCCTAAACCTTCATACATTCCCGTGAACACTAGAATCAACCTTGAATGCTGAAAAGCAAGAAACAAGGCAATGTTCGTCGTGGGGGGTTTGGGGAGGGGAAGGGGAGGGTGGGAAGGATTCTCCATGCATTGCACGAACGCCTGAGCAAGAAGAAGCTGAGGCAAGTCAGCATCATCAGCGTGTCATGGCGATGAACGTAAGCACGGGCAGCTGTGGGAACGGAAACTGCGCTGACGTTTGATCCTGACGGTGCCTGTACATTCCCTTTTTGTCAATGCGTGTCACTTCTCCGCCGACCTTTGGAGGATAATTCCATCCGAAAAAGTCTGT
>NC_051405.1:44071949-44072131 GCF_015228065.2 Penaeus monodon
AACCTGTAAAGAGAGAGTTGACGGAGAGCCTCATTCCCGGTGAAGCATAATCTCGCAAGCAATGACCTTGCCGATGACTGACGCCGTCATGAGGGCCTCGCAAAGTTCCCTTGAGTATCATGAGTTGCGGAATTCTCGACGATGCTTACAGCTGACTACGTTGCACACTTATCATAGGACTT
>NC_051405.1:44073432-44073598 GCF_015228065.2 Penaeus monodon
TGAGAGACCGGCGAACAAGCTCACGCAAAGTCAGGCAGGTAGCACGTGCCCAGTCTGCCCTTCGTCTGGGCGATCCAAGGAGAGAGAGAAAAAAAAAAAAGATATAGATATACAGAGGCGGTGGCGATGCTGCCCTATATTTGCCCAAGGGAGGAGGGGGGGACTT
>NC_051405.1:44074102-44074647 GCF_015228065.2 Penaeus monodon
ATGGGACCGGCCCGCCCTCCTCATTCACTCACAGAAACAGGAGCCAAAACAAAAGTATTGAACCTGCCAAGCGCCCCCGCCAGACTTCCTCATGCTCGTCGGCGCGTCGTGTGTGTGAGCGTGCACTTGTGTTGCCCGGTAACATGCCAAAAGCGTGATCCCAGCCACTCCGATCCTAGCCTCGCGTTAAGAGCCAAACTGCATTCTGTGGACGCAGGCACACGACATGCTAGGAAATGCATAAGAGCGGCTTTTCACGAATCGGAAGATGATGAACGGGGGCTAAATGAGGCTTGTTTGGTCTGGATGTGAGAGATAAAATATGCTTCGGAGATTCGGAGGATGAAAAGATGCGTTGTCTATACAGCAGGGTGATGTTCCTGTCTGAAGGCAGCGAATCCCGTAGTCGAGGATATTTTAATGCTATTTCATTTCATTGTGGAATTTTGGTTTCTGGCAGCTTCGTCTGTCCCGGACTGCATGCCCTTCCTAGCAGACCCATGATATCATAAACTCGCTACAATTCCATTTTTCTAACTGCAGCT
>NC_051405.1:44074760-44075678 GCF_015228065.2 Penaeus monodon
CTTTCTATTCATACTAGGAGCTACCTGTATATACAATACAACACCAGGAAAACATAAATATACAACCAGATATACAACCAACAACTGATTTCGGCACTGTTCTGAAGCGGGAAGACAAGACTGTTAACTCTTAATGAAAGAGGCAACTTAATGGGCTAACACCTCCAACAAAAGCTTTCATAACAAGCACATTATCTCATACAAACGCAGAGTTAAGGCTGGCATTTCCCACTCGAGTGCGCAACAGTCGAGTCACAGACGCACGCAACAAGCAACCTTACAAGCCTTTTCATTCAGGGGATTGTTTATCCTCGAAACACTTTCTTTCTCTGCTTCGAACCAACTCGTTATTATTGTCGAACCTCCGATTTGTGAATTTAATTACATTACACAAAAATGCGTTTGTTTTAGAGGGGAAAATATCAGTTTGGGGACTCGACTATTAAAACTCTATGTGAAACTGACTACTCATGATCCCTTTAGAATACTTTCCTCTTTTCATCACCGCCTTAAATTACCTATCCCTACTCTTAAAAATATTTTCCCATTTTCTTTAACCGCCTTAAATTACCATTCCTGAGTGCTTACCATCCCCAAACCCTTAAAATCGCGTTCCTCTTTTCCTTAACCGCCTTCAATCACCATTCCTGTGCCCTTAAAAAAAAAGGGAACGTTAATTAAACCGTCGACGAAATCCCGACCGTCCGGCGCATCGACCTGAATGACCAATTTTTTTCCCGGTGAATTTGTGTGATGCAATACCGGGTTAGATTGGTCGAGACAAATGTGGGGAAAAAAAAACTTTTTTATGCTTGTGGCCCTTCAGTATCGAAACGTGGATTTAGCCCACAAATCCTTTCCCCAAACACCAAAGTGATAAAAACTTACGTGTATTCTAATACCCGTAAATGCCATATA
>NC_051405.1:44075710-44075966 GCF_015228065.2 Penaeus monodon
CTTATTGTTGTATGTGTTCCGTATTCGGTGATACACATCGCTTTGGAATGTAATCATAGTTATATACGAGGAAGGAAAAAAATCGTCTGTATTTTCTGTATTCTTATCGTTTCCTGTTTTCAGATGACGTGTTCAAAAGGAGGATTCGTTTATTTACGTGGGAAATGACAGGAAACCACTAAAACAGTAAATACAAATCTTTGAAAATATCCTTTAAAGATAGAAATATGTACTAACGGGGTAAACTATCAAGAAC
>NC_051405.1:44076059-44076162 GCF_015228065.2 Penaeus monodon
TTCTCCAATAAAGATGTAGAATTTAAGGTTTAAGCTTACCTAACGCATGTCTACGATCTAGGACTTCCACACTTACTTTTCGTGGACAGGAGTATCGTGGCGC
>NC_051405.1:44076196-44076396 GCF_015228065.2 Penaeus monodon
CGCGGGAATGAGACCGGGCACGAGGGCACGACTGATCACCCTCGGAATCTCCTCTCGCTTCAGCATCGCCTTCGGCTTCTCCCTGAGCTGCATCTTGGCGAGGATCTGGGCCTTAATGACCTCGATCTTCAGCTTGCGCTCCTCTTCCTTGGACAGAGCCGCCGGCAGCCCCAGGGTGGAGGACGAGACCACCTGCGACA
>NC_051405.1:44076452-44077468 GCF_015228065.2 Penaeus monodon
CTCGGCATGCTGAGGGAGCCGCTCGACGGGGACCTCGACGAAGAGGCGAGCGAGGACGTGGCACTCGAGGCGCCGTTGGAGTGCAGGGCCGCGACGGCTCTGGCGAGGCAGTTCGGACAGATCCCCAGGCTGTCGAGGGTTTCCGTCAGGTTCCGTTCGATTCTCTTCTCCGACGCAGCAGACAGGCTCCTCGGCCCAAGGAACGTGGGAGCCTCCGAGGCAGCGGCTGCTTTCAAAGATCTATCCGTGCGATGTAAGTTCCTGAGGCGAGCGACGAGCGGAGACTGGCGGGAAAAGGGCGCGGCGAGACTCGAAGCTACCAAGAGCAACGTGGCCGTCGCTGCCGCCAACGTTCGGGCGTCCATCCTGAGAAACACGTGAGAGAGGCCTGGCGCTGGGTGGGAGGTACGTCCCTTCTCTGAGCACTGCCATTAGGGTTACTACCACTCCAGGCTCGTGCCGCCCTTCTTTATACCCGACCGGATGCCTGAGACCTCCACGTGGGTTACCTAACCTCAAAAAAGGTTTTTTAAAAAATTGATGGCATTTCTTGCTTTCTTTCCTGTTATGCAAGCAGGGCTGCATGAACTTCGTAAATTGTGATGTGTAACTTGATGATAAATTATGTCCTGCGAAGGAAGGTGTCTGTCAGAGTGATGACGAGGCAGGTGGACCGCATGCTCAAAGAGCAAAGGTCCACCAAAACAATACTTGCAAACATCAGTATTGTTTCTGGCAGCAACTCTACAGAAGGCCGAGGTCCGACGTCGAAAGTACAAGAGCGTCATGAATTATAACAAGCCCAAGTCTTCACATGTTCACCACATGATGGAAAATTCCACAGACTTTTTTAAGCGAAGGGCTTGATGACCCGAAAAGCGGTCGCGTCCCTTGTGACTGGCGGCGTCCCTGGGAGGAGAACGAAATCTGCTTCGTACCTCTCTGAAAATTTACCCGTACGCGTTACGTGCATCGGCGCCTCAACATTTTCCTTCACGGTAATTTAAGAAAATAAG
>NC_051405.1:44077507-44077837 GCF_015228065.2 Penaeus monodon
TCAAAGACATCTAGTTTTCCCAAAGTTTTTACCATACCTGGATATTAAGTTCCGAGACCAACATCATTCAAAATGCTGTAAAATCTGCACCTAGATGTTTATATTTCTTTGTCTAGAGAAATCTAAGGCTCAAACATTAAACAATAATGCCAGCCAACGTCTCATGATAAACATTCAAAAAACAAAAATAAACAGAATAAAAATCGCAATATCATAATCAAGTCCGAACGACGGAGGGATGGAAGCTCGATATTCTTTTTAAAAAAAGTCTGTGCTCTTTAACAAAGTCCAGACAGTAATTCATCAGATAAATTCGCCGACGTCCGTTCT
>NC_051405.1:44079027-44079216 GCF_015228065.2 Penaeus monodon
CGGCGAAGGCATCCAGACGCATCCAGACGGGCGGCTGACACTTTCCCGCCGGGTGGATGAACCGGAGGAGGTAACGACGCTTTGCCTCTTTTCGGTTCGACTCGAAATGACTTCGTGTGCAGTTTCCCTTCAGTCTGACGGCGGTTATACGTTCTGTAATTCTTATCTATCGAATATTGTTCGCTTTTT
>NC_051405.1:44080684-44081007 GCF_015228065.2 Penaeus monodon
CTATAGCTCTCATGCTATCCATCAGGGCATAGATAATGTCTGAAGTGAGCTCCGTGTCTTTATGAGTCAGAGTGAGTGTGTTTCCATCCCTTGATCAAAGAAACGTTTGTCTAGATCATTTTAAAATTTCAGTGAGGTATCATTGTTGTGAAAAATATTACTTATTTATACAGCACAATTATTACTAACATGATGTAATAATCAGTGATTAGACAATCAAGTAATAAACTCTGTTGATTGTAGATTGATCGGGGGGGAATAAGCTCATCAACTGGAATAACCGAGGGCTGAAGTCTGCTGGAGTTGGCGATCACCCCTCCGGC
>NC_051405.1:44081279-44081413 GCF_015228065.2 Penaeus monodon
CAGAACACTCCCCGTTTGAGTCTCGGTGGTCGCCGACTGGGAAAGAAGTTACCCTCCTCCCATCAACATCAAGGCCCGCCTATTCACAGCCACTCATTAATCCCAGGAAACAAGGGGAAAGAGTATGCATGAAA
>NC_051405.1:44082735-44083118 GCF_015228065.2 Penaeus monodon
CCCTATCGCATCTTACAACCACCCTTTGCTTTCCCAACCTCCCTTTGGAAACCTTTACAACCTCCTCCCCATCCTCATAACATTAGCTTCTCTTTGAAAGTTGCTCGATAACTTAAAAATCGTTCAGGATCGTGACTGAACGTGAATCAGGGTATAAATTTGCAATCGAAGGGTGACTTCCCATTGAGGTAATAACACGGAGATCACTCGGGGGTTTGAACGTTGGGCTTGAAGTCTCGAGTGTGACCTTGTGCCTCGTAAATTGGTTATGTTGCATCGTGTTGTGCTTGCAGAAATGGTGATGGGGGATGGTTGATAATGAGGATAATGATGGTAATTAGGACTGATAATAGGCAGCTGCTTTTGTGATAAAGATCTCACAC
>NC_051405.1:44084222-44084292 GCF_015228065.2 Penaeus monodon
GACAAGTCCTTTTGCAGAATAGCATTGCAATCTTCATTAATATAACCGGTCTTATACTTTTTTGTAAGAC
>NC_051405.1:44084583-44085427 GCF_015228065.2 Penaeus monodon
AAAGAAAAGTGAAAGAAAAACATGCTTGAAAGCTTAGAAATTCATGTGTTAAAAAAAAAAAAAGTTATCCTTCTGTTTCAGTCAGTGGCGCAATATAAACATTAATATACATAATTTAGAAATATTTTATCTCACCCCCCCTCCTCTGCAGCTGCGTATAATTTTCTATCGAACAGATAATTAAGAAAAAAAATCAGACGAGTTATGGGGGAAAGTTAAGGGATACCGTACGAGACGATTGTCAGTCTGAGGCAAAAGCTTAGGCGTAGGAGGACAGGTCGAGAACCCGCGGCATTCCCTCCACACATACAGCTGAAGTTACTCAATGGATCACCAGCCTCAGCCTCCGCATTCTGGCACGAAAACTGTCAACCTCGAGAACAGTTGAAAACGCTGAGCCTGCCAACCCCGAAGGCAGTACCTGTGTAGCGTGGGAATGGAAAAGGCAGGTGGCAGGGACGCTGAGGTGGCGGCTGACGCGGGACGTTCTCGACACACGTCAGCCATCGTACGATCTCAAAAAACTTTTACCTTGAGACCTTAAGAGAAACCTATGGCCTCAATACTCAAGACAATTTGGTCTCAAACGGTACGGTAATTAGGCATTCGTGTTTACGTAGACGGCAGCCATTCATACGAACCCATGGCCCAAGGTTTCGACAAGGGCATGCAGAGACCTGGGCACCGTCGTCATCACCTTCCAATTATCGTTTCGCTGTCTCATGACGGAGGCGGCGACGCGGCTGCGGACAGGCGGCTGTGTTGCCTGTGATTTTAATTATACTTAAGGCGAGGCGCTCCTGATAATGATAATGATGAAATCAAAAGAAAATAACAATAGTAG
>NC_051405.1:44086443-44086517 GCF_015228065.2 Penaeus monodon
CTCGGACCAATGGTCCGAAAATGCATTTATCAAATGCTTTGCAACATACTGTAAGCACCAATATGTCTTAAAAC
>NC_051405.1:44087276-44087403 GCF_015228065.2 Penaeus monodon
TAATGTTAAGTTTACCTAAAAGTTACAAACTATAGAAAACTACTATGTAAATTTATAAACTGCTGCAGCAAAGAAAAATCGTCTTTTACTACCTGTTCAGTGCCATTAGTGTGCTTGTTTGTTATGG
>NC_051405.1:44087712-44088213 GCF_015228065.2 Penaeus monodon
CATCAATATCATTATCGATGCTCGTGTCAGCATAGTAGTTTTGCACCGTGATTGTGGGATCATTTCTGCCAAAACAAGACTTTTCATAAGGACGCGCACAGTTAGACCACTGACGAATGTAAACACGAAATTCAGAGATCAGGTCATCACAGCAGAGGTAGCGAACAGGGTATTAAAAGACTTGAAAAGAGAAAATAACCTCAGGATACAATGGAGCTCTTGTAATCACTTAAACAGATTTCTTAACGAGGTGAAAATAGCGAAAGCTTGACTAAATGTAACAACCGTTTTACTATACAAATAAGGACTTACAAACAGTTTGTCAATTATCTAAAAATAGTTCAGGAACGCTACCACAAGTCGTGCCTTCGATAAGCAAGTTTAGTAGTTTTCAATATCTTTGAAACTGGGACACTTTTAGCATGCCTATGACTGATAAAGTAATGATATATTCTTTTTTTTTCATTAATTCTACTTTTTCTCTCCATCTTTACTTGTAAA
>NC_051405.1:44088587-44088693 GCF_015228065.2 Penaeus monodon
GCTTATTTTTTCATTTTTTGTTTTTCTTATTTTTCCTGTACTTTTTTTTTCAAATACTAGTATTAAGAGTTGAAGAATAAAAAAACTAACCTAGAGACCAGTCGAT
>NC_051405.1:44089085-44090490 GCF_015228065.2 Penaeus monodon
TCCATGCACAATTATATCAGTAGGGATGTCTCTTGTTATTAAAAACATAGACCCTTGTTTAAACAGTGTTTTTCGTGTCTATTTTTACAAGAGACTCCTGTACAAATTTTCAGTACAGATGATGATAAGTGCCCGTTAGCACATATCAATAAAACAATGTGTTGCAGGTACTGTATTGTTCACGTGTACAGTGTCGTGGTTTGGTGACCCTTGAACTCGGGCCGGACGATGCTCACGTACTCACATCTACGCACACATATATCTTACTTCTTCTAACAATGACACGCACTGACCAAAGTTTATGGATGTGTTACGTGCAGCCCCGCCGCTAGCACCAGGCCAGGTAAACAACGTAACCGGCCTTTCAAAAACATGGAAAGGAAAGGAACTGTTGAGAGACGGTGCCGGCTACCATGTACACCACTCCTGATTGATAGCGCTCTTGCCTGGAGAACAATGCTGGGGTGTCACGTAGCAACTGTTAATAAGCGAGCAACCGAAGCCCCATCAAAGAAACCTCCATGGTTATCTCAGCCCATTATCCGCGCCCGAGGGAACCTTCTGTTTCGAGACCCCACGCCGACGGATTCCAACACGTGGGTTCGAATAGAGATGTTCGTATCTTCGTCTTATTGTTTACTTTTCCTCTCTGTCGGTGTGGCCAAGTGTTCAACTGTGTCGAAGAATGAAACACATACAATGCACATACAATACAAAGGGTATAAGCGCATGTGCAGATGTGTTTACCTAAAGATTTAAAAGAAACTTGAAAATAAAAGTTATTGGAAAGAAGAGAAACGGCTCGCGGTCCTAACACAAAGAGAGTGAGGGAGAGGAAGAAAACGGGGAGGGGGGAAAAATAGCCAGAAAATAATCAACAACGAAGGGAGTGTTAGTATTTCATTTCCAGTGAAAACCTCGAAGCCACTGACTGCTTTCGCGTGCATGCTTGGCTCAGTAAAGCAGCGGACCTTGACCAGGGCGGGCCGCGACCCGACCTTGTGGATCCGCCTCATGACAGACTCGGGAAGCATTGTGGTGGTGATGGAGATGTCAGCAGCAATGTCAGGCTCGCCATCGAAACTGGGCTGACGTCATGGGAACTTACTTATGAAGCAGCTAGCTACTTTCAGTTCCAACACCATTCTGTGTTTGCACTCACCACATATATTTGTTTATTCAGATATGTCGTCAAGCCATGGTGTTCACTTGACAGGGATTTATGCCATGACATAATCAGTACGAAAATAACAGATTTCTTGACTTTATATTCTTATAGAACACCATTTTGCAACTCATCCGATCCCTTCGTATTTTATTTTCGTTTCTCTAATAAAAAAATAAAAAAAATCAATAGCTTTACAGCGAATCATCCACTGCGTTAGTGAGAGAAACTGAACACGAT
>NC_051405.1:44090599-44090845 GCF_015228065.2 Penaeus monodon
TTTCAGTTAAAAAGATTACTTCAGTTTCGTGTTTCTCGCCCGCGTACAAGTATTACCTTTTTCAAGTCATGCCTTCCCATCTATTTCATATTTATTCCATGACTGTTATTTAATGATGACCTGATACGTTAAGAAAGACCATTCAATTATTTTTTTTATTAAAATAAAAAAATGATTACATATGAAAACAGACGATCAGAGAATGAAAGACGACCACGATTCCTTATCTAAAAAATAAAATAAAAA
>NC_051405.1:44090954-44091111 GCF_015228065.2 Penaeus monodon
CCAAATAGCAAATAGCAGGAAAAACGAAATACCCTACACATTCGTTTACACATAATTAATTTAAACTAGGATGTTACGTATCCTAAGATGGTTATTACCTGCCGTTCGTTTTCTCGGAAATATGACTTGAAATAATCGTGGTGGATTGAAACTCAGA
>NC_051405.1:44091138-44091249 GCF_015228065.2 Penaeus monodon
AGTTTCAAATTATTACAGCGAATGTGAATTTTACAAAAGTAGGCTTAACTTTCCCGCGTGACATTTTTTTACTTTTGTTTATTAATGCTATTGCTGTTGCTATTCATATGA
>NC_051405.1:44091575-44092121 GCF_015228065.2 Penaeus monodon
TGATTCACCGTTATATGCTAGATTATGATGATACTGGTAATTACGATGATAATGACAAGGTACCGTGATTCAATTCCACATTGATTTAATCAGCAGGGTTATCGGAAAAGACTGTCAGATCTCGTTGATGTAATTATCATATGTGTGAATAATTATCAAGTGAAGTTTCAGTTGAATATGAATTCATTAAGCATTTTCCTCTCGAACCATCTTTTACAATTCTGTGTAATGCCATGTCTAGACATTGATTAAACTGCAGCAAGTAATAATCCCAATGTGTCTTTAATACGCATAGGAAAATGTCTCGTAAGTAATCGACACGAAATTACCTTGCATAAATTTGGCAGATACTTTTTTCAAACATCCCAGAGGGTCTTGAGACTTTAATCCAAGCGAAAGGCGCCAACACAGGAAGACATTTATGCTGAGTCATCCTCCTTTGAGTACGTGAGGGTCGCCTCCTCCCGATTTTCTTTGGACAAATTGCCTCGTTTTGGTCGGTCTGTCGTAATTGCTAGTAGCAGTTTATTTGTGTTTATGGTGGGT
>NC_051405.1:44092445-44092791 GCF_015228065.2 Penaeus monodon
TCTGCACTGACTTAAATACGGTTTCTTTAATACCCCCTTTTGTTTCGAGTCATTCATCTCTTCACCCTTATGTTCACAGACAACTTTCCTTTCGCCTTAATGCTAAATCTAATACAACTGAGCCGTCTGTTCAAAGGCCAAGAGTCCGGGTCGATTTGTCCCTTCGAGTTGCCCACTTTGCTCCCCTAAGCCATACCTGTTTACTCAAGGGTATGTGTATTAGTATTACCAAATATATAGTTACTCTGTGTTATAAGGTCTTATATTAAATGCAAAAATAGTGAATGAAAATCTATAATACCTTGCATGTTACAACTTATTTAATTCGCCTTATTTAAATTATTAG
>NC_051405.1:44093019-44093390 GCF_015228065.2 Penaeus monodon
TATTCTTTTAACACACACAATTTATTATTTATTTACAAACTTATCAAATTCTTTCATTTGGCCGTCACCGTAAGAAAATAACACTTCAGATCACTTTCGCGAGGAAAAGCGTCGCAACGAATTGACAGAATGCTATGAAAAGATCTATATAAGTACTTGACATAGACCTTGTATAACTACGGAAAATCTGCGGCCATTCACTCCCTCGTCAGTACTCCTCAAATGGTAATATTTTCCTGCTCTGCGTAATGGGTGAAAAAAGGAGCAGAGGCCTCTGCTTGTCTCTGTCATATATTCTTTTCTAAACACCAACACAGAAGTAATATATGTACAAATGCATGATGTAAAGAATTAAGAAATAAAAAATAAAT
>NC_051405.1:44093615-44093755 GCF_015228065.2 Penaeus monodon
GGCCAGAGTACACGTCCTCTCGACGTCCGAAGTCCAAGCAGAGACATTGTAGTCAATCTGCGTACCTCGCTATGTATTTTCATGAGGCGCCTCACCTTCGAACCGCGAGACCCTTTACCCTTAAGTGCCGGCAAGGAAAG
>NC_051405.1:44094000-44094238 GCF_015228065.2 Penaeus monodon
TCCTGCCTCTTTTCCGCCTTTCGGACAGTCCAACTATATATCCATGTTTGGGACTCGTCGGAAAACTGAAATTGTCTGTGTTGTAAATGGACAAATTTTCTTGCATTTTTTTCTCACACTTTTCTTATCCTCCATCTTTGTCTCTGTCTCTATTTGTCGACCTTTCTATATCTTTCACTTTCACCCCTACTTCTCTACCTCACATCTTTCTATTTCTATCTGTTTCTGTCTGTACCTT
>NC_051405.1:44094975-44096150 GCF_015228065.2 Penaeus monodon
AATCAGGCACTCACTGGTAATCACTTTCCTGTTCGTAATGCCTTTTATCTCCACAAGCATTAATTCAGATGCAACAGAAGCTAGGCTAAAGCTAATTGTGAATTCCTCAATAAATATCTATATAAGTAACATTTTCACGATATATGTTGACACGAAATCTTGAAGTATAGAATATAAGAACTTTAACATCCCCATATTCCGAATATCATTTTGACTGCGAGAAGACAATAACTGCCTTGCCATAACTGTAACTCTAAAGCGAAATATTTGACACTTGGAGTTCTGCAAGGTTAACTTTTATGTCTGTTTATATTTCTTATTTATGCCATTGATATCCAGCGACGCTTCCTAGTGTTAGAGCTCTGACATTTTACTGACGATACCGGAATATATTCAAGGAAAGCTGTCTGTACATGATGTTGTCAGTTCAGTCAATTCGGTCGCGTCACGTAACACAATGGGTAAATTCAAAGTGACTAGCTCAGTGCAACAAAACGCCACTAAATAACAGATTACAGTATTTTTATCATAAGGCAGGGAGCATTATTGCTATTGAAGCCTCTCTGACTTATGTTTGGCAGTTGTTTGATTAGGAAATTACGCATCATTAACGTAAAAAAAATCGTATGTGCAAAGTAGCAAGCGTTCTGCATAATGTTCTTGATATGAGAACTACCGAAAAAAGCAAACAAATGTATATCTTTCTCCCCTGCATAGTCTCAGGTGGCATACTGTTCCGCTGGCTGGCCCGGGGAGAACAGAACTTACATTGATTTGTAAGTTATTCAGAGGCATATCATCACGCGGCGCCCTTTCGACAAACAGACGTTTCGCCTGTACTAAACACAAGTAGCTGAAATCCTTGATATAATGACTACACACTTTTCCCTACGTGTACAAACCATTAGCGGGTTAATACCAATATAATGCCGACTTTCACAGAATCAGCAATTTATTTAATGCAAGAAGTAGGCACGAAACACTATGAATTTCACACGAACAGAAAAGACAAATGCACAGAAGCTTATCAGCGGAACTCTTTGCATTAAACAGTAAGACATTCTTCGCCAATATTTTCCTGCAAATGTGCAGATAAAGCAGTATTATTCATGTTAACAATGTATAACAATATCGTTCAGTTATACCTAGTGTTATTACTAGTATTATTGTCTTTA
>NC_051405.1:44096457-44096707 GCF_015228065.2 Penaeus monodon
TGTCTTTAAGCATGAAACAACAGAGCATTCTCCACTTGTTTTCTGTTCAAATGTACAACGATTCTGTCTTCGGGAATTAATCACTAGACCAGAACTCGGGTATCATAGCAGCAACACTATCATTTGTATTCTTATAATATCAATAGCATTTTTCTTATCATAAGTATTAGCAACTGCAGTTTTAGATACCATTCTTGGCTTTTGCAGTTGACACAGTGTAAGCTATATATTCTACAGTTAGTCAGTCCAC
>NC_051405.1:44097034-44097329 GCF_015228065.2 Penaeus monodon
ATCTTAATCTTGCAAAATGACCAATCTTATTCCTTTCTCAATACCTCATGCTACTCATATCTCTCGCGTGTTACTCAACAAAGTGCAAAGTACTTACCCGACTGCCCATAACCTCTCAGGTCAGAAGAGGAAAACATTTCTCCTTAACGCCATCGACACCTGAGAATGAATAGTCAGCAGTAGCATTTTGAGCAGGTCTTCCTCTGGCATGTGCGTGCGTGTGAGTATGTGTACAGAATCACCCTCTGGGACCAGGAGTACAGATGTCCACGTGTTCAGGAGAGGTGAAATAACG
>NC_051405.1:44098427-44098560 GCF_015228065.2 Penaeus monodon
AATGAAAAAAGTATCTTTGAAAATGGTTTAGTGATAAGGATGGATGATTTTTTTTTTAATAATAAGAAAAAAATAATATTTAAAAATTGTTTACTGATAAGAATATAATTATTTATCTCTAAAAAGAATAATG
>NC_051405.1:44098990-44099125 GCF_015228065.2 Penaeus monodon
AGCAAATGTCACTGTTCTTACCTTAAATGGTTGACGTAGACATTATCCCATGAGTTATGAAAGCTAATGATTATTATTTTAAGAGAATATTATCCTTGGAATGGCAGACTCCGTTCTTTGGTGAGTTTGTACGTA
>NC_051405.1:44099403-44099504 GCF_015228065.2 Penaeus monodon
TTTAGTCTTTACCTTGCTATAGTAGTGCAAACCCAAAGTCGTATCAAAGATGGTATACTTATCCTCACTCTTAAGTAACATCTACACGCTAATACACCTTC
>NC_051405.1:44100528-44100782 GCF_015228065.2 Penaeus monodon
TGACGTAACTGAGCATGGCTGAGACGTCGAAAGCCTACGATGTCCTTGACGTAAGTCGGAATGAATCGGATGGTGACGATCGGCGCTGCAGTTCGGTCGAGGAAGGTCTGCGGGCATTTAATTCACTCTTTTGAAGGTTCAGCGGATGACCTAAAGGAAGGGGGTTGAGGCCTTGCTGCTGAAGAGACCGAGGAGACGGGAGTTCCTGTGGAGATGCTCGGTTTGTTTAGTGATGTCAAATAACCTGGCCTGTA
>NC_051405.1:44100997-44101680 GCF_015228065.2 Penaeus monodon
GCCCAAGATACTCTTTTGCCATGCTTCGATTATATCTGCATCCTGAAATCAAAATCGAAAATGCATAGCTTTCTCTACATTAGTCCCAATGAACTCGTTTGCTGATAACTTCATTTAACAGTCTATATTTTTTTTTCTTCTTTCTTTTTTGATCGGCTCTGAACGAAATATAATCGCGAGACCAATGTAATCCATTCATGGTTTCGCAGGCACTGGTTATGGCGATGGTCCCGACTGTAAGACAACCACCTGCCTCTTCCGTTGAGTTCATTTGCAGTTGTTTACTTCGTTGCGTTCGCCCAAGGTGTGTTGGGTATTCAGGCTGACTTTGTACCTTGTTATTTACGCCACGGTGGGAAAACAGGTGGTTTGCTTTGCCGTGTCCTTTCTTGACGCCAGGGAGAGTGTGCAGCCTCATACACTGTTTTGCTTATAGAGTTTTCATTGGTTTTATTTGTTCGGTTGCGCAACAAATACACGTTTCTTCGCTTTCCTTCAGCTGAATTGTTCCACTCGGCGTGGAATTTCTCTAGCTACGAGCGCGTTAAGATTGACCAAGTTCACTTTCATGAACAGGTTATTCATCAATGATGATTGGTGCGTCTGATTGAGCTTTAGTGTCGCTGAATTCCTTGCCTGAATTTCTGACATCCACTTATTTTGCAAGAGTTTCTATTCCGCTT
>NC_051405.1:44101722-44101943 GCF_015228065.2 Penaeus monodon
TGTGAATGCGTCGTCGTGAATTGGTTCGATCTCAGGGCGCAAGACGTATCGATGTCGTTAAAATTCAGCAAAACTCGGAGCTATCCACGACTGTCACCCAGGGGCCTCGTGTTAACGCCTGGCAGGACAGGGATTCGGTTAATTAAGTGTCCTTAACACTTCTGCTGGCGGAGTTTGGATGGGTTTCCTACATAGTAGTATTGGGGGCGAGTTTCTGTCAT
>NC_051405.1:44102049-44102804 GCF_015228065.2 Penaeus monodon
CTTTTCCCGTTGTATCTCCCTCTCCCTTCCCCCCGTCTTCTACCTCAAGCTTGGAACCAAAATCTCCACTGACGTAAGGCTTCCAGACGGAAAATCGGTCTCAAAGAGGCAAGGCTGAAGCGCTTAAGCCTGAATTATCGTCTCATTAGGATTCAGCATACATTCGGTCTCTTCAAGGTTATCTGTTGCTTGAATACGCTTTTAGCTGCTGTGCTTGCAATTATTTTTTCGCTTATTTTTTGTTTATTTTGAGATTACTTTCTTATAGTTGGGTTCTATTTTTGTCATTCCGAATGTGGTTTGTATGATTTCAATTAGAGATTTGTTATAAGCACGTAGTATGTGTTGTTTCAAATGCAAACAAGTTTTAAGCACGTACACCATTTTTTATTAGGCTTTTATGTTCGTATGTTCGTCTGCCCTTTCTCTTTGTTCTTAATCTCCATTTACCTATGTCATCCGTTTGGTATGATCTTAATTCTTCACGTATTACTTTCTTTTACATTTTCTTCTGTGTGTTCTGTAAAATTTCTCCTTGATATCTAGGAAAGAGAGACGTTATATAAGTCATATACAGCTGTGTATACCTTTCTGTATAGTCACTGTATTACACCTTTTACAACCTTGACATTTATTACAAATTTGGAATATCCTTCACAACCTGAGACTTTAATCCACGAGATTACCCAGACACCATGAACGATTTACACACTTGGCCTTCACCCTTTTTCTCTATTTTCACAAATTGCTTTTTT
>NC_051405.1:44102832-44103039 GCF_015228065.2 Penaeus monodon
TTTGCTGTCGTCGTATTTTAGCTGCGTTTTCCCCACTTTTTTTGGTTCTTTCTTGGATTTGATTTTCTTACGTATGTATATTTTTTTTCTCTGTTGCTTTTTCTCTTATTCTATATATAATAAAATATTGTGTTATATATCATTGTTTATCTTTTATATCGTTAGTTTTTTTTCTATTTCCTACTTTTTTTCTGTCCTATGTTAGTG
>NC_051405.1:44103068-44103245 GCF_015228065.2 Penaeus monodon
ACTGTGTTTAACTCTTTCCTCCCTATTCCCTCTTTTCCTCTGATTTACTCCTTCCCTTTTGTCTTCTTTCAGCATCTTTACATGATTTATCTTATGCTCGTTACCTTTCTTGTTTTTTTTCTTTTCATATCACTTTTTTTCAGTCTCCAATTCTCTCACTTTCCGCTTTTTATGCGT
>NC_051405.1:44103752-44103932 GCF_015228065.2 Penaeus monodon
TATCCTCATGTATATCTCACACAAGGTTTAACTCTCTCACCGTCCATGTATCCCAACGTCAACGACCTGCAGAGTCACGTACACGTCCTTACAATCACGCTCGCTCTTGCAACTCCGGTCTAGCCACGGACACACCTGCAGAAGATCAGTCCAATTCTGAAATCGTTCACTACACGCCCG
>NC_051405.1:44103952-44104092 GCF_015228065.2 Penaeus monodon
ATTCTTAATCCCTGTTTATCTAGGTCATCCGTTTGGGCTGATCTTATTTCTTCAATTCTTCATTTCTTTTATATTTTCGTCTATGTGTTCACCTCTTTTTTATTTTGTTATTCTATAATTACTTACTTCTATTCTAAGTT
>NC_051405.1:44104352-44105055 GCF_015228065.2 Penaeus monodon
ATTTAGTTTTTATTCATTTGTACCCTCTTTTCAATTGATTACAAACTATTTCATATAGATTTGGTTAGATGTAAGTCGGTCTGGTCAGTTAGGGAATTAAATAAAATAAATTTCTCTTTTAAATTACATGCTTTTTCTTCAAGATATGTCTGATGTAACCCGGCCTTTTTAAGACCCGAATGAGACAGGGAAGTATGAGCTAATATAAACTCAAATTTGAAGGTCATTGCAAGGAGGCAACATACAGGCATTCAAAAATATCATGTATCACTGTCATATATCGTTTACACAGTTACGTAACTCATGTTACGGATTTATCATGTGACAAGAACCTTCAAAAGAGTCATTAATTTGGACATTTCGACCTTCAACATGAGTCCAACGTAAGCTTAAGTTTAATACGTAATAGTTATACCAGATTTCTATTTCCACGATAGTGTAGGTAGAATAATAATATGCGGGATTTGTAGTATATTCTCGTGCGTTTTATATAATCATTGACCATTTCCTTGTGATATTCAAGGGTCTTCAGTATCCTATGCATTCGTCAGACCCATAGTGTAGGGCGAAATATCTTGCAGTAAATCTTATGCACGTTCTATATCCTTCCTTTCTTTACTTACTGCTACATTCTTCGGCGTAAAATTGCAAGGGTGAATATTGGCACGTTCATGTACCGGTGGAATATGATTAAAGAGAAAAC
>NC_051405.1:44105130-44105331 GCF_015228065.2 Penaeus monodon
AAACGCATAAAAATCGGAAAGTGAGAGAATTGGAGACTGAAGAAAAAAAAAGTGATATGAAAAGAAAAAAAAAACGAGAGAGGTAACGAGCATAAGGTAAATCATATAAAGATGCTGATTAAGACTAAAGAAAGACAAAAAAAAATGTTAGTGTTTTTTGGCGGGATATCGTGAGCTCCAGACAGTGCTCCCCATTGCATG
>NC_051405.1:44105356-44105464 GCF_015228065.2 Penaeus monodon
CACTTGCCATAAACAAATATTATTTCCGTAATGTGCAGTCGATCTCTTTACAACCTGAGGATGCATGAGATAGATCTTGCATCTGCTGAACGAGTCTGAAAAAGGGGG
>NC_051405.1:44105722-44105796 GCF_015228065.2 Penaeus monodon
TTAGGCTGGCAGGAGGAGGCAACCGCTGTCACAGGACACGGAAGGCGACCCTCGTCCGCCAAACCCCGGGCAAG
>NC_051405.1:44106372-44106513 GCF_015228065.2 Penaeus monodon
GCATCGGCGCCCATTTCCCTGGCCCAGAAACTCCTTCGGTTCCTCGTAGATCCTTCGACTTCCGCCTGGCGTAAAGTGAAGCAGCTGCCCTTCCTTTAGCTCTGGATGTCATCGCCTATATATTTTTTATTATATATATAT
>NC_051405.1:44106542-44107590 GCF_015228065.2 Penaeus monodon
TGTGACCACTTGATCTCCCCGCAAAGCCAGTTCATCTTCTTTCTACGATTTACTTTCACTCCAGCCTTCGGATTCCTTTTTACCTAAGACCTCCGTTCCTAAGCGTTACAAGAAGGTTCGTGAGAAACTACTTCCTCCTCAGGATCCCCCGTCCTTCCTTCTGGCAAGGCAAACGCCGGGCGCCCTACCTCCGACCTTCTGCTGTCCTTTCTCCAGGATTGTTCGCACGTCTTAGCCTTCGGTAATTTTGTTGTGTTGTTAGCAAAAGTTCGGGCCAGTCGCTCCTCGCCTTTCGCTCGCCATTGGCTTGCCTGAAACCCATTAGCGCAGCGCCCCTTTCCACCCCATTATCCCGAGGGTCTATCTGGCTGCTTTATCTAGTCAGTCCTTTTCGTGTGATTCCTTTCCTCCGACCCTCTTTCACATTGCAGATTTATCCTCCTAATAGTCTTGCCACTTCCTTCTCCCTTGCCATATGATCTTCTGCAACTTTGCACTTTCGAATCCTCATCTTGAATTCACTTGCTGCCAGCTTTCCTTATAATGAACAAGTTCCACACGTCACAGCGGCTTCAGCGCCCCAAGGGATTGCTACCTGGTCTTCAGCCGGGGTAAGGTCCCTTCCCAGGTCGGCCCTTCCCGGCCCCTCCTGGTATGTGCAGTGTTTTAGTGAGACGGAAGACTGTTTTGCCTAACACACGTTCGAAAAGAAATCCACGGGGCTCAAGAACGCTAAGAATGTTGCCTTCTCCCGAGTGGATGGGACAGCTATTGCAGCTTCTACCGATTCTCTTTCACGCCCGTAGATTTGTGGAATTCTCTGCAGCAGATAGTTCTCCAGCTGCAACAGGAACAGAAGTTTTCTTGGATGGATGATCTGTTCGTCAGCCACTTGTGTTGACCATTATAGTGGTCTGGGTTCATTTTCATGTTGCAGTTTTTTATTAGTAAAGTAAAGGAATAATGCCTGTTTAATCAGTATCTTATACGGGCAGATATACTGTATGTTTCTGATATATACAACAGGTCGAAATACCATTAAACAACT
>NC_051405.1:44107911-44108817 GCF_015228065.2 Penaeus monodon
GGCCAATAAAGCCGGCTTACATTTTCTTCAGCTGACGAAAGCTCTCGCGGCGTTGCGTCAGCTACGGCGTGCGTTCGACACAGCCAGAACTTGAATGCGTCTCAGAATTCATATCACTTTTATTTTCAGTTTTGGCGTTGACAAGAAACCTCACTTCCGTAGTTAAATCTTGCATGATTTTTGCTAGAATGCCACAAGCATAAAAGAGAAATTACATGGGCACCTGTATTTTTGTGTACGTATGTGTGCATCCTGTCTATGTGTATATTAGATGTGTGTATGCAGTGGTGTATCTCATGGGGGGGTGGGGTGAGGGCCAGGAAGTTGATATTTACTGACCCCAATGCTACCCCCCCCCCCCATATAACGCATGGCAGAAACAGGAAAAAATCGGAAATTTACCAAAAATTAATAAACAGAATGAATTACTAACGATAGATGATTTTGCTACTAAGGAAGCGCGACTTTACAATCACTAGATAGATGAATCGTCTAGTCAGTGCTGACTTTATCAACATCAAACAGCAACAAGAATACGTTATCTTTATCAATACTCTTTCATTTCAAATATCTAGCAAAGGAAAACGAAATTCCCAGTTATAGTTCAAACAACTAAACGTTCTTATTTCGCCATATATATTTTTTTTCCTTTTTTTCATAAAATCTAATAAACTACAGAGGCTCCTCAAGAGACTACGAACCCAGGCCCCTAAGCATCAACCTACGCCTCTGCATAAATGTATCCATTACCTGAAGACGCCGACTCCCTAGGCTTTCTCCGATCTGCAGGCATTTGCTTCGAGCTGACTGCTGCGGGATGACAGAGACTGATGGCGATTGATGGCGATCCGTAGCAGGCCAATGACTTCGGCGATTATGGCACATGGGGGAGGTATTACTCGTCAG
>NC_051405.1:44110325-44110600 GCF_015228065.2 Penaeus monodon
AAAAGGGTTACCTTTTACCTTCCATCATTTTCCCACAGAAGACGGCCTGGGGGGAGGGGGGCGAGACACGTGGGCAGGGAGTGACGGCCCCGTGCCCGGCTGTGTTCAATCACGTGCCCAGCCTGAGGTGGCCTCCGAGCTCGGGCCGCAGCCGCCTCGACCGCTGGCGGCTTCCGAGGGAAATTCGCCCGTTAGGTTTCGTCAGATTTTTCCAAATATAGAACTTTTAGGGGGGGGGGAGAAATGGCTGTGTTTGCCTGCAGCTTTCTCTCTCT
>NC_051405.1:44113480-44113583 GCF_015228065.2 Penaeus monodon
TGTGTGCATGCATGAAGGGGATGTATCCGCATAAAACTGCATGCCCCTATGAATATCCATCCGCACTATTTCCATGTCCGGAAATGGGAAATGTGTGCATGTG
>NC_051405.1:44114041-44114271 GCF_015228065.2 Penaeus monodon
GAAGATAAAGAAGACGAAGAGAGTGAAATGACACGCGGGCGACGGTGGAAGAGTGCCGAGGTGACCCAAACTACTGGAAAATGCTCATTACCATTTCATTCCTTCGTATGATATTTGTAATTGAATGTTTTTTGTGTATCTTACCGGTAATAAAATAAGGTTATCTATTACTTCTCTATTTTGTTAATATCCTCTACACCTTTGCTATAAAACGTGAATTTATTGATAGG
>NC_051405.1:44114527-44114847 GCF_015228065.2 Penaeus monodon
TATGAAGTGGCATTAGTTAATTTTTATATCCCAAATTTTTTTTACAGCACCATAGCAAATGATGATAATTTTAGTATTCAGTTTGGTAATGTGTGCGATAATGGCGTTCACCTAATTATGGTTGACATGTTTAAGTATGTTCGGAAATTTGGCGTGTCAGGTCATGCAAGAGGAGCAAAAAATATGTCAGATTTGATAAAAGATAATATCAAATTAAAGGCAAATTAAACCGACACTCGGTAGGGATGCAAGTAGATGGAATGAGTAGAAACGAAAAAAAAAAAGAGTTGAAATGTTAATGATTCGAGATTCGAACGAGC
>NC_051405.1:44115305-44117680 GCF_015228065.2 Penaeus monodon
CGAAGTAGAATAAAATCCTATAATTTTTCGTCAGGTGTTTCTCCGTCACTGAAGAAAACAGTAGGAAGACATATGTATTATTTCGATAATTCTAACATACGGAGTAGCTAAGCGGAAGATTATTTTACGGATGCAAGTGCACAAGAGAAATATATTACGCATGAGGTTAAGAAACGGATTTCATTTTATGGCTCCGCTGTTGTTTGATATAGCAACAATGGATATATATCTCTTAGACAATGTGTCTATGAGAATACGACTTGAGTTTACCTCGGACAGGTATGCTTATTAACGCCGCACCGGAGACTTGAGATTCGAAGCCTGTGGTGAAGATGGAGACTTGTAGGTTGCTTAACAACACCTAAGACCAGATATTCGGCTCGAGAGGCTCTTAACAAATCTCTACAACGTTGCTCTCTTAGTTATATATTTGATAAAACGCTATACATGACTTGTGTAATGGCAAGTCGTCAGACCCAACTTGCTATTGACATGCTAGGGGGTCAACGATTCCTGAAAAATTATCTCTTTTTTATGGTGGACATGAAGGCATATGCGGGAGATTATAACACGAATCCCCTGCATTTCGGTCATCATCATTTGAGCAAGGTTTTTATTAATAATAACTATGTATACAATATAAGCACGAGTTTCCCAAGTCATTGCTCAGATATTATCATTCCCTGAATACGCTGGGGTTGGAAAAGGTACATTCACTCTACAGAGATGGATTTGTGTGAACGGACGGCAAAATGATTACCGTAATGGATTTGCAACCTGAATAGCTGTAGAAAGGATACGATAGCTATTGAGATTTCTGGAAATCTCAGTCTCAGGTCTCTGGATTGAATTATCACAGCCGCACGACTAGAATATTGTTATCTTTTGTGGGAGAATGCAATTTATTTTGATAACAATCGTAGGGTGGTCACAGATATCAGAGCAGATTGAACTATAGTCAGGTAGCGGGTATTTGTTTGCAGGATAGGATGTGTGTTGCGAGAGTGTTTCTTGGCTGATTAAGTACCTGTTAGAAAAGATCGTACGACCTATAATGAATTCTTTGTGGTTAGCGTACTTACGTCCCGTCCCAGACCAGCGATGATGGGACCGTATGTATTAGTAGTTACTGGAAAATCTTGCATTGCTTACTCTGATTCTTACGGGGTCAAACCTCATGTCTATTCTCCTTGGTTGCAGGGATTTAACAACCAGTATTATGGTAAGAGTTTTCTTGGCATTAGCAGACATTTACATAGTCCTATTAGCTTAATATGATCATGTTATTAATTTTCTACGCTGCTATTCTTCACGGGATGATTTGAGATATAATGATAGGAAGGTTATAAGATCTTTGTATGGGAACTTTAAAATGCCCCGGTGTGAGACTAGTTCGCGATAGATCTCTAAAGCAAAAGCGAATATGAGCGATTTTGTGTGGGTAGCTAATTACCCTGTGGACCTCCCCCCCGTCCCCCCAGTGGCTTTCGACGTCGGGATTGGCCGAAGGATCCGCCGAACACCTGGACCTTTCCGTGTAAGAGGCTGGTCAGATCTGAAGGATGCTACAGTGTCCTTCTCAGACTATGTTAAAATGAGTTCAACATTCGACGGGTGTGTCAAGCTGGGGGTAAATAATTTATGTTTGATTAGTTTTGTAAGAACTTGGTTGGCTTATATTATGCATCTGCGAACATTTGATACCGTTTTTATGGTCGTTGTGTGACTTTTTAAAATAAGATGTATATGGAGGATTAGTGGGGGGGGTTCTTTTTTTATAGATGTGGTAGCAGACAATAAGACTGCCATTGTCGGTACAGTGGATTTTTGGAGGTGCAAGACTATCAGACAGGTAAGTCTATCCGGAGATATGAACTTTATCAGATACTCATGTCTTTTTATGTTTCTGCTGATACCACTTTCATTCCTGGTGTGTTCATGCTTTTTCTCTTTTCTTTGTTGCAGATTTTGAGAGTGAATCTGCCATACATGTTGTCGTGAACAGTGAGAGGGTACTGTTGTCATTGCTGTCGCTGCTGAGACAGAGCAAAGGAGTGAATTCTTTTAGTATTGAATCTTCCGAGGTGTAGCAGTGATTCAACCCACACCATCGGTTATGAGATAAAAAAAAAAAAAAAGTTGCTTCATTTCGAGCGCTCGAACTCTGTGAACTCACCGTGCCCTGTACAATCACATCATTGCGTCGAAGTGGGAGACAGAACAAGATACTAACAAGAGGATGATTGATACAAGTCAAGACCTCAAGAAATAAATCATACCATCAATAATTTCCGAAATCTTGGTTGTCTGTACAATCAGCAGTTCATAGGTTTCGATCAGCAGTTCATAGGTTTCGAAATTATGGTGCGCAGGAA
>NC_051405.1:44119795-44119912 GCF_015228065.2 Penaeus monodon
CATGTATTCATAGGCTACCTGAGAATATTCAGTCAACGATAAGCGCAAGTCTGTCGTCATTCTACGCTACGAACTCGCCTTCCTTCAGCATGGACAGTAGAAGTACACGCCCGAGGA
>NC_051405.1:44121296-44122057 GCF_015228065.2 Penaeus monodon
TACGTACTACAACTGTGGTATAAAGTTTGAATTTATTCAAAAAAATCCAATCCGACTTCGTATTGTTTTATCTATAGATTAAATGTATACATTAAATATGTATTTTTCAGCGTATTGTTCTCGTTATGCTAGAGGCCTCACTGTATGATGAATTCATGCAGAACATCGTATGCATGTCCAGTATATAACTCATTATCGAGATATGAATTACTTACGAAAACTGTTACATGTAGACGAAGCCATCTTAAAAATAACTGTACTATATATACCAAAAGTAAACTAAAGTCGTCTTCCTCGCAGGTGAATCGGTTCCATAAAAGTCAAAGGCCAGGGAATGGGGTTTCAAGCTGATATCTTGGTTAAAACGGCCATGCCTGCAACCACGCTCACGAGGCGTCTCATCGAACCAGTTTCATGACTATTGATCCTTTCTGCCGCGGGTTCGAGTAGGTTTTCATAGGCCTGTTTTTTGCGTCGTCTCTTTCCCCGTATCCCCCTATCAGTCACGTGACAATAAAATGCCCCGACTCAAAAGATTTGGGATTTACAGATATTCAAATCATGTAACTAGTCGAAAGAGGTGAGCAAAATGCGACGGGGGCAGATTCCCCAACACAAAGGGGAACCGAGGAATGTCGTTTTAGGACCATCGAACGCTAAGACCTTCTTCAGGTAACTTCTGCAGAGATACAGACTTAAAGGATTATTCGAAATCCTTCGAGTTACCAGTGACAAAAAGCCTTGATAAAAAGATGATTAAT
>NC_051405.1:44122100-44122842 GCF_015228065.2 Penaeus monodon
TAAGTGAGTTTATATACCTGTATATGTTACTAAAAGACTAGATCTTGTTACGTATTACATGCAAAAGACAACACAAGTCTTACCACAGAAATCTCGCTACATGCCACACAGGTACATTTTACGATAATTACCCAGTACTTTGTTGAGGGATGCGCACGGGCGTAAAGAGTCTACCCAAATTAAATATCTTCTTTCAGTTTTTTGCTCGAAACTCCCCGACAAAACAGACTTCCACCCTTCCCTCTCGCCTTGTATTTGCATGCCTGACGGACTTGTCCTCTTAAAAAAGGGGTGCGAAAAAAACCACACGTTCAGAGATGTTATAAAGGACGTTATTTTGATGCATGGCTAATAATTATATAAAGGGGAAAGTGCATTTGTTCTTGGTCTGGACATTCTTTATGTTCATTATACCTTTTTACATCGATCCAGAAAAGTGTTTTCCCCACATCATCCACCCTTTTGGGATTAGTACCCGTGAAAAAACGTCTCCTCATCTCCCTTTTCGACAATGACGTTTGGGCCCGTTTTTTTTTTCTTCTTCCCCCCCCCCCCTTTTCTTTTCGTTTTTTTTCCAAAAAACCGAAAAAATGTGACTCGCCTTTTTTTCCCCATATAGTCAAAGTGAAAGTTACTAGACTTTGGTTTAGGGTTTTTATCGCCTTTCGACGCGTTTATTAAAAATTATTTTTGTTGTGCCTTTTTTCGACTACAGGTTTTGCACCAAAACGGAACAAACTAT
>NC_051405.1:44122939-44123013 GCF_015228065.2 Penaeus monodon
ATTACGGAATGTCCTTGGGGGATCAGCCCTGGCATCCCAAAATTTTGGGTCTAGTCAGGAGCAAAAAGCAAAGG
>NC_051405.1:44124178-44124317 GCF_015228065.2 Penaeus monodon
AGATAGCTGTTCACCTTATGGCTTTTGAATCCCAGCGGGGTCGGCGTCACAGCAGCAACGCCTTTCTTCGCCAAGTATACCCAAAAACGTTAAGCAGACGTCACGCCGTTCGCCGCTGACGAGGAATATGTCTTATGTT
>NC_051405.1:44125252-44125782 GCF_015228065.2 Penaeus monodon
CATGATCGTTGTGAAGATAACGAGCCTAGCATAAAACATGAACATGAAAAAAACATCTAATCAAGAATAGTTATATCATTACAAACATTTAAAGAAATATTCTGACGAAATAAATGCATTTTGCATTTTACATATGATGAATATCTATTTTATCTTATTCATACAGTACAGGCCACTGAGACAAGAAAAATTGGTTTAAATTTGTTGGAGTGTTTGGAAAATCTCCCAAGATTTTTTGACTGGATGAATAATAGATAATTTCTTTACGAATTCCATGATCTTTTTTTCCACAGGCCTAGAATATGAGTGCACGACAGAGAAGAAAAAATTGATATAGTACAATAGTCGTTATTTTCGTTGCTTAAAAAAATATCATCTTAAAAAGGTTTAGATTGATGCAATATAATTTGACTGATCACTGAAAAAAAAACTTGTATTATCTGCTGAATTTAGATTAACGGAGCAAAGTTTCAAAGCCATTTTTTTTTTCAAAATTTACTAATATGACACTGGCTCTTCTTGTTCTCAAT
>NC_051405.1:44126063-44126514 GCF_015228065.2 Penaeus monodon
CTTTATACATCCCTATTATTTTGTCCTGCATTTCATAACCAGAGGCAAATATTTGTTTAAAAATGAAATAATTATATAGTTACCCCTTATAACATTCTCTGTACTACGAAGTGGATCCCATTTTCTTTAAGTTAAACGTAAACAGCAGTCGACCCTCATCAGGACCATCAGAGGCAGATTAGAGGTAATATCTCTAATTATTTATGTAATCCAGTGATGTCGTGTGTTATTGTGTAACTTAAAATGAAGTCATATATGTGAAGATTCTTTACGTATGAAGAAAACAAAGGTTTATGTTGTATATCTCATAGATTAAGAGGAAAAAGTTATTTTAGTTTTATTTCAGGAAGCACTAACAAGCAAATGAAATGACAAATGTAGTTGTACAAAAGGAATAAACAAATACTAGAAGATGAATTGTTTCCCTTGAACAACCTGATCTGCCACCTTT
>NC_051405.1:44127339-44127424 GCF_015228065.2 Penaeus monodon
CTATATTAGCAAAATATGCGAAGCCACAAGCACATACCAATTTAACAATGTCTCTTGTCAGACACTGTAATTTCTGTGTCAATTT
>NC_051405.1:44127571-44127670 GCF_015228065.2 Penaeus monodon
TTTACTTCTGTCCCCACCACACATTGCGGCACTTTCAGTATCGGCATACACACCCCCTTTTAATGATCCATTTATCTTTATCGGAATCACTCTCAATTT
>NC_051405.1:44128379-44128549 GCF_015228065.2 Penaeus monodon
TAATGTAATGGAATCCTGAACTGTATCAGGTGTTTCATATGTAAAAGTATCCCAGTGACATGGGTTCATCAGACTGTCGATTGCTATGAGATGGTTAGAAATACCCACGCCATATCCTCGTTCTTGAATGGCGGGGTTTAAAGCGGACAACCTACGTACGATCGGTGTCG
>NC_051405.1:44129194-44129574 GCF_015228065.2 Penaeus monodon
TCTGTGACCCTCTCCCTGTATTGCTCCAAATTAAGATGAACCAAGAACACACAAAGATTGAAAAGGAAATATCAGAAAATGGAAATAATCAAGATCAAGATCCAGGAGTGTGAGGGAAGGAGGGATGGGGAGATGGAGAGAGAGAGATAAATAGAGAGGGGGAGTGTGGGAGGGAGAGGAGGGGAGAAGAAGAGAGAGAGAGGAGGGGAGGGGGAGAGGGAGAGAGAGAGAGGAGGGGAGAGGAAAAGAGAGAGGAGGGGAGAGGGAGAGAGAGAGGACGGGAGAGGAAGAGAAAGAGAGAGGAGGGGAGAGGGAGAGAGAGAGAAACAAAAAGAGTTAGTTTTATGTACAGGAATTTAATGTCACTCTCTTGATGCACT
>NC_051405.1:44130190-44130388 GCF_015228065.2 Penaeus monodon
GACAAACATAAAAGCTAAACCATTAGATATCATTACTTCTTGTTTGTTTGCACTGAAAAGGTTGTGTACATATTCTGAAGCATTTTATTGTAGTTATAATTACAGGCTATGCTACTTTTCTCAGATTTTGCTATGAATTGTCACACTCTAGGCTATGTTGCTGTTCTCATTTTTCGGTACCGTATTTTTTCTCTTTAA
>NC_051405.1:44134155-44136539 GCF_015228065.2 Penaeus monodon
ATCTTTTACTTCTGAACTTTTAAAAGTTGGATTTTGATATTGCTTTCATTTTAAAATTTTGTTTTGGCACAATATCTTAGAGCAGTTTATTGGGAAATGGATATTTTAGAAGCTGTTGAAGAAATCCCTTTAAAATTTGAGGAACAAATCACTCTGCTGCTCCTAAATTTAGAGACCATATACTATCCAACAGGACATAAATGGTTGTGTTAATGGCCCAACATCCTTGTAGGAACATAAATATTAGTTTCCCTGGAACAAAGAGCCCTTTATGCAAGTACTCTGATCTAGGGGGCCGTCACTGAAGATTCACCCGGGACAAAAATAGCATGTACTTGACTGAGGCAGTTATCAAATGGGGAAACTCAAGCTTAGTAATGACACAAAAGGGTCACCATATCCAGAGGGTGACGCATCTAATTACTTTTTAAAAAATCTCACCTTCTACTTGCAATATTTTACCATTTTTCTAGAAAAATTTTTATAACTAATATGGGATACTAACACATCAAATGTCAATTAGTTTAATAGCAGCTAAGTCTTACAGAGCAATGGCACCTAGCTATTAAAATTATTCTAAACAGTTATAGTACCAGGGGATATATCAAGAGATAGTAAAGGTTCTGGGACAAAAGTTTCATTTAAAATCTGTAGTCTTCATTTAAATACTTTTAGAAAAATTTATCACAGCCGTTAACAACCAATTAAAGTAATATTCATGGCCTCTCAGTATTATCTGTCCCCTTCTGTTTGTGTGTTGGTGCCCCAGAAAAATGTCCAAAATAACAACAAAACGAGCCTATTTCACTGAAATTTTTTAAATGTTCTTTGTCAGCATTTGAAATGTTTCCAAATTCAAAACAGATGCTCTGTGTATCCATTCTTCACGTGGGCCTTCTATCCTGCTTCTGTTTTAAGGATGCAATGAGCAATATGTCATTAACAGCCCCCACCGTTTCAGAACTGAAAATTGTATGACATGCTATAAAATATGGCAGTATTTTGCGAGCCTTAAAACTACATATCTTTTTCAGTCTTTGCAATCTTTACTTATACTGATTTAATGCTATATATTGCACATTCTTAACTCAAATGTTCTAAGCTTCAGCATACAGAGGAGAATGTGATGTAAATGAATAATAGGTAATTTTAAAGGTAAGCATGAAGGGGATTTTATTTAATCGTTATATGTGTTTAGCTTTATTATTCCATACAAAACCAACCCTTAAAATTTCAAGTATTACAAGTTATGTGTTAAATCCACTGTCTTTACAAATATAAATATCTTCAATATACTGATTCTTCACAAAATGATTGTAATTCTAGAAAAGTGAGAAAATCTGTACACAATCTTCAATTTAATTTCCCTTTTTTCATGAATCAATTGCCGAGAATTTCCTCTTATTGTGCTGATCAACCATGGTCGAAGTGGTGAGGATGTGAGCCCTGCGGGACAGCCACAGCTGGTGATCCTGGAGAGCTTTCTGGCCAGCATGGAAGAGCGTCCTCTCAAGCTCATCTAGTTTGACAATCTGGGCATTCACATCATCCCGTAGAGAGTTCTGCGCAGAGTCCATTATTCCTCGTAGGCGTTCTCTGAGAGTCTGCAAAATTACAGAAAAGTGTGGTTATTTCTTGCTTGTAGCTTGGCAGTACTAATTAGAAAAAAAAATTGCACAAAAATATCAAGCAATTTAAATTAAATAAATTATACACACTATACGTCATTTAAACACTGTAAAAGAACCCACTTGTGTCAAAAGAGATGCTAGCGCTGCTGCTTCAGGTCCAGCTAGAGGCAGGAGATGCTGTCCTAACTCATAATAGTGTGGTCCAAGTTTGTGCAAATCTACAACACTTGCATCAGCTTTCATAATTTCCCTGAAGAAAGTTAGGAAAAGATCAATTCCACTTTTTTTTCTTTAGTTAAATAAGTTAATTGCTTACAAATTTGCAGCCCTATCTGAACACTTACAAAAGCTTCCTTTCTCTGAGTTGTAATAAAAAGTGGATGCCTATGTATACCAAATATATTCTAATAAACAAGTACACAACATGAACTTTATCATCAATATGATAATGATTTATTCAGATTACAAATCTATTCACTCACAGCAGTTACCTGAACCTACAAACAAACCACATACATATTATTTCCATACATCAATGTAATAATTTAGCCTACCTATATCGCTCCTTAAATGTATTCGGTAACTGGGCTGACACTATGTGCCGTCTTGATGAGCAGAGAGCTCTGGCCAGCCAACAGGGAAGCTCCAACTTTGTTCCAGCAACCACATCTTTATTGCCACTAGATGGATCAAGGTAGCCTGAAAAGGTACGTGAAAAGACTTAACATAATCATGCATTGGGGAAAAACTTGT
>NC_051405.1:44137461-44137548 GCF_015228065.2 Penaeus monodon
TATAAATGATGATATATAATTAAAAATCAAAGAAAAAGAAAAGAACAGCTTTTATCTAATAATACTTTCTTGGCAATTGTATTTACA
>NC_051405.1:44137726-44138617 GCF_015228065.2 Penaeus monodon
TTTTAGTTATACTACAAGGATTTGGACTTTACATCTCAAGAGTCCTTCACAAGAGCAAGAGTAAGTCTTGTTATCACTGTGAGTTTAGCACAAATGCCATCAAATTTCCATGTATATTCTTGTGAGATACAGCTTGGACTCGTTCCTTAATTGACAACAAATAGCCAGGGAGGTCTAAAGGGTCTATCTTACCATAATACACATGTTGCCATAGGTGCACAGGTTATAGCAAATACCTGAGTTTCTGAAGTGTATCTCTGGTAAGAGACGGTAGATTTAACTTGACCTTCTGTACATTTGCCAAAAAATATGGCATGTATTTATATATTTTGACAATCCTATTCTTCCTCTTCCAACCTGTTAATTCAGGATTTTCAAAAAAATATTTCCCCAAAATGTTATCACCCCAGATTGAAACTTTTCTGGTGAACAATATTACTGCTCTTTTAAATAACTGCTATAGGTACTCAATATATTCAAAAATATATATATATTAACTGCCCCATCAAATCTAATTCTGAGGACTTGGAACCCTAAACACATATATGGTCTTAATTATAAACCCTAATAACGGTGTTTAAGGAGATGCTTTTGCCACGTTTCTTCTCAGATTTTGATAGATCTTACAGCAAAATAATGACATATTCAAACAAATTATAATTTTCACGTGATACCAATATTACCTGCAAACAATACTTAATCTAATTTCCTTAGCATTTGTTAATATTCCACTTGACAAGTATGGATTAACGCCTAAATGAATTATATGGTAATAAGTGCTCACAGAGTTTTACTTATCATTAAGTGAACAATCAAAATAATTGTGTTTGCAAAGGATAAGTGACGGCAAGCGCATACAAAGCCGTTCTCATACTATTTGTTTAAGGATTC
>NC_051405.1:44138887-44139055 GCF_015228065.2 Penaeus monodon
AATCCAATATAATTTTTAGCTTTATTTCATATCCAAAGTTGACAACCAAATAAAAACTCAAACGAAACGGAAATTCAAATCCAGACGACCGTATTCACACGCAAATAAATAAACAGATTTCCCTTTCCAAATTCTAATTGGGCCCTGAAAAAAAACTTATTTCCGGAC
>NC_051405.1:44139088-44139230 GCF_015228065.2 Penaeus monodon
CCCCATTTTATCCTTTTTTAAAACCCCAATCTTACGGAAAAATTAGAAGGGAAAGGAAAGTAAAAAAAACCCCAAAAGAACTTAATCGGAAAGACTTATATTAAATAACAGTTTTAAGGAATAAAACCCCCCCGAAAAGAGT
>NC_051405.1:44139270-44139764 GCF_015228065.2 Penaeus monodon
CACGGCCTTATATTAATACTAAAACTTAGAATCTAGGTTAAACACAATGAGATAAACCCCACCCCCCAAAAAAAAAAAGGACTTTTTTTTTTAAAAAAAACGAAGAACAAATAAAACAAAGAAGAAAAGGCAAAAAGTAGGCCCCCCTTTATTTCCCTTTTGGTTTCCCTTTTTCCCCCCCTTTCTCTAAAAAACTCCCCGCCTTAAAAAAAACTCACCCAGATTTACACCGGCAGTTCGAATTTACAAGGAACGCGGTCCTGCGTCGCTAAGATGCCCCGAGGGAGAAGTAATTGGGGGAAAAGTAGCTCGAGCTCCGCGCCACGCCGGGTTTTTTACACTCGGGGGGCTCTTGAAAAGGGAGGAGGAGATCCGCGGATTCTTTTTTTTAGCTTTTGTTTGCGAATGGGGGAGGGGGAGGGGGGTTGGGAGGCCTTCTTGTAAGAAGGAGGAGACCGTGGGTTCTTTTTTTTTTAGTTTTTGTTTTGCGAATA
>NC_051405.1:44139791-44139913 GCF_015228065.2 Penaeus monodon
CGTTCTTGTAAGGTAGGAGGAGCTCCGTCGGATTCTTTCTTTTTAGCTTTTGTTTTGCGAATGAGGGGGAGGGGAGGGGGGATTGGGAGGCGTTCTTGTAAGGGAGGAGGAGATCCGTCGGA
>NC_051405.1:44139939-44140005 GCF_015228065.2 Penaeus monodon
GCGAATGGGGGGGAGGGGAGGGGGGATTGGGAGGCGTTCTTGTAAGGGAGGAGGAGATCCGTCGGA
>NC_051405.1:44140029-44140209 GCF_015228065.2 Penaeus monodon
GGCGAATGGGGGGGGGAGGGGGAATTGGGGGGCGTTTTGTAAGGGAGGAGGGATCTCGGTTCTTTTTTTTTTAAAAGCCTTTTGTTTGGCGAATGAGGGGGAGGGGAGGGGGGTGGAGGGTTTTTGTAAAGGAAGGGGAGATCCGTCGGTTTCTTTTTTTTTTACCCTTTTGTTTTGCGA
>NC_051405.1:44140292-44140356 GCF_015228065.2 Penaeus monodon
GCGAATGAGGGGGAGGGGAGGGGGGATTGGGAGGCGTTCTTGTAAGGAAGGAGGAGACCGTCGG
>NC_051405.1:44140385-44140796 GCF_015228065.2 Penaeus monodon
CGAATGAGGGGGGGGGGGGGGATTGGGAGGCGTTCTTGTAAGGAAGGAGGGATCCGTCGGATTCTTTTTTTTTTAGCTTTTGTTTTGCGAATGAGGGGGAGGGAGGGGGGATTGGGAGGCGTTCTTGAAAGGGAAGGAGAGATCCGTCGGATTCTTTTTTTTTTTTAGCTTTTGTTTTGCGAAAGAGGGGGAGGGGGGATTGGGAGGCGTTCTTGAAGGGAGGAGGGATCGTGGATTCTTTTTTTTTTTAGGTTTTGTTTGCGAAGAGGGGAGGGAGGGGGGATTGGGGGGGCGTTTTGAAAGGGAAAGGGAGAAGACCCGCAGATTCTTCTTTTTTAGCTTTTGTTTGCGAATGAGGGGAGGGGGGGGGGAAGGGGAGGCTTTCTTGTAAGGAAGGAGAAGTCCGTCGGA
>NC_051405.1:44140825-44140892 GCF_015228065.2 Penaeus monodon
GCGAATGAGGGGAGGGGAGGGGGGATTGGGGGGCTTTCTTGAAAGGGAAGGGGAAAGTCCGTGGGGA
>NC_051405.1:44141011-44141185 GCF_015228065.2 Penaeus monodon
GGAAAGGGGGGAGGGGGGGTGGGAGGCGTTTTTTTAAGGAGGAGGAGATCCTCGGATTTTTTTTTTTTTAGCTTTTGTTTGGCGAATGAGGGGGGGGGAGGGGGGATTGGGAGGCGTTCTTGTAAGGGAGGAGGGATCTTCGGTTTCCTTTTTTTTTAGCTTTTGTTGGCGAAT
>NC_051405.1:44141293-44141418 GCF_015228065.2 Penaeus monodon
ATTGGGAGGCTTTTGTAAGGGGGAGGAGATCCGTCGGATCTTTTTTTTTTTGTTTTTTGGTTTGCGATTGAGGGGGGGGGAGGGGGGATTGGGAGGCGTTCTTTAAGGAAGGAGAAGATCGTCAG
>NC_051405.1:44141446-44142784 GCF_015228065.2 Penaeus monodon
GCGAATGAGGGGGGTTTGGGAGGCTTTTCTTGAAAAGGGGGAAGGAGACCGTCGGATTCTTTTTTTTTTTAGCTTTTGTTTTGCGAATGTGGGGGAGGGGAGGGGGTTTGGGGGGAGGCGTTTTTGAAAGGGGAGGAGGAGACCCCGTCTGATTCTTTTTTTTTTAGCTTTTGTTTTGCGAATGAGGGGGGATTCTTTGTGGAGGCTTCTTGTAAGGGGAGGAGTCCGTTCGATTCTTTGTTTTTGGAGCATTTTGTTTTGCGAAATTAGGGGGGGGGGATTGGGAGGCGTTCTTGTAAGGGAGGAGGAGATCCGTCGATTCTTTTTTTTTTAGCTTTTTGTTTTGCGAATGAGGGGGGATTGGGGGAGGCGTTTTGATAAGAGGAGGAGATCCGTCGGATTCTTTTTTTTTAAGCTTTGTTTGCGATGAGGGGTTGGAGGCTTCTTGTAAGGGAGGAGGAGGATCGTGCGGATCTTTTTTTAGCTTTTGTTTTGCGAATGAGGGGGGATTGGGAGGCGTTCTTGTAAGGGAGGAGGAGATCCGTCGGATTCTTTTTTTTTTAGCTTTTGTTTTGCGAATGAGGGGGGATTGGGAGGCGTTCTTGTAAGGGAGGAGGAGATCCGTCGGATTCTTTTTCTTTTTTTATCTTTTGCTTTGGCGGAGAAGGGGGTGGGAGGGGAAGGAGGGATTGGGAGGCTTCTTTGTAAGGAAGCGAGGAGATCGTCGATATCTTTTTTTAGCTTTTGTTTTGGCGAATGAGGAGGAGGAGGACGGGCGTTGGGCGTTTCTTGAAAAGGGGAGGGGAGGGGGATGGGGCTTTTGTGGCGAAAGAGGGGAGGGAGGGGGATTGGGGCTTTTTTGAAGAGGGGGAGGGAGGGGGAGGGCGCTTTGTAGGAAAGAGGGGGGATTTTGGGTTTGGTTTTTGGGTTAGCGTCGAAGAGGAGGGAGATGTGGACTTTTTTGCTTTGTTTTGAGGGGGGGTGGGGATTTTTTTTTTAAGCAATTTGGGAAGGGGAGGGGTTCAAAGGGGGAGGAGAAGTTGGACTTTCTTTGGGGAGAGGTTTGCGGATTGAAATTTTGGGGTTTTTGGGAAGAAGGGGGGGTTCGGACTTCTTGTAAGCGGGAATGGGGGGTTTTTTTTAAGTTTGGGGTTTTGGAAGAGGGGGAGGGAGGGTTTGGGCTTTTTTTGAAAGGGAGGGAGGGAAATTTTTTTTGGGGCTTTTGTAGGAAGGAGGAGGGGATTCAGTCTTCTTTTTAAGGAGGGGATGGGGGATTTTTTTTTGCTTTTTTTGGGAAAGAGGGAGGGAGGGGATTTAGCTTTTTTAGGGCGGAGGGGG
>NC_051405.1:44142813-44142953 GCF_015228065.2 Penaeus monodon
GGGGAAATAGGGGGTTTTTGGGGGGCTTTTTTTAAAAAAGGGGGAAGAGGGATTTTTTTTTTTTTTTTGGGGAAGGGAGGGGGGGGGGAAAATTTTTTTTTGGGAGTTCCCCAAAAAGGGGAAGGAGGGCCCGGGGGATC
>NC_051405.1:44142998-44143111 GCF_015228065.2 Penaeus monodon
CGTAAAAGGGGGAGACCCGTGGATTTTTTTTTTTTTAGCCCTTTTGTTTTTGCGAATGAGGGGGGGGGGAGGGGGATTGGAGGCTTTCTGTAAGGGAGGGGGAGATCCGTCGG
>NC_051405.1:44143232-44143307 GCF_015228065.2 Penaeus monodon
GGGGTTTAAAAAGCCTTTGAACCACCCCCAAAAAACAAGCAACATTCCCCTTGAGAAAAATTAGAAAAAAAGAAG
>NC_051405.1:44144229-44144648 GCF_015228065.2 Penaeus monodon
TAATTTGGGGCCAACCAAAAAAGGTGGAGATCAGGTTTGTTAAAGGGAAAAACATTCATCTTTTAGTTTTGTTTTTTCCCTTTTTGTCAACTACATTTGTCTTTTAAATTTGCTTGTTAGTGTTTTCCTGAAAAAAAACTGAAAAACTTTTTCCTTTTAATCATGAGATTAAAACATAAACCTTTTTTTCTTCTACAAAAGAATTTCCATATAGACTTCATTTTAAATTCAAAACACCCAAAAGGATTACATAAATAATTAGAGATATTACCTCTAATCTGCCTCTGATGGTCCTGATGAGGGTCGACTGCTGTTTACGTTTAAACTTAAAGAAAATGGGATCCACTTCGTAGTACAGAGAATGTTAAAAGGGGTAACTATATAATTATTTCATTTTTAAACAAATATTTGCCTCTGGT
>NC_051405.1:44144981-44145477 GCF_015228065.2 Penaeus monodon
TCAGTGTCATATAAGTAAATTTTGAAAAACCTTTGAAACTTTGCTCCGTTAATCTAAATTCAGCAGATAATACAAGTTTTTTTCAGTGATCAGTCAAATTATATTGCATCAATCTAAACCTTTTTAAGATGATATTTTTTTACGCAACGAAAATAACGACTATTGTACTATATCAATTTGTTCTTCTCTGTCGTGCACTCATATTTTAGGCCTGTGAAAAAAAAATAAAGGAATTCGTAAAGAAATTATTTATTACTCATCCAGTCAAAAAATCTTGGGAGATTTTCCAAACACCCCAACAAATTTAAACCATTTTTTTCTTGTCTCAGTGGCCTGTACTGTATGAATAAGATAAAATAGATATTCATCATATGTAAAATGCAAAATGCATTTATTTCGTCAGAATATTTCTTTAAATGTTTGTAATGATATAACTATTCTTGATTAGATGTTTTTTTCATGATCATGTTTTATGCTAGGATCGTTATCTTTTTTT
>NC_051405.1:44146777-44146995 GCF_015228065.2 Penaeus monodon
GCTGTAACATAAGACATATTCCCTCAGTCAGCGAGCGTAACCGGCGTGACGTCATGCTTAACGTTCTTGGTATATCTTGGCGAAGAATGAAGGCGTTGCTGCTGTGACGCCGACCCCGCTGGGATTCAGAAAGCCATAAGGATGAACAGCTATCTCTTCTTGTCTTCGCCCGCACAGAAAACCTACAGTTTTTGGGATAGTTTTTGCTGTATATGTTT
>NC_051405.1:44148289-44148477 GCF_015228065.2 Penaeus monodon
TTTTGTTCTGTCTATGGTGCAAACCTGTATGTCGAGAAAAGGGCACAACAAGAATATATTTTTTAAATAACACGGCGTCTGAAAGGCGATAGAAACCTGAAACAAAGTCAAAGTACACATTCACTTTGACTTATATGAGGAAAAAAGGCGAGTCACATATTTTTCAGCGTTTTGGTAAAAAAAAACGT
>NC_051405.1:44148508-44149071 GCF_015228065.2 Penaeus monodon
CGGGACAAACGTCATTGTCGAAAACGGAGATGAGGAGACGTATTTTTCACAGGGTACGTACAGTACACAAGGTAGATGAGGTGATGGGGATGAACACTGTACTGTGATCGATGTAGAAAAGGTATGAATGAACATAAAGAATGTCACAGACCAAGAGGTACAAATAGCACGTTCCCTTTATATGAATTATTAGCCATGTCATCAAAATAACGTCCTTTATAGTACATCTCTGAACTGTGTGGTGTTATTCGCACACCGTTTTAAGAGGACAAGTCTCGTCAGGCATGCAAATACACAGGCTGAGTAGAGGAAGGTCAGGCCAAGTCTGATGTTTATCTGGGAGAGTCGAACTAAAAATCATGACAGAAGATATATTAAGCTTGGTAGACTCGTTACAGTCCGTGCGCATCCACTCAACACAAGTACATGGGTAATGTATCGTAATACATGTACCTGTGTGGCATGTAGCGAGATTTCTGTGGTAAGACTTGTGTTGTCTTTTACATGTAATATGTAACAAGATCTAGTCTTTTAGAAACATATACAGGTTTTAAAAACTCACT
>NC_051405.1:44149179-44149922 GCF_015228065.2 Penaeus monodon
TCTTTTTATGAAGGCTTTCTCACTGGTAACTCGAAGGATTTCGAATAATCCTTTAAGTCTGTATCTCTGCAGAAGTTACCTGAAGAAGGTCTTAGCGTTCGATGGTCCTAAAACGACATTCAGCTGTCATCTGTCCGGTCGCACTTTGCTCACCTCGTCCGGAACAAAACCTTATTTCGTTTCGACGCGAGTTACATGACTTTGAATATCTGTAAATACCAATCGTTGAGTCAGTGGCATGTTTATTGTCACATGACTGATAATTGGATACAGGGAAGAGGGCAGACAGCAAAATAACAGGCCTGTGAAAACCTATTCGAACCCGCGACAGAAAGGATCAATAGTCATGAAACTGGTTCGATGAGACGCCTCGTGAGCGTGGTTGCAGCATGGCCTTTTTAAACCCAAAGATATCGCGGGGAAACCTCTTTCCGGGCCCCTTTGACTTTTATGGAACCGATTCACCTGTGAGGAAGACGACTTTAGTTTACTTTTGGTATATATAGTACAGTTATTTTATGTATACATTAAATTTATTGTTAGAACACAATAAAAAATAGGATATGGATATTTTTAGAACTGAATATCAAACAAGTTCTACACACATGTATGTATGTACGTACACACACAATAATTGTTTGGTGTGATTTTGTAGTTTTTTTTTTTTTTTGTATGCATATATTTATTTGTAAACTGTACTATGCATATACTGCAATACACTTACACACACTAGCCCAACACCC
>NC_051405.1:44150405-44150557 GCF_015228065.2 Penaeus monodon
TTTTAACTCGTGCGAGCCCCCAAAGTCTGCTTGAAGGCCGCGTGTTATTCCTCGGGCGTGTACTTCTACTGTCCATGCTGAAGAAAGGCGAGTTCGTAGCGTAGAATGACGACAGACTTGCGCTCATCCTTGACTGAATCTTCTGAGGTAGC
>NC_051405.1:44152099-44152219 GCF_015228065.2 Penaeus monodon
AAATAAAAAATGCCACACAAACCTTCATATACAATAATTCATTAAAATATGAATACTCTCTATACGTCTGTCTACTATCTTATTACTATTGTGTGTAGATAGAAGATTTGTGTGTGAGTG
>NC_051405.1:44152553-44153263 GCF_015228065.2 Penaeus monodon
GCGGTTTCCTGCCCGCCAAAAATTTCAAAATTTTAAACTGCTGATCAACCTATGAACTGCTGATTGTACAGACTACCAAAATTTTCGAAATTCGTGATGGTACGATTTATTTCTTCTCAAGCTCTTATTAGTATCTTGTTCTTCGCGCAATAGTATTTACGGGGCACGGAGATTTCACAGAGTTCGGCGCACAAAAATAAGAAACTTTGTTTCTTTTAAATTCATAACCCGATGGTGTGGGTTGTCACTGCTAACCTCGGGAAAATTTAAAACTAAAAAAATTCACTCCCTTTCCGTTCAAACAGCGACAGCAATGGCCCCGTACTCTCTCACTGTTTCCCAACAGTGGCAGATTTACTCTCAAAAACGCAACAAAGAAAAAGAAAAAACATGAACACCCCGGTGAAAGTGGTATCAGCAGAAACATAAAAAAAACTGAATTGATAAAATTCTATTCCGAAGACTTACCTGTTGATAGTCTTGCACCTCCAAAAAACCATGTACCCCATGGCAGTCTTATTGTCAGCTACCACATCTAAAAAAAAGAACCCCCCCCCTATCCCCATATACATCTTTTTTAAAAAGTCACACAACGACCAAAAAAGGTATCAAAGTTCGCAGGCATAAAAATTTAAACCAACCCCAATTCTTCAAAAATAAAACAAAAAAATTATTTACCCCCCCGCTTGAAAAACCCCCCCCAATTTGAA
>NC_051405.1:44153352-44155502 GCF_015228065.2 Penaeus monodon
AACCGGGGCTTTTGTCCCCTCAAAAATCTTTAAACCCTTCCCCTATCATTTATATCTAAAATCATCCCGTGAAAGAATAGCAGCCCCGTAGAAAAAATTAATAAATTATCCCATATTGAGCTAATAGGACTTTAAATGTCTCTAAAGCCAAGAAATCTTCCATAATACTGGTTGTTAAATCCCCAACCAAAGGGGAATAGACATGAGTTTGACCCCGTAAAAATCAGAGTAAGCAAAGCAAGATTTTCCTAAATACTAATCATACGGTCCCATCATCGCTGGGCTGGGGCGGGACGTAAATCCTAACCACAAAGAATTCATTATGGGGCGTACGATCTTTCTAACAGGTACTTAAAAGCCAAAAAAACCCCTCGCAAAACACACCTTCTCAAAAAAAATCCCTACCCAACTATAGTTTAATCTGCTCTGATTCTTGTCACCCTACGATCGTTATCAAATAAATTTATCCTCCCAAAAAGAAAAAATATTCTAGTCGTGCGGCTGTAAATTCAATCCCAAAACCTGGACTGGATTTCCAAAAATTCAATAGCTTCGCCCCTTTCTAAGCTATTCAGGTTGCAAATCCTTACGGGAAACATTTGCCGTCCGTTTTACAAAAAATCCTCTCTGTAGGTGATGTACCTTTTCCCCCCCCCAGCGTTTTCAGGGGGGGAAAAATATCTGAGCAAAGACTTTGGGAAAAATTGCTTTTAAATTTTAACATAGTTATTATTAAAAAAACCTTGCTCAAAAGAGATGACCCGAAATGCGGGATTGTTTATAATCTCCCCCATATGCCTTTATGTCCACCATAAAAAAGAATAATTTTTTTAGGAATCGTTGCCCCCTATTCCAAAAGCAAATTGGGTCTGCGACTTTCCATTACCAAGTCATGTATAGCGTTTTTAAAAATTTTAAATAAAGAGCAACGTTTTAGAATTTGTTAAGAGCCCTCGACCCAAATTTTGGTCTTAGGTGTTTTTAGCAACCTACAAATCTCCTCTTCACCACAGGCTTGAAACTCAAGTCTCCGGTGCGGGGGTTTAAAAACATACCTTTTCCCAGGGAAACTCAATTCATTCTAAAAGAAAATTGTCCCCAAGAGAATATATCCATTTTTGCTATATAAAAAACCCGCGGAGCCATAAATGAAAACCGTTTTTTTAAAATCATGCGCAAAAATTTTTCTTTGTGCCTTGCATCCGTAAAATAATCTTCCGCTTGCTACTCCGAGTTAAATTATCGTAATAAAACCTTGCTCCCCACGTTTTTTTCAGTGAAGGAGAAAAAACCCCGCGAAAAATTTAGGAAATTTTTTTTACTTGCGGCCCGTTAAAAAAACCGCCAGATTTTTAAAAAAGCGAGGGCTAGTTGAGTTGCACGCACCGCATGATCGCCCCGTATAATAAAACCCTCAAACTGCCTTAATCTATAAAAAAACCTTGACAGGTCAATATATCTTTTGCCAGGCCCCCATCTAAAATTCTGCATAATTTCTGTAAAAGACCCCTTTATCCTTTGCGTTAAAAAGGAAAAAAAAAAACAACGTCAGCCGTTACGCCCCCTATTCCATTCCGAATCTATTCGCCCGGGGAAACATACCGTTACCCCGGCGACATATGAAAAGCTCTTTTTACGATTCAGATTTTTAATATGATAAAATTTTAACTCCCTTTTCTCATTTTATTTCCACGGAGCAAGCGGGGACTATAACTAACAGGAAAAAAATATATTTTTCAGGTTCGAAAGCTCGTTCGAAACCGAAACATTAAAATTTCAACTCTTTTTTTTTTTCGTTTCTACCATTCCTCTCTTGTATCCCTACCGAGGTCGGTTTAATTTTCCCTTTTAATTTGATTTACTTTTTTCAAACTGAAAATTTTTTTTCTCCTCTTGCATGACCTGACACCCCCAAATTTTCCCAACAACTTAAACATGTCAAACCCTAATTGGAACGCCATTACGCACACATTTTCCAAAAGATCCTAAAAATTTTCATCATTTTCTATGGTGCGTAAAAATTTTTTTGGGATATAAAAACAACTAAGCCCTTCATATTTAGAAGGAAACATAAGCGGCGAGTAGGTTTTTAAAAAATAAGGGAATTTTTTTTTAAAAAAAAAAAAACATATTTCGATGCCTGGTCATAA
>NC_051405.1:44155568-44155866 GCF_015228065.2 Penaeus monodon
CCCAAAAACATATATTAAAAATAGATAGGGAAAATAGATAATAATCCGTCTCCATGGCGGAGGTGGGAATAGACTGAGAGCCCTTCAATAAATTCACTTTTAAGCAAAGGTGTAGAGGAATTTAAAAAATAGAGAAGTAATAGAAAACCCTTTTTAATTACCGTAAGATCAAAAAAACATTCAATTAAATTTACAAGGAATGAAATGGTAAAAAGCATTTTCCAGGAGTTTGGGTTTACCTCGGCATCTTCCACCGTCGCCCGCGTTCATTTTTACTCTCTTTGTCTTCTTTATCTTC
>NC_051405.1:44156394-44156555 GCF_015228065.2 Penaeus monodon
GCGGATGAAGGCAAATGCAATATCCCCAAAAGCACAATTTCCCATTTCGGACGGAAAAGTGCGGATGGAATTCATAGGGGCTGCAGTTTTAGCGGATACATCCCCTTTATGCATGCCACCCCTCGTATCTATCTTCTAGCTGCTGCACTACATATGCACAG
>NC_051405.1:44159490-44159761 GCF_015228065.2 Penaeus monodon
AGAGAGAGAAGCTGCAGGCAAACAGCCATTTCTCCCTCCCCCCCTAAAAGTTCTATATTGGAAAAATCTGACGAAACCTAACGGGCGAATTTCCCCCGGAAGCCGCCACGGGCGAGGCGGCTGCGGCCCGAGCTCGGAGGCCACCTCAGGCTGGGCACGTGATTGAACACAGCCGGGCACGGGGCCGTCACTCCCCGCCCACGTGTCTCGCCCCCCCCCCCAGGCCGTCTTCTATGGGAAAATGATGGAAGGTAAAAGGTAACCCTTTTTT
>NC_051405.1:44161504-44163610 GCF_015228065.2 Penaeus monodon
AAAATTTGTTTTAAGCCTTATGCAAGGACTACATCTCTGATCTATGGGGGCCTGTCACTGAAGATTCACCCGGGACGAAAATAGCATGTACTTGACTGAGGCAATTATCAAATGGGAAACTCAAGCTTAGTAATGACACAAAGGGTCACCATATCCAGAGGGTGACGCATCTAATTACTTTTTAAAATCTCACCTTCTACTTGCAATATTTTACCACTTTTTCTAGAACAATTTATAACTAATATGGGATACTAAACACATCAAATGTCAATTTAGTTTAATAGCAGGTAAGTCTTACAGAGCAATGGCACCTAGCTATTACATAATATTCTAAACAGTTATAGTACCAGAGATATATCAAGAGATAGTCAGGTTCTGGGGACAAAAGTTTCATTTAAAATCTGTAGTCTTCATTTAAATACTTTTAGAAAAATTTATCACAGCCGTTAACAACCAATTAAGTAATATTCATGGCCTCTCAGTATTATCTGTACCCTTCTGTTTGTGTGTGGTGTCCGAGATAAATGTCAAAATAACAACAAACGAGCCCTATTTCACTGAAATTTATTAATGTTCTTGTCAGCATTTGAAATGTTTCCAAATTCAAAACAGATGCTCTGTGTACTCCATTCTTCACGTGGGCCTTCTATCCTGCTTCTGTTTTAAGGATGCAATGAGCAATATGTCATTAACAGCAGCACCGTTTCAGAACTGAAAATTGTATGACATGCTATAAAATATTGGCAGTAGTTTTGCCGAGCCTTAAAACTACATATCTTTTTCAGTCTTTGCAATCTTTACTTATACTGATTTAATGCTATATATTGCACATTCTTAACTCAAATGTTCTAAACTTCAGCATACAGAGGAGAATGTGATGTAACTGAATAATAGGGAATTTTAAAGGTAAGCATGAAGGGGATTTTATTTAATCGTTATATGTGTTTAGCTTTATTATTCCATACAAAACCAACCCTTAAAATTTCAAGTATTACAAGTTATGTATTAAATCCACTGTCTTTACAAATATAAATATCTTCAATATACATGATTCTTCACAAAATGATTGTAATTCTAGAAAGTGAGAAATCTGTACACAATCTTCAATTTAATTTCCCTTTTTTCATGAATCAATTGCCGAGAATTTCCTCTTATTGTGCTGATCAACCATGGTCGAAGTGGTGAGGATGTGAGCCCTGCGGGACAGCCACAGCTGGTGATCCTGGAGAGCTTTCTGGCCAGCATGGAAGAGCGTCCTCTCAAGCTCATCTAGTTTGACAATCTGGGCATTCACATCATCCCGTAGAGAGTTCTGCGCAGAGTCCATTATTCCTCGTAGCCGTTCTCTGAGCGTCTGCAAAATTACAGAAAAGTGTGGTTATTTCTTGCTTGTAGCTTGGCAGTACTAATTAGAAAAAAAAATTGCACAAAAATATCAAGCAATTTAAATTAAATAAATTATACACACTATACGTCATTTAAACACTGTAAAAGAACCCACTTGTGTCAAAAGAGATGCTAGCGCTGCTGCTTCAGGTCCAGCTAGAGGCAGGAGATGCTGTCCTAACTCATAATAGTGTGGTCCAAGTTTGTGCAAATCTACAACACTTGCATCAGCTTTCATAATTTCCCTGAAGAAAGTTAGGAAAAGATCAATTCCACTTTTTTTTCTTTAGTTATATAAGTTAATTGCTTACAAATTTGCAGCCCTATCTGAACACTTACAAAAGCTTCCTTTCTCTGAGTTGTAATAAAAAGTGGATGCCTATGTATACCAAATATATTCTAATAAACAAGTACACAACATGAACTTTATCATCAATATGATAATGATTTATTCAGATTACAAATCTATTCACTCACAGCAGTTACCTGAACCTACAAACAAACCACATACATATTATTTCCATACATCAATGTAATAATTTAGCCTACCTATATCGCTCCTTAAATGTATTCGGTAACTGGGCTGACACTATGTGCCGTCTTGATGAGCAGAGAGCTCTGGCCAGCCAACAGGGAAGCTCCAACTTTGTTCCAGCAACCACATCTTTATTGCCACTAGATGGATCAAGGTAGCCTGAAAAGGTACGTGAAAAAGACTTA
>NC_051405.1:44164487-44164574 GCF_015228065.2 Penaeus monodon
TATAAATGATGATATATAATTAAAAATCAAAGAAAAAGAAAAGAACAGCTTTTATCTAATAATACTTTCTTGGCAATTGTATTTACA
>NC_051405.1:44164752-44164876 GCF_015228065.2 Penaeus monodon
TTTTAGTTATACTACAAGGATTTGGACTTTACATCTCAAGAGTCCTTCACAAGAGCAAGAGTAAGTCTTGTTATCACTGTGAGTTTAGCACAAATGCCATCAAATTTCCATGTATATTCTTGTG
>NC_051405.1:44164978-44165668 GCF_015228065.2 Penaeus monodon
TCAGAGTGCCATAGGTGCACAGGTTATAGCAAATACCTGAGTTTCTGAAGTGTATCTCTGGTAAGAGACGGTAGATTTAACTTGACCTTCTGTACATTTGGCAAAAAATATGGCATGTATTTATATATTTTGACAATCCTATTCTTCCTCTTCCAACCTGTTAATTCAGGATTTTCAAAAAAATATTTCCCCCAAAATGTTATCACCCCAGACTGAAACTTTTCTGGTGAACAATATTACTGCTCTTTTAAATAACTGCTATAGGTACTTAATATATTAAAAATTATATATATTAACTGCCTCATCAAATCTAATTCTGAGGACTTGGAACCCTAAACACATATATGGTCTTAATTATAAACCCTAATAATGGTGTTTAAGGAGATGCTTTTGCCACATTTCTTCTCAGATTTTCATAGATCTTACAGCAAAATAATGACATATTCAAACAAATTATAATTTTCACATGATACCAATATTACCTGCAAATAATACTTAATCTAATTTCCTTAGCATTTGTTAATATTCCACTTGACAAGTATGGATTAACGCCTGAATGAATTATATGGTAATAAGTGCTTGCAGAGGTTTACTTATCATTAAGTGAACAATCAAAATAATTGTGTTTGCAAAGGATAAGTGACGGCAAGCGCATGCAAAGCCGATCTCAAACTATTTGTTTAAGGATTC
>NC_051405.1:44165779-44165864 GCF_015228065.2 Penaeus monodon
AAAAGTCTTAATAAACACATAGTTGTAATTAGGATGCGGTTCCCATCATATAGATAGCAGCCGTCTTCAATAAAATTGCAGTAGA
>NC_051405.1:44165908-44166077 GCF_015228065.2 Penaeus monodon
AATCTAATATAATTTTTAGCTTTATTTCATATCCAAAGTTGAAAACCAAATAAAAACTCAAACGAAACGGAAATTCAAATCCAGACGAACGTATTCACACGCAAATAAATAAACAGATTTCCCTTTCCAAATTCTAGACTTGGCCTGAAAAAAAAAACTTCATTTCCGG
>NC_051405.1:44166119-44166256 GCF_015228065.2 Penaeus monodon
CATTTTATCCATTTTGAAAACCAATCTTACGAATAACTTAGAAGGCAAGGAAAGTAAAAAACACCAAAGAACTTAGATCGGAAGGACTTACATTAAATAACAGCTTAGATGGTAAATAAAACACCCCCGCAAAGAGT
>NC_051405.1:44166321-44166870 GCF_015228065.2 Penaeus monodon
AACTTAGAATCTAGGTTAACACAATGAGATAAATACCCCACCACCCCAAAAAAAAAATATATATATATATAGGACTCTTTTTTTTTAAGCAAAAACGAAGAATCGAAGTAAACACAAAGAAGAAAAGGCAGAAAGTAGCGTCTCCCCTTTTATTTCCTTGGTTTCCCTTATTCCCCCCTTTCTCTACGAACTCCCCGCCCTTAAACACTCACCCAGATTATACACCGGCAGTTCGAATTTACAAGGAACGCGGTCCTGCGTCGCTAAGATGTCCCCGAGGGAGAAATAGTTGGGAAAGTAGCTCGAGCTCCGCGCCATCGCCGGGTTTGTTTACACTCGGGAGGCGTTCTTGTAAGGGAGGAGGATCCGTCGGATTCTTTTCTTTTTTAGCTTTTGTTTTGCGAATGAGGGGGAGGGGAGGGGGGATTGGGAGGCGTTCTTGTAAGGGAGGAGATCCGTCGGATTCTTTTTTTTTTAGCTTTTGTTTTGCGAATGAGGGGGAGGGAGGGGGGATTGGGAGGCGTTTTGTAAGGAGGAGAGACCGTCGGG
>NC_051405.1:44166897-44167042 GCF_015228065.2 Penaeus monodon
CGAATGGGGGGAGGGGGGGGAGGCGTTTTTGTAAGGGAGGGAGGAGATCCGTCGGATTCTTTTCTTTTAGCTTTTTTTTGCGAAGAGGGGGGGGAGGGGGGATTTGGGAGGCGTTCTTTTAAGGGAGGAGGAAAAAACCCTCGGG
>NC_051405.1:44167068-44167294 GCF_015228065.2 Penaeus monodon
GCGATGAGGGGAGGGGAGGGGGGGTGGGAGCGTTTTTTAAGGGAGGAGGAATCCCGGGTTTTTTTTCTTTTTAGTTTTGTTTGCGAAGGGGGGAGGGGGGGGGGGTTGGGAGGCTTCTTGAAGGAGGAGAGATCCGTCGGGTTCTTTTTCTTTTTAGCTTTTTTTTTGCGAATAGGGGGGGGGGGGATTGGGGGGGCTTCTTGTAAGGGGGGAGGAGATCGTCGGA
>NC_051405.1:44167352-44167544 GCF_015228065.2 Penaeus monodon
TTCTTTTAAGGGGGGGAGGGGGATCCCTCGGGTTCTTTTTTTTTTTGCCTTTTTTTGCGAATGAGGGGGAGGGGAGGGGGGCGTTTTTTTAAGGAGGGGGAGATCGTCGGATTCTTTTTCTTTTTTTAGCTTTTGTGGTGCGAATGAGGGGGGAGTGGGAGGCGTTCTTGTAAGGGAGGAGGGATCCCCGGA
>NC_051405.1:44167570-44167774 GCF_015228065.2 Penaeus monodon
GCGAAGGGGGGATTGGGGGGCGTTTTTTGTAAGGAGGGGGAGTCCGTCGGGTTTTCTTTTTTTAGCTTTTGTTTTTTCGAAGAGGGGGGGTTGGGGGCGTTCTTTTAAGGGAGGAGGAATCGGCGGATCTTTTTTTTTTAGCTTTTTTTTGCGAATGAGGGGGGGTTGGGGGGCGTTTTTGTAAGGGAGGAGGGGACCCTCGGA
>NC_051405.1:44167803-44167936 GCF_015228065.2 Penaeus monodon
GCGAAAGAGGGGGGATTGGGAGGCGTTCTTGTAAGGGAGGAGGAGATCGTCGGGTTCTTTTTTTTTTTTAGCTTTTGTTTTTCGAAGAGGGGGGGTTTAGAGGCGTTTTTGTAAGGGGGGAGGGATCCGTCGG
>NC_051405.1:44168197-44168431 GCF_015228065.2 Penaeus monodon
GAAGAGGGGGATTGGGAGGGGTTCTTTTAGGGAAGGAACCGTCGGATTCTTTTTCTTTTTTGCTTTTGTTTTCGTGAGGGGGGATTGGGGGCGTTCTTTTAAAGGGAGGGGGAGATCCGCGGATTCTTTTTCTTTTTTAGCTTTTGTTTGCGAATGAGGGGGGATTGGGAGGCGTTTTTTTAAAGGGGGGAAAGATCGCGGGGTCTTTTCTTTTTTTTGCTTTTGTTTGCGAAT
>NC_051405.1:44168460-44168581 GCF_015228065.2 Penaeus monodon
CGTTCTTGTAAGGGAGGAGGGGACCGTCGGATTTTTTTCTTTTTTAGCTTTTGTTTGCGAATGGGGGGGAGGGGGAAAAGGGGGGGTTGGGGGCGTTCTTGAAGGGGGAGGAGACCTCGGG
>NC_051405.1:44168693-44168881 GCF_015228065.2 Penaeus monodon
GCGAAAGAGGGGGGAAAAGGGGGGGGGGGATGGGGGGGGTGTTTTTTAAGGAAAGGGAAGTCCGTCGGATTCTTTTTCTTTTTTTAGCTTTTGTTTTGCGAATGAGGGGGGGGGGAGGGGGGATTGGGCGTTCTTGTAAAGGGAGGAGGAGATCCGCCGGATTCTTTTTCTTTTTAAGCTTTTTTTTT
>NC_051405.1:44168978-44169072 GCF_015228065.2 Penaeus monodon
GCGAAGAGGGGGAGGGGAGGGGGGATTGGAGGCGTTCTTGTAAAAGGGGGAGAAGTCCGTCGGATTTTTTTTTTTTAGTATTGTTTGCGAATGA
>NC_051405.1:44169091-44169213 GCF_015228065.2 Penaeus monodon
ATTGGGGTTTTTTTAAAAGGGGAAAATCCGTCGGGGTTCTTTTTTTTTTGCTTTGTTTTTTCGAAGAGGGGGGGGGGAGGGGGGATTGGGGGGCGTTCTTGTAAGGGGGAAGATCCCTCGGG
>NC_051405.1:44169237-44169337 GCF_015228065.2 Penaeus monodon
GCGAATGAGGGGGAGGGGAGGGAGATTGGGAGGCGTTCTTGTAAAGGAGGGGAGGGGATGTCGGATTTTTTTGTTTTTAGCTTTTTTTTTGCGGGAAAGA
>NC_051405.1:44169420-44169756 GCF_015228065.2 Penaeus monodon
GCGAAAATGAGGGGGGGAGGGGGTTTGGGGGGCGTTCTTGTAAGGAGGAGGAGATCCGTCGGTTTCTTTTTTTTTTTAGCTTTTGTTTTGCGAATGAGGGGGAGGGGAGGGGGGATTGGAGGCGTTCTTTTAAAGGAAAGGGGAAGATCCGTGGGGTTCTTTTTTTTTTTTGCTTTTGTTTGCGAATGAGGGGGAGGGGAGGGGGGGTTTGGGGGGCGTTTTGTAAGGGGGGAGAAGATCCGTCGGGTTCTTTTTTTTTTTTTAGCTTTTGTTTGCGAATAGGGGAGGGGGGGGGGATTGGGGGGCGTTTTTGAAGGGAGGGGGAGATCCGTCGGA
>NC_051405.1:44169787-44169927 GCF_015228065.2 Penaeus monodon
CGAAGAGGGGGGGGGGGGGGGGATTGGAGGCGTTTTGTAAGGAGGGGGATCCGTCATTTTTTTTCTTTTTGCTTTGTTTTGCGAATGAGGGGGAGGGAGGGGGGTTGGAGGCTTCTTGTAAGGAAGGAGGAGATCCGGGA
>NC_051405.1:44169953-44170018 GCF_015228065.2 Penaeus monodon
GCGAATGAGGGGGAGGGGGGGGGGATTGGGGGGCGTCTTTTAAGGGAGGGAGGAGATCCGTCGGA
>NC_051405.1:44170083-44170280 GCF_015228065.2 Penaeus monodon
CGTTTGTAAGGGGGGAGGAGATCCGTCGGTTCTTTTTTTTTTTATAGCTTTTTTTTTGCGAAGAGGGGGGGGAGGGGGGGTTGGGAGGGTTTTGTAAGGAGGAGGAGATCCCTCGGATTCTTTGTTTTTTAGCTTTTTTTGGAATGAGGGGGGGGGGGGATTGGGGGGGTTCTTGTAAGGGGGGAGGAACCCTCGGA
>NC_051405.1:44170308-44170450 GCF_015228065.2 Penaeus monodon
GCGAATGAGGGGGGGGGGGGATTTGGGAGGCGTTCTTTTAAGGGGGAGGGGATCGTCGGTTCTTTTTTTTTTTAGTTTTGTTTTGCGAATGAGGGGGGGGGGGGTTGGGAGGCGTTCTTTTAAGGGGGGAGGAATCGTCGGG
>NC_051405.1:44170562-44170699 GCF_015228065.2 Penaeus monodon
GCGAATGAGGGGGGGGGGGGATTGGGAGGGGTTCTTTTTAAAGGGGGAGGGGATCCGTCGGGTTTTTTTTTTTTAGCTTTTGTTTGCGAATGAGGGGGATTGGAGGGGTTCTTGTAAGGAAGGAGGGATCCGTCGGG
>NC_051405.1:44170893-44170957 GCF_015228065.2 Penaeus monodon
GCGAATGATGTGGGAGGGGGGGGGGGATTGAGAGGCGTTTTTGTAAGGGAGGAGAGTCCCTGGA
>NC_051405.1:44171017-44171426 GCF_015228065.2 Penaeus monodon
TTCTGTAGGGAAGAGGAGATCCGTCGATTTCCTTTTTTTTAAAACTTTTTTTTGCGAATGAGGGGGGGGGGGGATTGGGGGGGTTCTTATAAGGGAGGGGGATCCGTCGGATTTTTTTTTTTTAGCTTTGGGTTTGCGAAAGAGGGGGGGGGGGAGGGGGAAATTGGGGGTTTTTTCTTGTAAGGGGAAAGGGGAGATCTCGGGTTCTTTTTTTTTTTTAGCTTTTGTTGCGAAAGAGGGGGGGGGGGGGGATTGGGGGGCGTTCTTGAAGGGAAGGGGGAGACCGTGGATTCTTTTTCTTTTTTGCTTTTTTTTTGCGAAGAGGGGGAGGGGGATTGGGAGATTTTTTTAAAGGGAAAGGAGAAGATCCGTCGGGTTCTTTTTTTTTTTTAGTTTGTTTTTCGAAAGA
>NC_051405.1:44171448-44171600 GCF_015228065.2 Penaeus monodon
CGTTTTTTGTAAGAAAAAAAGGGGTCCGTCGGATTCTTTTTTTTTTTTAGCTTTTTTTTGCGAAGAGGGGGGGGGGGGGTTTTGGGGGGCGTTCGTAAGGAAAGGGGGAGATCCCTCGGATTTTTTTTTTTTTTAGCTTTTGTTTGCGAATA
>NC_051405.1:44171779-44171847 GCF_015228065.2 Penaeus monodon
CGAAAGAGGGGGGGGGAGGGGGGGATTGGGAGGCGTTCTTGTAAGGAAGAGGGGGAATCCCTCGGATC
>NC_051405.1:44171961-44172277 GCF_015228065.2 Penaeus monodon
GCGAATGAAGGGGGGGGGAGGGGGATTGGGGGTGTTTTGTAAGGGAGGAGAAGATCCGTCGGATTCTTTTTCTTTTTTTAGCTTTTGTTTTCGAATGAGGGGGGGGGGGGGGATTGGGGGCGTTCTTTTTAAGGGAGGAGAAAATCCCCGGGTTCTTTTTTTTGGGGTTTGTTTGCGAATGAGGGGGAGGGGGGGGGGGTTGGGGTGGCGTTCGTGTAAGGGGGGAGGAGATCCGTCGGATTCTTTTTTTTTTTGCTTTTGTTTTGGAATGGGGGGGAGGGGAGGAGGGGTTTTGTAAGGGGGGAAGATCCGTCGA
>NC_051405.1:44172302-44172545 GCF_015228065.2 Penaeus monodon
GCAAGAGGGGGAGGGGAGGGGGGATTGGAGGCTTTTTGTAAGGGAGGAGGAGATCCGTCGGATTCTTTTTCTTTTTTTAGCTTTTGTTTTGCGAATGAGGGGGGGGGGAGGGGGATTGGGAGGGTTTTTTTGTAAGGGAGGAGGAGATCCGTCGGATTCTTTTTCTTTTTTTAGCTTGTTTTTGGGAAAGAGGGGGGGGAGGGGGGATTGGGGGCGTTTTTGTAAGGAAGAAAATCCGTCGGG
>NC_051405.1:44172835-44172982 GCF_015228065.2 Penaeus monodon
GGAAGAGGGGGAGGGGGGGGGGTTGGGAGGGGTTTTGTAAGGGGGGAGAAAATCCGTCGGATTCTTTTTTTTTTTTTAGCTTTTTTTCGAAAAGAGGGGGGAGGGGGGGGGGTTGGGAGGGTTTTGTAAGGGGGGAGAGGTTCGCGA
>NC_051405.1:44173009-44173100 GCF_015228065.2 Penaeus monodon
GGAATGAGGGGGGGGAGGGGGATTGGAGGGGTTCTTTTAAGGGGGGAGGAGATCCCCGGATTTTTTTTTTTTAGCTTTTTTTCTGCGAATA
>NC_051405.1:44173119-44173486 GCF_015228065.2 Penaeus monodon
TTGGAGGCGTTTTTTGGGGGGAGATCCGTCGGATTCTTTTTTTTTTAGTTTTGTTTTGCGGAAAGAGGGGGAGGGGGGGGGATGGGGGGCGTCTTGAAGGAAGGGATCCGTCGGATTCTTTTTTTTTTTTGCTTTTGTTTTGCGAATAGGGGGAGGGGAGGGGGATTGGGGGGGTTTTGTAAGGATGAGGAGATCCCTCGGATTCTTTTTTTTTTTGCTTTTCTTGCGAATGAGGGGGGGGGGAGGGGGGTTGGGGCGTTCTGAAGGGAGGGAATCCGTCGGATTCTTTTCTTTTTTTTTTTAGCTTTTGTTTTGCGAATGAGGGGGGATTGGGAGGCGTTCTTGTAAGGGAGGGGAGATCGTCGGG
>NC_051405.1:44173593-44173814 GCF_015228065.2 Penaeus monodon
GCGAATGAGGGGGGGTTGGGGGGCGTTTTTTAAAAGGAGGAGGAGATCCGTCGGATTCTTTTTCTTTTTTTAGCTTTTGTTTTTGGGAAAGAGGGGGGGGAGGGGGGGTTGGGAGGCTTCTTGTAAGGAAGGAGATCCCGGATTTTTTTTTTTAGCTTTGGCGAATAGGGGGGGGGGAGGGGGGTTGGAGGGTTTTTGTAGGGGGGGGAGGGAATCCGTCT
>NC_051405.1:44174232-44176704 GCF_015228065.2 Penaeus monodon
AATTTCCATATCACACCCCACTGCACATGCACACTATGTGTATATACCTACAATGTATGTATGATTTATGTATATCAATTCATTTAGATAACAAGTATTTCCCAATGCAGATTATGTTAAGTCTTTTTCACGTACCTTTTCAGGCTACCTTGATCCATCTAGTGGCAATAAGATGTGGTTGCTGGAACAAAGTTGGAGCTTCCTGTTGGCTGGCCAGAGCTCTCTGCTCATCAAGACGGCACATAGTGTCAGCCAGTTACCGAATACATTTAAGGAGCGATATAGGTAGGCTAAATTTACATTGATGTATGGAAATAATATGTATGTGGTTTGTTTGTAGGTTCAGGTAACTGCTGTGAGTGAATAGTTTTGTAATCTGAATAAATCATTATCATATTGATGATAAAGTTCATGTTGTGTACTTGTTATTAGAATATATTTGGTATACATAGGCATCCACTTTTTATACAACTCAGAGAAAGGAAGCTTTTGTAAGTGTTCAGATAGGGCTGCAAATTTGTAAGCAATTAACTTATATAACTAAAGAAAAAAAAGTGGAATTGATCTTTTCCTAACTTTCTTCAGGGAAATTATGAAAGCTGATGCAAGTGTTGTAGATTTGCACAAACTTGGACCACACTATTATGAGTTAGGACAGCATCTCCTGCCTCTAGCTGGACCTGAAGCAGCAGCGCTAGCATCTCTTTTGACACAAGTGGGTTCTTTTACAGTGTTTAAATGACGTATAGTGTGTATAATTTATTTAATTTAAATTGCTTGATATTTTTGTGCAATTTTTTTTTCTAATTAGTACTGCCAAGCTACAAGCAAGAAATAACCACACTTTTCTGTAATTTTGCAGACGCTCAGAGAACGGCTACGAGGAATAATGGACTCTGCGCAGAACTCTCTACGGGATGATGTGAATGCCCAGATTGCCAAACTAGATGAGCTTGAGAGGACGCTCTTCCATGCTGGCCAGAAAGCTCTCCAGGATCACCAGCTGTGGCTGTCCCGCAGGGCTCACATCCTCACCACTTCGACCATGGTTGATCAGCACAATAAGAGGAAATTCTCGGCAATTGATTCATGAAAAAAGGGAAATTAAATTGAAGATTGTGTACAGATTTTCTCACTTTTCTAGAATTACAATCATTTTGTGAAGAATCAGTATATTGAAGATATTTATATTTGTAAAGACAGTGGATTTAATACATAACTTGTAATACTTGAAATTTTAAGGGTTGGTTTTGTATGGAATAATAAAGCTAAACACATATAACGATTAAATAAAATCCCCTTCATGCTTACCTTTAAAATTACCTATTATTCAGTTACATCACATTCTCCTCTGTATGCTGAAGCTTAGAACATTTGAGTTAAGAATGTGCAATATATAGCATTAAATCAGTATAAGTAAAGATTGCAAAGACTGAAAAAGATATGTAGTTTTAAGGCTCGGCAAAAGTACTGCCAATATTTTATAGCATGTCATACAATTTTCAGTTCTGAAACGGTGCTGCTGTTAATGACATATTGCTCATTGCATCCTTAAAACAGAAGCAGCATAGAAGGCCCACGTGAAGAATGGAGTACACAGAGCATCTGTTTTGAATTTGGAAACATTTCAAATGCTGACAAAGAACATTAATAAATTTCAGTGAAATAGGGCTCGTTTTGTTGTTATTTTGAACATTTATCTGGGACACCAACACACAAACAGAAGGGTACAGATAATACTGAGAGGCCATGAATATTACTTAATTGGTTGTTAACGGCTGTGATAAATTTTTCTAAAAGTATTTAAATGAAGACTACAGATTTTAAATGAAACTTTTGTCCCCAGAACCTGACTATCTCTTGATATATCTCTGGTACTATAACTGTTTAGAATAATTATGTAATAGCTAGGTGCCATTGCTCTGTAAGACTTACCTGCTATTAAACTAAATTGACATTTGATGTGTTTAGTATCCCATATTAGTTATAAAATTGTTCTAGAAAAAGTGGTAAAATATTGCAAGTAGAAGGTGAGATTTTTAAAAAGTAATTAGATGCGTCACCCTCTGGATATGGTGACCCTTTTGTGTCATTACTAAGCTTGAGTTTCCCCATTTGATAATTGCCTCAGTCAAGTACATGCTATTTTCGTCCCGGGTGAATCTTCAGTGACAGGCCCCCATAGATCAGAGTACTTGCATAAAGGGCTCTTTGTTCCAGGGAAACTAATATTTATGTTCCTACAAGGATGTTGGGCCATTAACACAACCATTTATGTCCTGTTGGATAGTATATGGTCTCTAAAATTAGGAGCAGCAGAGTGATTTGTTCCTTGAATTTTAAAGGGATTTCTTCAACAGCTTCTAAAATATCCATTTCCCAATAAACTGCTCTAAGATATTGTGCCAAAACAAAATTTTAAAATGAAAGCAATATCCAAATCCAACTTTTAAAAGTTCAGAAGTAAAAGAT
>NC_051405.1:44176784-44176985 GCF_015228065.2 Penaeus monodon
ATTTAAAGAGAAAAACTACGGTACCGAAATATGAGAACAGCAACATAGCCTAGAGTGTGACAATTCATAGCAAAATCTGAGAAAAGTAGCATAGCCTGTAATTATAACTACAATAAAATGCTTCAGAATGTGTACACAACCTTTTCAGTGCAAACAAACAAGAAGTAATGATATCTAATGGTATAGCTTTTAAGTTTGTCA
>NC_051405.1:44177608-44177679 GCF_015228065.2 Penaeus monodon
CTGGATCTTGATCTTGATTATTTCCATTTTCTGATATTTCCTTTTCAATCTTTGTGTGTTCTTGGTTCATC
>NC_051405.1:44178918-44179051 GCF_015228065.2 Penaeus monodon
CCCTTCAAGAACTTGAGGATATGGCGTGGGTATTTCTAACCATCTCATAGCAATCGACAGTCTGATGAACCCATGTCACTGGGATACTTTTACATATGAAACACCTGATACAGTTCAGGATTCCATTACATTA
>NC_051405.1:44179752-44179872 GCF_015228065.2 Penaeus monodon
AAATTGAGAGTGATTCCGATAAAGATAAATGGATTATTAAAAGGGGGTGTGTATGCCGATACTGAAAGTGCCGTAATGTGTGGTGGCGACAGAAGTGAAGATAAAGGGAATTTATTTCTG
>NC_051405.1:44179998-44180164 GCF_015228065.2 Penaeus monodon
AAATTGACACAGAAATTACAGTGTCTGACAAGAGACATTGTTAAATTGGTATGTGCTTGTGGCTTCGCATATTTTGCTAATATAGCTCATGACTCTGAGCTGTCAGGAGGGTGGATTCGGCAATTAGCCCGCTTCGTTGTTAGGCCCTTTGCCTGACTGTGTCTGT
>NC_051405.1:44183788-44184011 GCF_015228065.2 Penaeus monodon
TAATTTTATTATTTTATATAATTTTTTTTATTTAAAAATTTTGAAAAAAATTTTTATTTTTTTTATAAAATTTTTTTTTTTTTTAAAAAATCTTTATTTGATATTTTTATTTATTATATTTTTATATATATTTTTTTTTTTTTATTTTATATTTATTTTATTTATATATAAAAATTATATATTATTTTTATTTTTTAAAAAATTTTTTTTGTGGTGTGTGGGA
>NC_051405.1:44187415-44187580 GCF_015228065.2 Penaeus monodon
AATACAGACACAGTCAGGCAAAGGGCCTAACAACGAAGGGGCTAATTGCCAAATCCACCCTCCTGACAGCTCAGAGTCATGAGCTATATTAGCAAATATGCGAAGCCACAAGCACATCCCAATTTAAAAATGTCTCTTGTCAGCACTGTAATTTCTGTGTCTTTT
>NC_051405.1:44187704-44187914 GCF_015228065.2 Penaeus monodon
CAGAAATAAATTCCCTTTATCTTCATTTTCTGTCGCCACCCCACATACGGCACTTTCAGTATCGGCATACACCACCCCTTTTAATAATCCTTTTTCTTTATCGAATCACTCTCAATTTGTTGTAAACAGCCCACGGTTGAACTCATGGACGGTACTCTCAGTGACTCAAAGCGTGAGAATTTTGTCTGTTGTGAGTCCAGGGTTTCTTTT
>NC_051405.1:44188483-44188648 GCF_015228065.2 Penaeus monodon
GAAGCGGTCGATTTGTCACAACCGTCGAGCCGTGTAATGTAATGGAATCCTGAACTGTATCAGGTTGTTTCATATGTAAAAGTATCCAGTGACATGGGTTCATCAGACTGTCGATTGCTATGAGATGGTTAGAAATACCCAGCCATATCCTAAAGTTCTTGAGGG
>NC_051405.1:44189038-44189326 GCF_015228065.2 Penaeus monodon
GTCGGTGCTATAAGCTACTTTCCCGGGTAAGCCCAACAATTTTGAAGGTCCCCCCAAGCCCTAAAAGGGTTTTTATCGATCTCTTTGGCTGCATTACCTGTATCATTATGCCAGGTCCAACCATGTAGGTTGATACTAGGAATCAGAAACCTCAATCTCGGGGACCTCGCAAAGCCCTCAGTCACAACTGGACATACATTGAAGTCACCAAGTACAATATGGATATCTAATAGAGGGCTTTTATGTAAGATCGCATTACGTTAACATGCGTCATTACGAACGCACACT
>NC_051405.1:44189905-44189982 GCF_015228065.2 Penaeus monodon
GATGAACCAAGAACACACAAAGATTGAAAAGGAAATATCAGAAAATGGAAATAATCAAGATCAAGATCCAGGATTGT
>NC_051405.1:44190627-44190824 GCF_015228065.2 Penaeus monodon
TGAAAACATAAAAGCAAAACCCATTAGATATCATTACTTCTTGTTTTTGCACTGAAAAGGTTGTGTACATTCTGAAGCTTTTTATTGTAGTTATAATTACAGGCTATGCTACTTTTCTCAGATTTGCTATGATTGTCACACTCTAGGCTATGTTGCTGTTCTCAATTTCGGTACCGTAGTTTTTCTCCTTAAAATTT
>NC_051405.1:44190901-44193273 GCF_015228065.2 Penaeus monodon
ATCTTTTTCTTCAGAACTTTTAAAAGTTGGATTTGGATATTGCTTTCATTTTAAAATTTTGTTTGGCACAATATCTTAGAGCCCGTTTATTGGGAAATGGATATTTTTGAAGCTGTTGAAGAAATCCCTTTAAAATTCAAAGGAACCAAATCACTCTGCTGCTCCTAATTTTAGAGACCATATACTATCCAACAGGACATAAATGGTTGTGTTATGGCCCAACATCCTTGTAGGAAAAATAAATATTTGTTCCCTGGAACAAAGAGCCCTTTATGCAAGTACTCTGATCTATGGGGCTGTCACTGAAGATTCACCCGGGACGAAATAGCATGTACTTGACTAGGCAATTATCAAATGGGGAAACTCAAACTTAGTAAAGGGCACAAAAGGGTCAAACCCTATCCAGAGGGGACGCATCTAATTACTTTTTAAAAAATCTCACCTTCTACTTGCAATATTTTACCACTTTTTCTAGAACAATTTTATAACAATATGGGATACTAACACATCAAATGTCAATTTAGTTTAATAGCAGGGAAGTCTTTCAAGCAATGGCACCTAGCTATTACATAATATTCTAAACAGTTATAGTACCAGAGATATATCAAGAGATAGTCAGGTTCTGGGACAAAAATTTCATTTAAAATCTGTAGTCTTCATTTAAATATTTTAGAAAAATTTATCACAGCCGTTAACAACCAATTAAGTAATATTCCTGGCCTCTCAGTATATCTGTACCCTCTGTTTGTGTGTGGTGTCCGAGATAAATGTTCAAATAACAACAAAACGAGCCCTATTTCACTGAAATTTATTATGTTCTTTGTCACATTTTAAATGTTTCCAAAATTTAAAGATGCTCTGTTTTACTCCATTCTTCACGTGGGCCCTTTTATGCTGCTTCTGTTTTAAGGATGCAATGAGCAATATGTCATTAACAGCAGCACCGTTTCAGAACTGAAAATTGTATACATGCTATAAAATATTGGCAGTACTTTTGCCGAGCCTTAAAACTACATATCTTTTTCAGTCTTTGCAATCTTTACTTATACTGATTTAATGCTAATATTGCACATTCTTAACTCAAATGTTCTAAACTTCAGCATACAGAGGGAAAGTGATGTAAGAATAAAAGGGAATTTTAAAGGAAGCATGAAGGGGATTTTATTTAATCGTTATATGTGTTTTGCTTTATTATTCCATACAAAACCAACCCTTAAAATTTCAAAGTATTACAAGTTATGTATTAAATCCACTGTCTTTACAAATATAATATCTTCAATTACTGATTCTTCACAAATGATTGTAATTCTAGAAAGTGAGGGAAAAACGGGACACCATCTTCAATTTATTTCCCTTTTTTCATGAATCAATTGCCGAGAATTTCCTCTTATTGTGCTGATCAACCATGTCGAATGGTGAGGATGTTTAGCCCTGCGGGAAAAGCCACAAACTGGTGATCCTGGAGAGCTTTCTGGCCAGCATGGAAGAGCGTCCTCTCAAGCTCATCTAGTTTGGCAATCTGGGCATTCACATCATCCCGTAGAGAGTTCTGCGCAGAGTCCATTATTCCTCGTAGCCGTTCTCTGAGCGTCTGCAAAATTCAGAAAAGGTGGTTATTTCTTGCTTGTAGCTTGGCAGTACTAATAGAAAAAAAAATTGCACAAAAATATCAAGCAATTTAAATTAAATAAATTATACACACTATACGTCATTTAAAAACTGTAAAAGACCCACTTGTGTCAAAAAAGATGCAAACGCTGCTGCTTCAGGTCCAGCTAGAGGCAGGAGATGCTGTCCTATCATAATAGTGTGGTCCAAGTTTGTGCAAATCACAACACTTGCTCAGCTTTCATAATTTCCCTGAAGAAAGTTTGGAAAAGATAATTCCACTTTTTTTTCTTTAGTTTATAAGTTAATTTCTTCAAATTTGCAGCCCTATCTGAACACTTACAAAAGCTTCCTTTCTCTGAGTTGTAATAAAAAGTGGATGCCTATGTATACCAATATTTCTAATAAACAAGTACACAAAATGAACTTTTTTCATCAATATGATAATGATTTATTCAGATTACAAATCTATCACTCCAGCAGTTACCTGAACCTACAAACAAACCACATACATATTATTTCCATACATCAAAGAATAATTTAGCCTACCTATATCGCTCCTTAAATGTATTCGGTAACTGGGCTGACACTATGTGCCGTCTTGATGAGCAGAGAGCTCTGGCCAGCCAACAGGGGAAACTCCAACTTTGTTCCAGCAACCACATCTTTATTGCCCCTAGATGGATCAAGGTAGCCTGAAAAGGTACGTTGAAAAGACTTAACATAAACATGCATTGGAATACTTGTTATCTAAATGAAGTGAT
>NC_051405.1:44194225-44194403 GCF_015228065.2 Penaeus monodon
CGCTTAAGTTAATGGTAACAGCAGACAGAGGTGACGTCTGCATGACGCAGCGAAATTTCAGACCTGTCACTGACTGTCATGAAGGGATAACATGTGTTTTTGAGTAGAACAATACGTGAGGTCACAAGGGCTTTGAGGAGAGAGGTGTTGAGTGATGTGGAGAGTGTGCGCCTCATAC
>NC_051405.1:44196196-44197062 GCF_015228065.2 Penaeus monodon
ACAACTATCCATGTCTAAAAAAAAAATTACTTCCAAAGGGCCGCTTCCCAGGTGCTCTGCTTTTCGTCCTTCTCAGAGTGTGTTTATTCGCCAGTGCCAAAGGTCCGCCCTTGGGCCCTCCATCACAAGTGCCCGTTGGCCCTTTCCAACAGCGCGCCTTTAACCCGTGCAGTGGTGCCCCGTCGGCCTTTCTCAACGTGCCTCCTCGACCCTGCTGATGGTGCCTCTCGTTTCTCAAAACGCCCAGACGACCTTCGAACGGTTCTCTTCTGTCCAGGGCGCAAAATTCTTAAGGTTACATCATTTCAAAAAAAAAAAAATAGATTGCTGATGATAAGTAGACAATAAATATCGCTCCCTCTCAAGAAAAAAAGGTTAATGTTCGCAAAACTTGAGTTAATCAAAACGCATCTGCAGATTTACTGATGACGAGGATGACGTACAGTAGGAGTCCAAGTAGGGCTGAGGAGTATGATGATGATTCTGACAAGGACTTTTTCACGTACTCTTCTGATGAAGAGAAAGGTAGTCTGAGGAGAAATACTATGACGATGATGACTCCCAGGAGGAAATGGAAGAACTTCGGTCTAAAATCCTGAAATATCACCTCTACAAGAAAGACCTCAAGAAGATTGAAAATGTGATCACCCTCATCGAGAATTATGCAACTGCCGGAGGATAGTGATTTAGGCAGCTGCTTTAGTTACTATAGTCACAGAGGCAGCAAAATCAATCAATATATCTACTGATACAGCCGGGTTTTCGCTGATCAGGGAATATAGAGGCTACTGGTATTGAATCCACAGCGATACCAACGGAGAACTATCTTGCATATATATGAAAACACACCACACGTGTGTGTTTTC
>NC_051405.1:44197127-44197425 GCF_015228065.2 Penaeus monodon
CACCCCTGTTGCCGTAAATTACCCTGAGATAACTCCTATTACTCCAGAATCCGCCCAAGCCCCTCCACCCGCTGCCCCTTCCCAGGAGGGCGTCCCCATGTTCGATGTTGCATTGTACAATCCCCCCCAGTTACCCTGTCGGCAGAAGAGCCACATGAAGCATGTCCACTTCCCTCTTAACGCAAACCATGTTACCACCTCAACTCCAGCCACGTAAAATAATCTCTCAGGAACTCCCGTTATTCCTCAGGAAATTCCTTCACTCCATCTACCGGCTATAATAATGCCCCAGTATGAA
>NC_051405.1:44205273-44205674 GCF_015228065.2 Penaeus monodon
CCGACCAGAGCAGCAACGTGTCCCCCGTCCTCCTCCTCCCTCCCAGCACCCAACCCCACCCTCACCCACCCTTCCATCCCTTCCCACACCCCTCCTCCCACCCTCACCACTCCACCACTCCTCCCACCACTCCTCCCCCAGCCCCGCCCACCCGCCCGTCCCTCCCCCAGCCCTCCCTCGACTGCGCATGTCCGGCCAGGGGAATCTCGCCCCGACGAGCAGCGGCGCCTGACAGGTTGCTCTGTGGCTGTGCCCTCGCGTCGCCCTCCCTCCTTCGCCCGCTGCACGTCCCCCCTGCCTCTGCTGCCGCCGCCCTTGCGCCTGACCTGCCATGGCCACGTCAGAGGAACCCGTCGTGAGACAGCGGCTGGTGGCCGAGGGGGAGAAAACCGAGCAGGTGA
>NC_051405.1:44205711-44206791 GCF_015228065.2 Penaeus monodon
ATAATGATTTAATGTGGGGAAATGTCGATGTCTTGTGGGGGGAGGAGGAGGAAGGGAATCGACGCAATGCTTGTTCCTCTGTGGGGTTTCCTTTTACATGTTATTCCTGTTCTCCTGTCGTTTTTTCGTCTTTGTTTCAGTCTGCTGTGTTAGTCTAGAGTTTTTTTTTTTCGTGATCTTAGGGTTGTTTTTAGGGGTTGGTGAAGAGGAAGGGATATGGGGAAATATGTTTTTTTTTTTTATTATTAAGGTTTTTTTTGGGGGAGCACCTGCTATTAACACTGATTTTCCTTAATGTCCCTTATAACTGTGCCCATAAATGTTTCTTCAGTTTGGAGGAGTTTTAAAAAGGTGTTAGTCATTAAAAACTAATTCATTTTTATCTTGGTATGATGGTGACAGACATTAAATGTTGTTCACGGCAAAAATGTTAGTAATACATAATAATACAAATTATGATATGCAGTACACCCTATTACACTAAATACGGAGGAGGAACCATTTACCTGAACAATGTAAATCGTGTTGTTCACAGTAGTAAGGTAACTTGTAAACCGTTTTCCTTCCAATGTTGATTACTAAGTCTATATTGCGGCAAGAATGTTAGGAAAATCCGGGAAAAACGCGTCAGAATCCGAAAACCCCGTACGCTTCATTTCGTCATTAAAAAAAACGAAAGGAAACGTGACAACGAAAGTCATAGTTAATTTTTTTCGTCTATGTCTGGGGCGCATTAGTATTTGCAAGGCTTATATTAAACCCAGGCTTTTATCTCTCCCAGACTAAGGCACTGTTACCCCCTCCGTGTCTTCGGTGTACCAGCAAAGGTCATCGAATCTTTATACATATTCTGTGGAGAAAAATCCATTAGTCCGGTCATTTCTTTAGCAGTCTGTTGCTTCGGAGATCTACAAGCCACTACATTGTCGTGGTTTGGAAGTGTGTTACCATTTGCCGGAGGATTCGGTGATTGCCTGAGGCACTGCAATTGTATTTTCGATGAGCATTGATGGGGCTTACCTTCTGTGTACAGAATAATATTGATTGTTTCCTTTGTCGGCGTTACCATTTTCCCCCTTG
>NC_051405.1:44206810-44207416 GCF_015228065.2 Penaeus monodon
TTTTTTAATAAGTTGCCAAAGCATATCACTTCTGTTGTTATATTTCCTTCGAGCTCAATCAGAGTTTATCTTCTATGTCATTATTATGGCAGGATGTTTAACCGTTTCAACATAAGCACTGTATAGGGACAGAGTAGGTATTGGTAAAAAGATTATTATTGTATTGCGGCTTCGCTTCTCTCATTATGACCAATATAATGCAGCCATGGAATAAAAAAAACTCTTCACAATATGACAGTACTTTAATCCTAGCCGGTGGTAGAGTACGATGCCCTAAATCCCTCTCTTTTGGCTGAGAGGAGGTTGCATATTCGACTTGCTTCACCAACGTCAATCATTTTATGCCTTGCCAACTCGCACTCGTCTCAGAAGCAACTTTTAGCCTTTTCAAAGTAGGGCTCCCTAAGGAAGTGATCTCTAAGTGTAAACCAGGTGTTTATAACAGACCTTGTTTAGGACTTACAATGACAGATCCCTTTTTAAATTGAATCCCCCTTCTGTGAACGTTTCCCCGTATATTGTATCTCGGTGCATAGGGAATTGAGTCAATGGCTTTGAGGTGCAGCTTGGTAAGGAAGGGATTAATTAATAATGGCATTGCACATG
>NC_051405.1:44207516-44207678 GCF_015228065.2 Penaeus monodon
TTCACTCACTCACCAGTATAGTCTTCCCTTCATGCCTGATATTACTTTTATGCATACTTTTGATGCCTTTGAGATGGCTGACCACATAGTTCATATGTTATTGGTCAGGGACTTCTGTGGGTTAGGTTAGCATAGGTCAAAGCAAGTCAAGTCCCTGGAAAT
>NC_051405.1:44207831-44208714 GCF_015228065.2 Penaeus monodon
GGCTAGGTAGGCAGAGGATGGCTTATGTGGAAATGTGGAATTTGTGATACCCCCCCTTCAATAGATAATATTAATTGCAAAAGACTATTTATCTTGTGTGTATGACCTCCCAGGATGGGGGGGATATCTCAGAAACGACTTATCAATACCATAAGCCATGAATAGTCTCCCACGTCCAAAGACCATTGGGTAACATATAAAAGTTCCCTTTTCCTTAAGGGTATGCTTGCCTTCATTTCAAACCATATTATATGCAATTCCAAAAACCTTACTTTCAGTCCTTTTCATCCAAACCAAAACAAAATTTGTCTAACACTTATGCCAAAACTTGGGCCAAACCTCCGTGTTATACCCTAGACGAGGGATGGTCTTTTCCCAGCGAGGGGTGGTCTTGTGGGGGAAAAATCTCTATTGAGGAGAAAATATTCTAAAAACGAGAATTTTCCAGGTACCTACAGGCCTTCCAAGCCTTTACTACTTCAGCTTAGGGTCGGCGGTTGACAGGGATTAGTCAGTTGTTGAGTGTGCGAACAGAATCAAGCCGTGGGAAATTCCATGCCATGATACTTACAGGATTTTTGCTTGATGAACGAAGCTCATGAAAACCTAGTTGTTTTGTACTTCATCACAGAATATCAGTGTTATAAATTTTCCCTTCACTTCTACTGTGATTGATTTAAATAACATTGACAGTCTTTTCATTTCGTTCATAATGCATTTTTTTTTTTTTTTTCTACCTTTATGCAGTTTAATTGCTTGATAACTGCTTCCTTTTTGTCTGTATTTGATCATATTATGTATTGGAAGGGGAGGAAGAAATATTTATGTGAGAGCTAATGCAATAATGGATTGATATTAATGTGTGCGTGCGCTTGCGTGTGCA
>NC_051405.1:44209152-44209969 GCF_015228065.2 Penaeus monodon
AATAGTGTCTGTTGCATACATTTCTCTTTCATCTTTTATAAATAATCGAACATCACTTTTTAAAATTATATGTCCATCAGATAGGACGACCTGCTCCATAGTGAAACCAAGAATGTGTCAGACCTTTAAACTAAAACATGCTTGCAAGGAAAATGTTGACACACAATTCCTAAGTAGAAGATTCACCATATATAGCATTGGTATACATAGCACGAACAGAATGTCAAAAAAGAGGAAAGTTGCACGATCCATATACCATTAATTTTTTCCTATATGGTCAAGTATTCTAGGGTATTCCTGTTGTTATTTTTATTGTAGATATACAAGCCTCCTCTGCATAACAGAAAACCAGCAAAAAAAATCATAAACTGGCACCCTTAGCTCTTGGAGGCTTCTTCCTTGCCATATAAGGTGGTTTTACAACATCAGAATAACTGTGTAAGATTTTGGTATCTGTGTCATGATCACAACAATGCAAAAAGTAAAGTGTTAAAGTAGAGAATATCAAGATAACCATGATATTATAAACCCCCTTTTGTTACCATATCTGATACTGACACTCAGTCGTGTTATTATAATCAGGTGCTTCAAAAAGGTTGTGATATACGGCAGCTGCTAAACAATACAATGCAGTCTATTGTTTCCCTTGAAGGAAAGTGCCTAAGTCCTTGAATCATGTAGCGTATAAGACTTGACTTCTTGCCGTTATAGTAAAATCAGCGTTGTACGGAAATGTTTGTTATTTTATTTTTGGGGTCAGCCAAGCATGCGTAATCTCTTTCTCTGATAAATGGTGGAGTCTGTGGACTTAATATGA
>NC_051405.1:44210042-44210530 GCF_015228065.2 Penaeus monodon
ACTTTGTTTTATTACTTGTCTCTCCAATTACCCCCACCCCTCTTAAAGAAAGGAATAAGTAATAATAATGATAACAAACAAAAGTGTATAATCATAATATGATCATTGGTAATGTTTTTTTTTGTTTTTTTTACATTTCTCTTCTATTATTGCATTCAGAACAGCCTTTTCATTGTCCGTAGAAATTAGATATATTTTACCATTTGGTTGCCATTGATTCCCTGGGTGAGCTTTAAGGAGTAAATGTTTTAGCCTTTAAGTTGCATATAACTAAAGTTGTAATCTTGACCTGAGATCATTTGCTCTTGTACTGTGAAGTGATAGTGTTTTTGAATTTATCTTTGGTGACTGATAACTTATCTTGAGCTCATACAACTGACTATTAAGAAATGCGCTGATAATTTCCTGTTGCTTTGCTCTGAAAGCATTAACTTTTTTCCTTTTGATTTTAAGGCACTTTCCAAAACAGTGCTTGAGTGGTTGTCACT
>NC_051405.1:44210783-44211252 GCF_015228065.2 Penaeus monodon
GCATCTTAAAGTAGTAGTGCCATTAGATCTGGAGGCACACTTGAGGAAGGCACTCTCCCCCTTGCATTGAACTGTCTGTCAGCCGAGGAGGCCTCATCTGATTTTCTCAGGGAAATGTGTTTCTGTTATTTTATTTATGTTTTTATGTATCTTTTTTTTTTTCTTTCTTTCTTTTTTTTCTTTTTCTCTTTTTTTTAGGGGGGATGGAAGGCTATCCAACATCTTTATGCAATTAAATATGTATATCATTAATTTCAAGATTTTTATTTATTATTATGCTTTTTTTATGATAATCATATATGTATCTATAAACCATAATTTAATTCTATTTGCCCCTGTTAGTGTTAAATCTGGTAATAGTGTGATAAAGTAACAGCTCTGCAAGTTGAAACCGAGAAAAGCCAAACAAGGAAACACTTTCCTGTATTCTGCCCCAGTTCATGTAGGCATTGTATTTATTGATTAGTTA
>NC_051405.1:44211668-44211839 GCF_015228065.2 Penaeus monodon
CATGTGGACCTTTGCAGGCTCTAGTGGTGGGAAGCCCTTGAAGTGAGGATTAAGTGGGGGATGTATAGGGGGGGGGAGAGTGCTCATGTATTATGGAGAAAGATTATTGACGAGGATTGCCTTTCTTATCATTATTATTTTTTATCTTTGTCTTTGTTTCCCTACTAGTTG
>NC_051405.1:44212434-44212878 GCF_015228065.2 Penaeus monodon
TTCTTTCTTTCTCACACACACACAGCTCCAAATTATTAATACCCATTGGTCACCAGTAAATATCACTTTGCACCAAGCTAGCACCCTTTGAAATCTTTATTTAGTTGATGATAAACACATTTGATGTAATATTTTGATAGTAAAATGTAAATCAGGCAGCCAAGCGGAGGAAAGCATTTTTTAAAAAGTAGTATTGATTCTTGGCCGTATGCAGGATGCCTAAATTTTCCATAATTTGTGTGGTTTGCAGCTGTAGTTGCAAAATATTGTGCACAGTTTCTGGAATTGATTTTGATCTATCTTGGTTAACTGTTATTCTTATGGCTGGTACAAGGCTTTGAGTGGGTTGAAGGGTAGAAGCATGTTGAAATGTATTTATGTATAGACCAGGTATCATTATATTTATGTATACCTGGGTGACTGAAACTTGTATTTTGGAAAGAA
>NC_051405.1:44212997-44213092 GCF_015228065.2 Penaeus monodon
ACTAACACCTAAATAATGTGGGTCTAGGTAGATAATTAGATAAGAAGCTGTGATATGGTTGTCACAGAGTATCATGATGCAGAGCACAAGTACCT
>NC_051405.1:44213152-44213430 GCF_015228065.2 Penaeus monodon
TCATTCATTTTACCCCCTTTAGCAGACATTTCCTCTAAAGTTTGCTAGTTATAGACATACTTCATATCCAGCTTAATGTTTCCAATTCATCATAAAAAGAAGCATATTTTGAAAATCATCTTAAAACTCATTTGCAAGGTCATCCTACTTCTTAATCCTGATCATGCATGAAACAGAATACTAATTAGGTATGGGAGGTGCAAATAGCATCACGTGGCTATGCGTGTTTGTGGTATATACTACTGATCAGGTTATAAAGGTTAATATGTTGATACTGC
>NC_051405.1:44213789-44214450 GCF_015228065.2 Penaeus monodon
ACGTGCACTTGCTGGATCAGTGAGTGAAGTTATCGTGATAGGATTTGATAGAGGTCAAACAGCTATATTTGAACATATTCGTAAGAGGATATTTATAGGTTACTCTATATTGAGACCACATCATGGTCATCGTAGTCTTATGATATATTCACAGTGTATAATTCTATTTAAGCTTGTTTAAAAAGAAATTTAACTTGATTCTAAATTCTCTCTTTCTCTCTCTTCCAGGTTTCACCAGGCTCCGAAGTCGAGTCAGATGATGACCGGTTACCAGAGCAAAACATAGAAGACAGGACAAAGGCAATCCCTCAAGGGACAGACCAAGAACCAAACTTCCTGCACACTATGCTCGCTCCATTGCCACCAAGGTTGTACATCTCTCTTTTTCATATTTATTTTCTTCATCCTCTTATTGTTATTATTCCTCTTACGCCTTTTATTTTTTCCCCTTTTTATGTTCTGCCAAGGAAATTTATAGGAGAGTTGCTATGACACTTTTAACTTTTTGTCAGGTCATTTTGTATTGCTTAACATAAAATGTTTACATGAAAAGCTTTGCAACTTTTAAGGGCCATTATTCTTTCTGATCCGAGTGACTACCTCGTTTGAAAAATGAATTGCCTCATATCTTTTCATGTCTTTCCTGAAGGTGTTACCACAA
>NC_051405.1:44214683-44214883 GCF_015228065.2 Penaeus monodon
AGGGAGCAACTCATGCTTGAACAGGATGCATAGTTTAGTGCTCAGTAACATGATTCAGCAGTGCTTTTAATGAGCCTGAATTTATTTTCCACCAGATGGCGAAATTGGGTGATTCGTGGCATCTTCACATGGCTTATGATTGGCCTGTTTTGTGTGATCATCTATGTTGGACCATTGGCACTGATGTTCACAGTAAGTTT
>NC_051405.1:44214970-44216673 GCF_015228065.2 Penaeus monodon
GTCAAGTTCAATGATGTTACTTTTTCTTCCAAAGTTTTTAAGATGCAACTTCTTTTCTGTCCTCAGTTTTGTCCTGTGTATATTTTGGAATTTGTGAAATAGGAGTATTCATTTTAATGGAAGAATCAGTTGTGGTGTTCAGAGTGAAAAAATGTATATCATTATCTGGATTTCTTTGTGACACTTCAGGCAGAAAAGTAGATAAATAGAAAGATAAATGAATGTATGAGAATAAGAGTATATAAGATAAGCTGAAGAGAAAATTTATTAAATCTGCTTTCAGACATTGCTGGTGCAAGTGTGGTGCTTCAAGGAAATCATCAACATCGGCTACTCTGTTTACCGCATGCACGGCCTCCCTTGGTTTAGATCTCTCTCGTGGTGGTTCCTCATAACCAGCAACTATTTCTTCTACGGAGAATCACTAGTGGCTGATTACTTCAGTGTCATCTTTTCCAAAAGTGTTAGTACATTTATGTTTCATTTATGCCGAAATGCACAGATGAACAGTTATAAGTAGTATTTATTTGGATTTTGTTTTATGTTTAGATTTAGTGCAGAGTCAGTTAATCCTTGAGCAGTTAGCTTAAGTTTCGTTTCTCCTTTTCTGTCAACAGGATTTCATGCGCTGGCTGATTGCCTACCATCGGTTTACGTCATTCACCATGTACATCATTGGCTTTGTTTGGTTTGTCTTATCCCTCAAGAAGAGGTATTACATGCGCCAGTTCTCATTGTTTGCTTGGACACACGTGGCCCTGCTGATAGTTGTGACTCAGAGCTATCTCATCATCATCAACATCTTCCACGGCATGATCTGGTTCATCGTCCCTGTTTCCATGATTGTCATTAACGACGTCATGGCCTACATGTTTGGGTTCTTCTTTGGCAAGACACCGCTAATTCAGCTGAGCCCAAAGAAGACCTGGGAAGGTTTCATTGGCGGTGGCTTTTCAACGATTATCATGGGTATGCTGGTGAGTAAGAACAAGTTGCTGAGTTGTCTTGGTAATCAGAGTTGATAGAAATGAGATGACCCATCCTTACACATGATAATAATGTTCCTATTGTTTCTTTTTCAAGTTGAGTGTTCATAGTACATAAAAGTTATGATTACAGAAGTATTCCTAGATGCAGAAAACAGTTAAGATTATTATAATACAGCAGCAATTACCAGATTTAGGAAGCACCTTTGGTACTTTTAGACTTTAAAAGTATCCTCTGATTATAGGTTTTATAATGAAAAGAAACCATTTACCGCCACTGCTAGGAAAGGGGCTCCAAAACTACCAATGATGACCCTAGCAGTACCCACAGATTCACCGTTTAGTTCTAGAACTATTTTCATTAATTTACAGTAAATGGCACTTTTTAGCAAATAAATTTACAAGTGGAAGAAAAGTTTGAAGAACCTGTCAGATACCCTATATATCAGTTTACAAGGCTACTCTATATTTAAGGTACCTCCCAGAATTTCTCTTAAAATACACTTACTGTTTAAGACTATCCCTAGTCAGGTACATACTGAGAGTTTCCTGCTTTGATAATTCCTCTACTGATTAACTCCTGGATCTGGGTGCCTCACGGCTTGCATGTGAACCAGAATCTTGGCATTATGCTTGCTTTAGTGGCAAAGCTCCCTGGTGTGATAAATATAGACCTCAGAAATTAGTGAAACATGAAAAATGCATTGAAAAAAGGAA
>NC_051405.1:44216755-44217955 GCF_015228065.2 Penaeus monodon
TGAATCCAGCAGGTGAAGTATCATTTGAACATCTCCGAGGCTCCATTATTTTCTAAAGCCACCTGGAGTGGTATTCAACAAAGATAAAGGTCTCTAAAATTTTTACTTGACAAAAAAAAGTCTTTGACTATTCTGACTCCTCATGAAAATATCCTTAATTCCTGGTTTTTGTCTACGATTCGGCTGGTATATAAGATAAGTCTGGAGGTATCCCACACATTCAAGGACTGTCTTTAAATTGCCCTTATAAGATGCCTACAACTATACTGTAACTTGACAGTTGTTGGAAATAACTCATCATCAATAATGATAAAAGCTTTCCTGATACTTTTTTACTTATTTTCAAATGTTAATTGGGTTGTTTCCTCCTTGTTTACTGCAGTTTTCCCATAGATAAATACCATCTCAGCTGATGTAATGATGACAAATGTAGAGGATGTCACATAATCATATAAAGGATATTGAATAGTAATTATATACTTGAGATTCATTGCAATAGTAATTTTATTTCATTATTACATAATTAAAGGGTCTTTTAAGATGTAAATATTAGTACTAGTCAAGTGTTAACTTTGAAATGTGGCACAGAGCACGGTTTTTGGAGTCAAGACCATTTTTAGGACGGTCCTTAAATTTGTCAGAGAAAATTCTGTGACCTTTCATGAATACTGCCCCTGGTCATAATTAATTTATAATTGTAATAATAGTTTCCAATACAAATGTTTAGTGGCAACGACATAAAAATTGTGTGTATTTTACACTGTTCTTCATTACCATTGATTTTATAAGATACCATCGGTGTAAGTTATAACTTCTTAGTCTTAGATGCCAAAATATATGGTAATTAACATATCTGATACATATTATCCATTTTTAAATGATTTGTATTTTTCTTACAGCTGTCTTACATGCTCTGTCAGTACCCCTTCTTTGTTTGCCCCGTGGAATACAGTGAGGCCGAAGATAGTTTTAAATATGATTGTGACCCTTCGCCAATCTTCCGACCTCAGGAGTACAGCTTGCCAGAAACAATGGCCAATTTCTCAGCACTGGTATGTAAAGAAATGATATTTGATAGTCTCAAGGAAGTGTTTTGGCCTGACAGAGCCAGAAAACCTAACTTTTACATAGATATTTGTGACCATACCAGTTTAAATCAGATGTGCTTGATATCAACATATTGCAACATATTAAGTACAA
>NC_051405.1:44221581-44221659 GCF_015228065.2 Penaeus monodon
AAACATGTGTTTAAAATGAAAAAGGGGACCGGGCATGGTTTAAAATGAAAAGGTGACCCGGGAAAGGTTACCCCTGAA
>NC_051405.1:44227944-44228195 GCF_015228065.2 Penaeus monodon
ACCCAAAAAAAATTGTTTAAAAGGAGTAATAGTACTTTTTACAGTTTGAAAAATGATGCTTTAAATTTTAATAGTGATTTTACATCAAAATAGATAGAATTTGCCAAAGGAAACAGCTGTGTTGCCAAATGTGTGTGATCAATTTTGTATGTTTTATAACATGAATGTAAATGTCTGTTTTGTAACATGAATATAAATGGATCTTAAGTGGAAACCACAATAAGAAATAAATTGAATTCGCAAACCAATAA
>NC_051405.1:44228390-44228722 GCF_015228065.2 Penaeus monodon
ATATTATATATATTATTTTAATTTATTTTTAATATAGGGGTATATTATAATATTTTAAAATTTTATATATTTGTAAATAATATATATTTAAATTTTATAATATTTTTATATATATATATATATATAATAATTAAAATTAATTATAAATATTTAATATATAATGTTTTTAATAATAATATAATATATATATATAAATATAATTATTATATAATAAATGTTTTTAAATTTTATATTTAATTATAAAATATTAAAAAATTTATTATTTTAATTTTAAATATATATATATAAAAAAATTTTATATTATTATATATTAATATATTATGTTTTAATTT
>NC_051405.1:44228800-44229384 GCF_015228065.2 Penaeus monodon
TTGTTTTATTTATAAATTTTTATATTATTTAAAATAGATATAGTTATTTATATTATATATATATATTATTTTTATTTTATTTATTTATTTTATTAATTAATATTTTTGTAATTATATGTTTTTATTATTTAATATGTTTTTGTTATTTATTTATTATATTATTTGTATTTATATATTTTATGTATATTTTATAATTTTAAAAAATTATATTCAATATTTCATTATTATCTATTAAAAATTTTTATATTATATAATATATAAATTTTTCTATTTTCTTATATTTTATATCATATAACTATAATATTTATATAAAAATATATATCATTTATCTATTATTTTTAAAACTTAAAATATATTTTTATTTATGTTATAAAGGGGTTTTTATTTTTTATATGAAAATTTTTTTAATTTTTTAAGTTATTTTTTTTTTTATGTATTATATTGTTTTTGTTTATTTGTTATTATATGTATTATTTGTATTTATATTTTATATTTTTTTAATTTTTTTGTATATTATATTTTTTTATGTTTTATTTTTTATAATTTTTAAAATATATTCTTTATTAAAATTTGTATTTTTTCCC
>NC_051405.1:44230256-44230564 GCF_015228065.2 Penaeus monodon
GTATGTATATTAATTTTTTATTGCAACAAATTTAGTACAGTATTTCATAACCACAAAAATATTGTTTATAAAGGAGTATATAGTACTTTTTATCAGTTTGAACTGATGCTTGAATATTTTTAATAGTGCATTTCATCATCACTATAGATAGAATTTGCCAAAGGAAACAGCTGTGTTGCCAAATGTGTGTGATCAATTTTGTATGTTTTATAACATGAATGTAAATGTCTGTTTTGTAACATGAATATAAATGGATCTTAAGTGGAAACACAATAAGAAATAAATGTGAATTCAGCAAAAACCAATAA
>NC_051405.1:44230655-44231434 GCF_015228065.2 Penaeus monodon
ATTGCTGTGGTCGTGCTTGAGTTCATAAATGTTGAAAAGAATCAACACCCAACCCAGCTTTTAACTGTATCCAAAACAGTTATTTTCTCACAGGTATTTTTTCTGACCCGGAGCTATTATTGTGACAACATTGTCTTTTGCAGCTTGGATGGAAGAAAACGGTCACAATGTATCCCTTTGTGCTTCATTCGATTGCACTGTCGTTGTTCAGCAGCGTCATAGGTCCGTTTGGCGGATTCTTTGCCAGCGGCTTCAAGCGAGCCTTCAAGATTAAGGTTAGGAGGAAGGAGCTAAAGATATTTGTGTATATGTAGTCTTAGATTTGAAAGGCATAATGCATATATTCATGTGAAATGTTTAAGTGGATATAAGACGGCAGTAGTATATTTAGTCTTAGATTTGAAAGGCATTGTGTATATACTCATGTGAAATGTTTAAGTGGATTTAAGACAGCAATATTGTTGCATGTTAAAAGTTGAGCTTTAGAAATTTACATAACAATCTCCTGTTATTTGAGAACTTTACTACCAGTGACAGAATAGCTGTCATCTTGCCCTCTGAATGGTTAAAATAAGTTCTATGCTAATTTGTGAAATCTTTGCCCAGGACTTCGGTGATGTGATTCCGGGACACGGCGGGATGATGGATCGCTTTGATTGCCAGTACTTGATGGCCAGTTTCGTCAATGTGTACATCATGACCTTTATTTCCGAGACATCTCCTCAAAAGCTATTGCAAAAGGTGATTATTTGTTTATTTTTGGTATGAGTGTGCTTGTG
>NC_051405.1:44231491-44231969 GCF_015228065.2 Penaeus monodon
AGTAATGCATAATGATGCCATAATCTATACAGTAATTAATAATGTATTTATATTTGTATATATAGTAATGGCAGGAGCTCTTTGTGTCCTTGAGGATGGAAGAAGGTTGCTAAGAGTACCAGAAGTTTAATTTACTCTTGCTAGTGTTATTTCCACCATTTAATGTCGAAACTGAATCATCCTCGACTTTTCAGGTTTATTTCCTGAAGCCTGAACAGCAACTGCAATTATACAAGCTTCTTCAAGATTCCCTAATTGCACGAGGAATTCTGCAACCTTGAGCCTCGTCTTGGTGCAAGTATTGTACTACCATCAGTGTGATGAACTACGATGTAAGGGTCTTATGGACAAGCGAGAAAAGAGAAGTAATAAGGACCCCTTTTGCAGCATGGGATTCAGAACGCAGGCTTGGGAGATTTTTTTGAGAAGGGAAAGTAAACTGGCTTGTAGATGCAAAACTGAACAGGAAACAAAATTG
>NC_051405.1:44232824-44233095 GCF_015228065.2 Penaeus monodon
GGTGAACATTTAAGATGGATACACTTACCTAGACATTCAGAATTTGCATTGATGAATGCCCAAGCACTCAAAATTCATAATACAAGTTGTACATTCATCATCCATACTTAGAATACACTGTGTCATTGGAAATTGTGTAATGAAATTAGCATACATTAATCCAGTTTCTTCCATAAGTCAGTGTATTTATAGTGTTGATTTTTCAGTTCTTGTATCAGCACACAACATTATTGCCATATTAGTTTGTTTTGTGTTAGTGCTGAGTGGGCAG
>NC_051405.1:44233119-44234087 GCF_015228065.2 Penaeus monodon
GAACCTTAAAAGCTCACTCATTATCACCTAACTTGGAATATTTTGCCAAATTGATGCCGAATGCATTGCCACGTGCATTGTTTCTCATAGATGCCGAGTTGATGTGCTTAATACACTTAAGATGTGTGCATTATAATGTGAAACACTAATGCTGGTAATAAGAATTTAGGCCCACCAGCTCCTGTATAACATCTTCATTACAAATAGGCAAAAAAGGAGCATCAGGGTTCATAGTGAATCCTGGGGGTGTTGCTGGGAGGAGGAGACAGACTTTGCAAGGATAAATAGAAGTCTTCCTGAACAGCAACTCCTCTAAACCAGTCCTGGCACCATGGCAGAGGTTTCCCCTGCTGGACTGATATGGTTAAAGATCCGAAAACTGGTTCACTGTAGTGATGCTGTATAGGCTTCATCAAACTCAAGAGGTTAACATTAGAAGCAGTGAACTTCTAGGCCATGTGCATGAGGAGTTGGCAGAATACCCGTTGATATTGTGCAATAAGTGTAATGAGTTTTCCTATCCGCAGTTTTAGTTTATGCTTATGAGATGTCCTTGGAAAAAATCATACACCAGATCAAGAGAAAAATTTGTAAATTTGCAAAAGGTGGAGTCCTGTGAATGTGGAGATATTTTTAATGAACTGTATTTTTTGTATCAGTTTAGATGTGTAGAGCAGTGATCTCTGGATTCTCCAGGAAATGTAAGGAAAAGGAACACTGCAGTATAGAGTAAGTAGTTATATGTAAACTTTACCTGAAATATGAAAAAGGCTGGGGAAAATCCTTTTTAAAAATGTAACCTGTAAATAGAAGTAAATTACATGTCTTGAGTATTTAAAAAAACGTACTTCTATAAACATATCTATTGTCGTATGAAATGGTGTAAACATGTTTTTTTTTTTTTCTAGTTTTATGTTGCCACTGAAGAAAAATAGGGGAATGTAATGATTCAAAAAGGAAAAAAGATT
>NC_051405.1:44234163-44236806 GCF_015228065.2 Penaeus monodon
CGTTTTTCTCCATTTTTTTTTTACACTATTAATTTTATGACCTTCTGTCTTGAAGATTGACAGTACAAGAGTCAGTAATTGCCAAGCCTGGCATAACAGGATTATAAAAGTATTTATAATAGTTGTACAAAGTAAAAGCAATTATCTTGTAATTATCATTTTTACAATATCAGTTGTGTTTTCTCATTTTCTTGTTTTCTTTGTCTGTCTCTCTTTTCTTGTCTTTGCCTATATTGATAATTCATTTGTTTCTTCATTTTGATAAAAGTGCATTATTATCCAGCAGAATTCTACATGACAGTCCTTTTTCTCAGTAGCTTTAAACATTTAATAGAATATGAGTATCTCTCTATTTCTGTTACCTCATTTAAGTTTGAGTCACTTCAGTATTGTGTTAATATCAAGGATAATACTCTGCACCATAGTAGAGGGGTTTATTTCTGGCCTTTAAATGGTGTTAGAAAAGGTCCACATACTGTTATCCAAAATCACATATGATATTATGAAATCATAGCTGGTATCCTGGAATATGTGCAATTTTATTTTTCATTGATAATTTTTATCTGTGTCAGTTAGGTAACACCTCGCTGAGAAGGTATAAATGAAAATAAGTAACTTCAAAAAGGTTGCAATTACATTTCTTTCGTTATAAAGTGGTTCATTTTCATTTATAAAGTTATTCATCTTCATCTATACCTTTTCAATTTTAATTATATTGAACCCAGTTCAACTCTACTCCACTTAGTTGGCTTGCACCCCCAACCTACCAAAATTTTACATGCCACTGTGCAGTTCTGAACAAGGTAAAAAGGTGTTTGTACTTTCATTTCAAATCATGCTTACTATCAAGTCACATCCACATGATAAGGCATGCTTAGTGGGCAGAAGTGGTAAATCATGTGATTAGACAGCTGTGACAGACAAACCAGTGGAATGCCCTGGTCCATAGTTAAAAAAGATTATCAGACAGTGGCCACACTACACTCCTCCACCTATTGGCAAGGCTATTACTAGTTGTGTATGGTCATTTTTGAAAAGGATGTTTTTCAAAGCAGGACAGACACTTCTGCATAGTATACACGAAAAGGTTAGGAACCATAAAGTAATAGCTACTAATTGATAATCAAAGTGTTTAACGGGAGGATGAATGCTAGGTTACCCATTGAGTGTGGAATTGAACTCAACCTTTTTGTTGAATATGTGTAGACCTCTCATTATGGTGCGAAGATCTCGAGAAAGTTTGCTTTATTATAGTGTACAAACTATGTCTACGTTTATTGAGTGTCACATTCCAGTATGCCAGGTAAATGCTTGATTAGATAAAGATTATTTGTTAATACAGAGAGAAGAGCATAAAGTTTGAATAGGTTTTAACAAAACCTGTGGTTAGGAATTAGTTCACTGGGCCTGAGATACTGAAAAAAGTTTATTGAGGTTTGGCTTTTTTCATATTCTTATTTTTTGCAAATATATAAAAGGAGAAAAGACTTGAAGACCGCAAATGAATAATAATATGGTTAATAAAAGACATTTAATGTATATGTACAGAACTATGAGTAAAAAGGATTATTTATTTTCCCTTTCATCATGATGAACTTCAGAAAGGTGAGAAATTCCTTTCTTACTCCTTTTGAAATGAAATGGTCAGTCAGGATCCAATTACAGATAAATGTTTCTGTAATCTGTTATGAAAATTTAAGTAATGTCTTCAGCTTGGTAATTATAAATGGCTAGTTTCTGAAGGAGGGTAAAAATAAATTTCAAGTGGTCAGTTTGTATAAGTAAGTGTGCAATTACTTCAGAGGAGAAAGCTTTAAAGGAACATTGCCTTTTCTTTTCTCTTCTCTTTGTTTGATTATATTTGTGTCATTATTGTGTCTTAAACACTGGAGAATGCCATCGCTGAAATTCAAATACAGGGATTTCAAGTAGGCTTAAATGTGATATGTATGGATTTGTTTGAGTATTTTAGACTTGTTGAATTTGGGATGCGTAGTTGATCTTTAGGGAGAACAAATGAGTTCAATTAATTGATATGTTCATGTAATTATATTTCAACTTGAGCCTGACATAGTTTCTGAGACGTGACATTCAGTTCTAGTATTAGTTAGATCATCCATTGTTTTGCAATCTTTAGTCATGAATGATTTCTGTTTCATTATTGTTGTTGCAGGAACAGGAAAGAACTGTTTTGAAGTCTTCCACGAAAGGAGACGGTAACATCCCCCAAATGATGATTATACATCGTAGGTCAGTAGTGTCTTAGGGGTATAGAATATTATCAAAATGTGTGGTTCTTTATGAATTACTTTTGCAGACTGTACTGATGTGCTAAGTCTGAGTAATATTTTCAGACATATTTAGATGTAAAATGTTATCAGATTTTACAATATATTGTCCTCATTTGGTGCATTGTATTGTTATGAAATATGTAGCTCACAAGAAAAAACCTACAACACTTTGGTAACACTGTCTAGCCATTAGATCAAACACCCTTTCAAGTAAATATGTTACTGATGTAGAATTAATTCTCTTGACTCTTGACTTGAAGATCTCTGAAGAATGGAAACAAGTTTTTGCTCATACAAGGTTTTGTTTAGCCTCTGCCTGCTTTTTCTCCCATAGATGTGTCATTCAAAAAAG
>NC_051405.1:44237599-44238019 GCF_015228065.2 Penaeus monodon
CAATATTTGTGGCTATTCACAACAGAAAATAAAATTCTCTTTACAGCTCAAAATCACTAAAGAAATTTGAGAGTTCTTGGTACAGCATAAAAACCATTGCTTCAATTTGACAGTATTTGAGTTGTTAATTTGTTCAATTAAAGGACTCTTGTGTTTCGCTTTTGTGAAGCTGTAGCTATTTCATTTTGGTTTAGAAATATTGCTTTTAATTATTAATTTTTTTTTAGAAAATTGTGGATCAACAGTATAACATTAGAATGTGCATACCGTTGCATAAAGACAGAGGGTTAGCCATCGTTCCAAGTACTGAAGTTATAAGGACATGAATTTTACTAGTATGAGACCTTTGTTGTACCATATATAGAATGACCTTTCTTTCCTACCTAGCACTGTGTTTGTGATTGTGATGCAACTGTCATA
>NC_051405.1:44238039-44238218 GCF_015228065.2 Penaeus monodon
CCGAATATCGAAACTAGAACACAGGTTTTCTTTTCCACTGCAAATGGTATTACGGAGGGGACTACCGGAGGGCTATTTATTTATTTAAGGGTATGCAATTTACTTTGGTGTGTTTATGTACTTTTTTTTCTGTTTTTTTTGGATTCAAAAGGAATCCATAGGACAGTGTTCTTTATTAG
>NC_051405.1:44238245-44239192 GCF_015228065.2 Penaeus monodon
GTGTGTTACAGATTTTTCTTTTTTCTTTTTTTTGAGATTCTCTTCATAGGGCTCTTGCCAGTGAATATCATTTGGTGGATTTTGAATGTTTTTGTAGGTTACATGTTAAGTGTTGTTGAGTTTTCAATGTTAGCAGATAAATGTATATTATTTATGGTTGCCAAAATAGAAAGATATCCTTTAGCTGTAAGCATCCGTTAGGACTAAGATGCTGTAAGAGTATATTTATAGAAAAAAATTACCCTCAGGTTTTTTTTAATGTGTTAGAATATTTGATGAGTCAAAGAATATTAAGGATACATATATTGACAAGAATATTTGTCAGAAAATGTTGATTAAAAAGAAGAAAGTAAAGTTTATTATGTAGATGAAGGACATTGTTAAAAAATATATATTTAAACTGGCAAATGAAATTCCAACATTATGTAAGATTGTTTGAATGTATGTGTGTGTGGCTGGATAGCTGTATACATACAATTGTGCACATGTACATAAGCCAGTGTGTGTAATATGATTTTTTTTTTTTTTTCTGTGTGTGTTTCAGGATATATGCAATTACGATTATTATTCTTTTATGAATACTGAAAACCGATCCTCCTTTCTTATTCACGTCATTGCAAGATATGAAGTGAAATCACGAAAGCCGGATTTCAAGAGGCGATGCCGGAATCCAAAAAGCTCCATTCCAAAACTCACTTTTAGGAGAATTACTCAATTATCAGGTACAAAAAACAAAAAGTGCTAGAACATTAGGTTATTATCCCAGGTGCAGTTCTTTGTTGAAGGTTCTTGAGTGAAGTTTTGTTAATATTTTGGTTGATACATTCCTAAAGGCAATATTAGGATGTGTTCATTGATATATAATTTTTACATCCCCTGTATTTGAAAACTGATTATCCACCACACATTACTAAGTGTTCCCACAGTGTAAGCAAATTGTGTTGTAC
>NC_051405.1:44239225-44239522 GCF_015228065.2 Penaeus monodon
GCATCTTAGCTTTTCCTACCCAAAGTAGCATTATTTAGAAATATTTATTTTGATGTAAATAACATCCCTGTGAAAAGTAAACTTATGAAGATTGTTTGTAGTTTTCAAACCTTATCCGAGAAGTGATAAATTGAAGAGAAAAGTGATTTTTGGGGGGCAAAGTTTAGACATTATTTTCTACAAAATGGAAATTTCTTTGATAGACTGTTTTGTGTGATGAAGAACAGTTTGTCCGTCCATAGTGTTGACAAGTATGCAAATATATTTTATTCATGTCTTGTATTACATAGCAGTCTC
>NC_051405.1:44240272-44241026 GCF_015228065.2 Penaeus monodon
TTCTCTTTGAATGACAATTCACGTACTCTTCAACTTACAACACATTTTGTTTTTTACAAGATGTAGATCTTAGAATAAAACAACTTTTTAAAAAATGTCTTTATTATAAAATCTATTTCATATTTCAGTTCTATGGTACAGCAGTGACTCATAGGAGCTCTTACCAATCTTTAAATATGATCATGGCATATTTTTTTTTATTTTAATAATGGCACTTGAAAATTGGCACATTAACTGTGACCAGAAACAGTTCTTTTGGAAGGCTTAAACATATTTTATGAAAGGTATTTATTATTCTAGTGAGAGAACTCTATGGAAACACGAGCATAAGAGATTCGTGGAAAGTTGAATAATAAATAATTAAAAGATTTGCTAATGTCCAGTTTGTACTTTGATCACTCCCACTTGGCACAGATTACCATGTACTGAACTACACCCTCGTACCAGCTATGAGTTTAGCTTTCACGTGTATGCCAAGCTTGATGCTCCTTCAAGCACCTTTAAGAGAAACCTCATAATTGCTGACCTGCATGCATAGCACTATTTGTGATAATGTATAATAATGTATCTAAAGAAATAGGCAGCAGTCACCATAATGAGGGTAGTAAAACTCAATGCAAAGATTTACAGCATATCATCATGTTTGTTCTCATGATTTGTAACATATGCTCATCTTCTAGCTTGTTTTTGTACTTATTAATAAGAAATTTCATATTGGCAAAAGATTTTCATCTTTTGCTCCCTATTTAGCACC
>NC_051405.1:44241633-44241883 GCF_015228065.2 Penaeus monodon
TGTATCATATTCAAGCTACTTTTTTGCAATTATGGCTTCAAAGGGAGAGGGACAAAGAGATACAAAGAAAAAGCAAGGCACAGCATACCCCTCCCCACTTTCCCAGTTGAAGCTAGCACCGTAGGCAGCCAAGCCCCGCTGGAAAAGGGATGGCCACAAGGAAATCAAGGGCAAGCACAGGCTTCACCATCACATCAGGCGACAAAAAATTCATCAGGATTCATGAACAGAACCGATACCCAACAACCTG
>NC_051405.1:44245687-44246109 GCF_015228065.2 Penaeus monodon
GATAGCAAAGCACCCAGATCCATGTAAAAACACACAATTTTAAAGATGACAGCCTAGAAATAAATCTGAGGGCTTACCTGGGAACATTAATACCGAAGGCGTCCTGTCAGCGGCCCACTAGGACGCAGGCGACTGAGCCACATACTGGGACAATATTGTGGATACTTGGCTCAGCTTATGCAAGGTGATGCTTGCCGGGTCCTGGTCAAAGGACGTATCGTGGGTTGGGGGCTCGCTCTCTGATGCTGTTGAGTCGGTCCTCACCTGTTTAGGAGACAAACCAGAGTATTTATGTAGTCCTGCACATTATCTGGAGAACTTGTGTTTCATTTATCAACAAATATTGTTTTTCTTTCTCCTGCAGGATCAAATGAAGTATCATTTTTTTATAAACAAGTGGTTCAGAGTTGAGGATGGAACCT
>NC_051405.1:44246337-44246519 GCF_015228065.2 Penaeus monodon
GCATGAGGCTCTTTTCTTGTTTTTACTGAAGTTTGCAACAAACTGCAAAATTAATTTTAATTTAACAAAAATGTTATCCTCATAGTTTGAATTTTATTCTTATACACTTTTGAAATTTATATTTGATCTTACAACACTACACAAAGTTTTTTTTTTCGGAATTAAGAATCCCCTGGGATCTC
>NC_051405.1:44246571-44247807 GCF_015228065.2 Penaeus monodon
ACCAAAAAGGTCTGCAGCAAAAATTGCAAATCTCAGAAAAAAATCTCTATTAGAATGAATGTTCTAAAAATCTAACTCCTCACATTATTTTATGCTTAAACATATTCTGCAAGAGTTACATGATCATTTTGCCTGACAAATATTTCTTCAATTTGATTTCAGGAAAATATAACAGTGGAAATAAATAGGAAAGACCTTTTGCTTGAACACAAATTTGTTCATATTCTAAGACTTCAAACCACCTACCTTCTTCAGTTCCTGCAACAGCCTGGCCATCTCCTGATCGACTTGGCTCAGACTGGGCACAGGCTGATCTATCCTCTCATCATCAGTAATGTCACTGGACTGCAGGATTTCTGACGCCTTGTATATTTTCTTACCAAATGACTGCTTCATAGGTTTCAGGGAAGCTGCTTGGTAATGCATCTTCCTGCTAGGTTTTGTACTCTCATTCTCTTTATTAAAGTCCACGCAGGAGGGATATTCTCCCAATACGCGATCAGCTACCAAGCTTCCTTCCGCAGCGCTCATGGGTCCTGACTTGGACTGCAAATCTGGAAGTGATCTGTACTCTCTCTCAGCCTGACTTTGGAGGAAGATATTTTTGTCACAGTATCCATCCCTCAAGGGTATAAATAGCCTATCACTCCCTGACTTCCATGCTCTCATTTTCTCACTGCTTTCCTGATGCTTGTCTGCAGGGATAACACTGAGAGAACCACCAATGATTTGTCTTACGGTCTGCTTGCCTTCCTGGAAAACACTTCCATCTGAGTCACTGGAGGAGGAGTGCCCGAGCCCGAGGTCTGGTATGCTGATGCCACTTCTTGTGCTCTTCCCGCTGCAAAGGATAATAAAGATTACTTCTTTTGCAGTGCGATGAATACACAATCAACAAATCTATACTCACATGTTACAGTCTGATATATGGGTAGGACAAGAAATTTTCTTTTCACACCACGAACTAATAATTTCTGCAGAATGTAGAGGAGGAACGCAAAGAAAATAGCAATAAACAAAGGTGACAGTAATGCCATAATGATGATACTGTACATAGATAAAATTGTGACATTTTTATAAGCATTTCATGAAGCTCAACACAGTTGGCATATGTATTAAGGAGACTGCATAACCTAAGACATAAGTTCCATTGTTATATGTCACTAAAGCAAATATGAAGCTTTATAACAGAGTTGTATTAAACCTTTCTGGACCTATCAATGCTAGTTTATTTGA
>NC_051405.1:44247974-44248130 GCF_015228065.2 Penaeus monodon
TACTAAGTGGAAAGACTGGTTTAATTTGGGAAAAAGATTTTTAAAAGTAGGTTAAGAATTGAACAAAAATGTTGTTTTGCAGTTAAATTGGCATTCTAATTACAACTTCAATTATAACAAATCAGAATACTTGAATGTTAGTGAACCAAATATCTT
>NC_051405.1:44248203-44248869 GCF_015228065.2 Penaeus monodon
CTCTTCTTTCTGAAAATTCAAAGAATTTTCAGAAACAAAAACCACTATGAACAGAGCATGCATGTCAACAGGTTAAAATCTATTTTAAAAAATGCCTAAAAATAAATATATTTTTAAAAATGCCCAAAAATAAATCTTTTTAAAAATGCCTAAAAATAAATTTATTTTAAAAAATAGCCCCAAAATAAATCTATTTTTAAAAAATGCCTAGAAATAAACCTTTTTCAAAAAATGCCCCAAAATGAACCTATTCCCAAAATAATGCACACAAAATTAAATCTGTCCCCTACCTTGCGGGCCGGCTGCCACTCCGTCGAAGTCTTTCCTCGAGAACTGCTCCCGGAGGTAGGCCTGCTGGATGGCCCAGACCTCAGGCCACCACTCTGCTTAGACAAGGGAGCAAAATTAGATGCGTTTCTGACTCCTGGAATGCTGTACTGGGCCTCTGTTTGGGACTCTAGTGGCGAGAACACTTTGTGGTGTGACAGTGGGTAATGTGCCGCAGCGTTGGCGGACGGCAGATGTTCGCTGAGTGGAGAGGCTGCTCCACAGCCTATGGGGGTCGAGGTGGAAATGTGGCTGTTCTCCCAGGGGACGTCACGCAGGCGGAAATTCCCCAGCAGTCCTGGCTGGTTCTAAAAAGGCAATGTCATGCTTAGATACATG
>NC_051405.1:44249146-44250166 GCF_015228065.2 Penaeus monodon
ATCTGTGAGATGTTGGGTTGGTAGGGGCCGTAGAGCAGCAAGAACAGAACTAAGCCAGGCAACGCAACTATTTCTAGGCCTCACTTCCTTGTTGGGGCCCAGGATGGAGGACACCGCTGTGATAATTCCTTGTCGCTGTGTTTGCAGTGCTTGATTCTCCGCTTGCAGTGCTTTTACCTCCTGCTGCAACTGTGACAGCTGAGACATGTGAGATGCTCTGACCTTCTTCAGTTCCTCTTCATGGCTACAAATAGTGTAAAACTTTTATGGATACTGGCTTACAGTGGTATATCTTATATGATAAATCTCTTTTACTATGTCACCTTTGTAGCTTCTACATGTAGATTCCATGTGCGAATCTCTTATAGAAATCAAAGAAATTAAAGTTCATAGCTGGGCAAAAATATTCATCTATCTAGAAAAGAGCTAAATCAAGGTAATTTCTTACTGATTTTTTTCTTTTTCTGCATCTGTCAAAAGTTGACTCCAACAAAACAAAAAAAATCACTAAAAACTCTAAGAACATCTCTGGTTCAAGGTCTTATTAACACAAGAACTTAATATAAAAAGAATTAATTATGAATGCTCAGAGAGATATGAATGAGGCTGAATAACTCAGCTACAGCATTTCTTGTGGAAACATTCCTTCTCACGCACAGATTTCTCAACAGCAAATCTCATCAGCCGCATTACCTTGCCTGAAGACTGGTTACTGCATGATTGTGGCTCTTCCTCTGGGCATCCAGCTGATCTTCAAGACTTCCCTTCAGCTTTGTCTCCAGTGTATTTAACTGGTCCTATATACACCAAATACAGAGTGTTATTAGGCAAATGATGAAAATTTTAAAAATAATAAATAAAAAAAATTCCTACATCCTACAAGATCATATTCAGTTGTAAAAATAAAAAATATTTGTAAACTATGTACGCCTCTTTATCAGTAATGATACGAGATTCAGTTCTCAGAATGGGGAGGTGGTTATTAACCCTTTAGATCTGGGTGACATAACCATCGTGCCC
>NC_051405.1:44251994-44252552 GCF_015228065.2 Penaeus monodon
CATTAAAATAATGAAATTTTAACAAATTACTAGGTTCACACACAACCTACTGCGACTGTAACTAAAAATCTGGGCAAAGACCACTTGGCATCTGGTGTCTCTAGTTCCTTCCTCATAAACCAATGAGGGGATAATCTCAAACCCAAGAGCCAGAGATAATCAGAGATAATGAGGGGATAGCCAGAGATAATGAGGGGATAATCTCTAACCCAAGAGCCAGAGATAATCAGAGATAATGAGGGGATAATGAGGGGATAGCCAGAGATAATGAGGGGATAATCTCTAACCCAAGAGCCAGAGAAGGCTCCCGTAACAAGCGGCTCTACCTGCAGCGACTGAGATTTCTGGCCCACTAACTCCTCCACTCGAGCCTGATAGTAGTCGTGGAGTTCCTGCTTCCTGACCGTCATTTTTGCCGCCAGGTCCTCTACTTGTCTTTCGAGCTTTGCCTGCCATGATGAAAACCAAATCAGCGATCTTTTCGGACTCTTAGGTTTAGAGGGCTAAATCACATGGGACAGAGTACATCATTTCAGCAGAGAAGAAAAGGGCCATGGG
>NC_051405.1:44253026-44253264 GCF_015228065.2 Penaeus monodon
ACAGTATGTGGCTGTTGCACTAGTGTCTATTATATAATAAACTAGGCCAGAGCACCTTTTCATGTTAAAGATAACCCATGTAAGTTCTTGTAAGTTCCTGGGAAAATGAAAAAGGGAGTTTGACATGGGCAAGTGCCCCAGACAATCACCGAACCAACTTGAAAACCAAAGCTTATATAAGATATTGTGGAATTTGCACAAAAGTCTAATTATAGTGAAGTACTAATGATGTTTAGTG
>NC_051405.1:44253626-44253865 GCF_015228065.2 Penaeus monodon
CCAACTACAAGTATCCTACCTTGTCCTTGAGAGCTTGTTCCTTCTTGTCTTCCTCCTCAACCACCCTCTCAAGGAGAGTCTTGTACTGGTCCTGAAGAAGTCTCAGGTCGTCCTCCAAGTGAGCCTTTTCTCGCACCACTTGCTCGAGGGCAGTTTCGATGTCGTTAACTTTTTTTCTCGCTGTTTCCACTTCCTTCTGTGCTTGGGGGAGCTTGACCTACCAAAGCAGTTACAGTTAC
>NC_051405.1:44254148-44254236 GCF_015228065.2 Penaeus monodon
AGAAATATTTTGCTCATAACCAAGATGTTTTTATAAGGAAATGTGTTAACAAAACAACTGTGCCAAGTTAAGATATGGCTGTGTGTTC
>NC_051405.1:44254637-44254796 GCF_015228065.2 Penaeus monodon
TCAGTTAATTATTAGCTTTAAATGACTGAAGTTTGCAGTGGTTACTGAAACACTGCCTGTAGAGAAGTATTGTGCCACTGATAGTGATGGATTTGAAGAATACTAGTATACATCATACAGAGATATTGAACTTCATGAAATAGATCTAAAAATATGGAC
>NC_051405.1:44254821-44255591 GCF_015228065.2 Penaeus monodon
TGCTGCAATCTGAGACTTGCAAATACCATTGCTGAGAGGCTCAAGCTTATGAAGGCGGATGCAGGCAACGTGACCAGATTCTAGAGCCGATTTTGGTGACTACTCTGTATGAAGGTCAGGTAGTACTCAAGTAGCCTAAATTCTTTTGCACATTTGCCCTCTGAGGTGAATACTTAAAAGGGAGGCATTGTATTTTGACCTTGATCTCACCTATTTACTCTATTCCTTCAATATTTTTTTGGAAAAAATCCAATCAAGACTACAAAGGGAATAATAAAAATAATAGAAGAAAAAACATCAAGGTGCAGAATTAAGGGGACCCTCCAACTTGCACTTATAATGTTTGTTTTTTTTCTCAAGTGAGTATTAATGATCATATGTTTCCAAGGGAGTATCAAGCAAATCAAATAACAGAGGAAGGCACCAAAAATAAAAATGTCATTATAAAGAGAAAAATCCTATAACTCCTCATGAAATTACTTAAATCTGTGGAAAAAATAACAAAGAATCTTCATACCATAAAATACCCAAATTAAGTGAGATTTAAAACAGCAATTTCCATTAATTTTTGTGCTAAAACAATAATATTTTGGTATATCTGTCATTTATGCAGTGATAATGAAGTCTATATTTTACAAATTTAACAAAACTGCAAATTATTTACTCCTTCAAATGGTGAAAACCCCATGAAAATGGAAAAAAAAAGTGGAGCTTATAGGGAAAATTATGCTAAATCCTCATTTTCGAATATCTTAAGGCAGGATGTGTGA
>NC_051405.1:44256056-44256435 GCF_015228065.2 Penaeus monodon
CCCCCAAGCTTGCAGTTACCTTTACAGCTATCATCTAATTTCACTAATAAAGATCAGGGCAATACACAACGAAACACAAAATGAGTGATGTGAGATGGTCGTAGTGACACTGAATATTCATGAGCAAATGAGGAAATATGTGTTGATCTCTAGATCCACCCCCCCCCCATTCAGGGAGTTGCCATTTAGCCTTTAGGAGTTTGGAGAATGTTATATTTTTCTCACATTTTGTAAAATGCCCCATGCTTAACAATTCTATATGTGAAATCTTTGAATGAATGAATGAAGGACAATCTAGCAGGATTGCAGGTGTAAAAAGTAGTCATATAATATTTATTTTTGCAAAATTTGTCCAAAGATTTAGAAAAGTTGCTGGAAA
>NC_051405.1:44256591-44259250 GCF_015228065.2 Penaeus monodon
TCTCAGCATCAATGGAGAAATGGGGATTAAATACATGATTATATGCATTTATCTGTAACTTACCCTACACCTCCTCTCACTTAATATTTCTACACCAAGGTTTCTGGCACTCCCTTAATTCCTTAAAACAAGAGCTACCTTTAAAGTTTTCCTAACTTTTCCCTTACCATCTCCAATTCTTGCAGGGACTTCTCCTTCTCCTTCAGGTGCTGGTTCAAACGAGAATTCTCCTGAACAACTTCTATCACTTGTTTCCTACTTGCCGAGAGCTGCCCTTGCATTTCTTCTAGAGTATACTAATGGGGATGAAGAACAGGAATGGCAGTTTAGTAATAGTCACAATACTCTGTTCAATATATACAAGGAAAAAATATATACAAAAAATATTTATAACTACAGTTTTTTCCTACTTCCAAGGAAGGGCAAAAGGCAAAAATGCAATTGTGTAAAAATATAAATTTGTGCATCTGTTTTGCTTACTTTTGACTGCTCATGGATCTTAATTGTGCCCATCATTCTGGTCATGTCTTTTTTCATGAGACCAATTTCTTCTTGTAAAGAATCTCTTTCCTGCAGAATAAAAAAACAAGATACATATTCAATCTGTCACACTGACTGAGATCACCGCTGAGAAAATGTAGAGTATCCTTTTGCATATCTTTCAACAATTGCTCTTGAAGCTTGCTAATGATACTATCTCTCTCAACTACACCACCAACAGAATTATTAAACTGACTTCTTCCCATCTACAAAACTAATTAATGTGAGTTTAGCACAGCAAAAACAAAGTCTACTTAACTACACCACCCAAGACTTCTATCCATAAAAATAAAGAAGTAATCAAATCTTACCTCACTGAAAAACTCTAGAATCTGACAAACCTGTTTTAATCGATGGACTTCCAGGCGATGGTTCTGAAGCTCATCCTGCAACTTCTTGTGTACACCCAACCACTCATTCTGTATCTGTTCCTAGCTGGGAGTCTGCTTCATGGAGACGAGCCTCTCGGTTCTCTTGTGCCACTCGTAACACATACAGTTCTTTGCCTACTCTCTTTATTCACTTTGTGACTTCATAAGCTCCTCTTCAGCATACTGTGAAGCAATAAATCAATGGTGAATCTCATACTAATAGGAAAAGCAATTCATAGATAACCTCATATTCCATCACTTGTGTCCAATGGTATATCTCATAAAGCAGTTACAAATAGTGCCTCTCAAATTCACCTAACAAAAAGGCCATTGAGAAAATACCTAATATCCACTCTTTATCCAACCCATAGCTATTTCATGTGCCTTTGTTTCTATGGACTAACTACAGTTAATAAATAATTCATACCACACAGTCACTGCTACCAGTTTGAAATGGCCTTCTTTGCTATGATGGAGGATTAAAATAATTTAGAAAAAGCAGGTAGATTAGTGGCGGCTTGCTTCGTTTCCTGGCGAGATGTTTACCCTCATAATAACAGGCTAAATAAGGATGAAGATATTCCAAGTCTATCGGCACCTTGGCTTGAGGCATGATCAGGGACATATAGCCCAGCCCTGTATTACTTGGCTAGTGACAAGAGGTCTGATCATGATGACTGCTGAAATATGATTGGCCCTGGAGGTCACTTTCTTCCATCTACCAACATGGGACCCACTTGTGTTTTGACTAAACCACAAAATAACACGCATAGGGAATGCCTCTCTTGAACTTGAGGGAGAGAAATGGTTGGAGCCCACTTGTGTTGTGACTAAACCATAGAATAAAAACATTTGTGGGTATGACACCCTTAGTTTAAGGAAGAACAATGGTTATGACATGGCTATCCACATAATTGATGCATCATGAATTACATAAAGATTAATAGCCTTTAGACCTCTTAACACCTATATGTACCCAGTAGGTACTAAACCTATCTATCCTCTTTATTCTTGCAAATTGATGGACATAGTAAGATGAATTTGGTAAGACATGACATAACCCACCAAACGCTTAACTGCCCTGGCCCCACTCAACACTTGGACCACTTCAGTTATATTATCTATCTCCACTGAAATCCACTGCTACTGTGGGGTGCACTGGATCTGGCAGTGACACTTTGCTAGTGAGGGCAGTGTCAGATAAAGTGCCTGCATGGGAGGGGGGGCAGTTGATAGCTGTTTTATGACATTACTCTTTTTAAGCCATATAGTCATATATTACAGCACAGTGGTATTCCTCACAATGTGCAGGCTTTTACTATTTGTCATAATCATGCAAAGCATGTCAAAAACTGGCCTTTCTTTTTATTTAAGTGACAACCTATTGAAGTCATGTTTTCCAAACTTTTTTCTTGTGAAAGGAATCTAAGGGACTGTGAATTAGCAATTCTTGTACTATGGGATGTATTTCATTCAACTAAATTCCACATCTTTTCTTTCCAAAATTCTCTCTGCACACACATTTATTAAGTACAATCCACATGTTCCTAGTACTTTAAACTGCAATAATCTTTTACAACTTTGTGTTCTATTGAAGCTATATGTATTTTATATATGAAAATAAAACACACAGAATGTAACAGATGGTCTTAGAGTGGGGAGTGTCAGATTCATCTAGACATGACAAGGGGGATGACCTTGGATTGGGAGTTGAAGCTATGTGAAGCAGCTATTTTCTGTGAAGACAC
>NC_051405.1:44259476-44259788 GCF_015228065.2 Penaeus monodon
GCTAGCAGGAGTGACCAATCACAGCATCACCACCATGATTACCTAGGTCACACTCCCTTCGCTCATGACCACTCCAGGGCCCCCTTGCCGGGCCTTCCCCAAAGACTGCACAAGCCGGCCACTTACACCTTCAATCTTACCTAGCAACCATCTGCGTAAAAGAAAATTGAAACCAATACGTATGGTTACACCTTTTTTTCTAAATTGAGGGAAAAATTTGTAGAAAAGTTTGGGGGAAAAGGAAAAAGGGGGGGGCATTTTTTTTTTTTAACTTTTTTTGGCCCCTTTTAAACCTTTTTGGGGCCATTAGTC
>NC_051405.1:44259808-44260112 GCF_015228065.2 Penaeus monodon
AAAACTGGCACGGGGGCCCACATTCAAACATGCAAACATTCAAAAAGGGGGGGGGGCCTTTTTTTTGTCCCCATTGGGTAAAAAATTTTCCAAAAACTTTTTTTAAAATGAAAAAAGGAACAAAACTAAAGAAAAAAGGGGGAAAAAAAAAAACCCCCAAAACGGGAAAAAGAAAGGGGAAAACTGTTTGAAAAAGAAAATTTTAAATTTTTAAAAAGTTATTAAAAGAAATTAAACAATTAAAAAAAAGGTAAGGGCTTTTGAGAAAGGGAAATGTGATTGAAGCTAGTAAGAAGTCTGTGAA
>NC_051405.1:44260432-44260515 GCF_015228065.2 Penaeus monodon
GGCCAATTCCACAACAAAGGAAAAACCCGCATAACAAAACCCTTCCCTCCCCAAAAAGGAAAAAAAAACCCCCCAAAAATTTT
>NC_051405.1:44262492-44262853 GCF_015228065.2 Penaeus monodon
TATTCTCTTCTCTAAGACTCGTACCTTTTTCTGCAGCTGGTGAGTATGAAGCATATTCAGTAGTTGTTGCATGAAGTAGAGTGTGCTTTTATGATCCACAGGAGGATCTGCTTCCACGCTGCACCATCCATTCAGTGTCCATCGCAGGTTCGTCAGTTCCCTGTAATGATGATTTTTCTTTCAATACATCTCTGCTAAAGAAAAGCATGCATTGCAAAGATTTCAGATAGTAAAAACAACAGGAAAGTATTTTCAAAAAAAAAGACTTTTTTTTTTTGCTAAATTATCAAAGTAATCATAAGCTTCTTAAATACAGTAGGTTGTCTCACCAGCATTAACAGTGAGAGAAAAAAATCCTGTG
>NC_051405.1:44262950-44264554 GCF_015228065.2 Penaeus monodon
GCTATACCCACTTCAGAATTTTGGCGGACTGCATCAAGTGTGGCTGCTCTCCATCTTCCTTGCCTTCTGTTTCACTTCTGCCTCTACTCATGTCTGTATCACTGCCAGATTCTGATGAAACCTCAAAATGCACCTTGTCAAACTTTACATGCTTCTCTGGAACCTTCTGCCAATCTCTGGATGTTAGTTTCAGGCCAAACTGAGAGAGAATACCATCTAAAGGTGGGGGCTCAGTTGCAGAGCTCAGGTGTTGCTCATTTTCATCACTTGTCGGTGTGAATTTTGATTTACTGTCAAGGCCATGATGCCCTTCTCCACTTCCTGTCGGTCGGTGACTAGAACGACTCTTCTGTCTGGGATCAGGCCTCTCTTGAGACCCGTATCCTGGCACCAGGTAAGGGTCTTCCTTCCCCACTTTTGGCGCTTGCAGGTTCAAGTGGGCATTCCAGTTTAAGCCTGGCCCAGGATCTCTTGTTGGAGGAACTGCCTGATGGAGATTCTGACTCTCCATGGGAATGTCTTCAGCAATCTTCTCATCTATGGACTTCAGAAGTTCATTAAGGAATCCTCGGTCACTCAGAAGATTGCCATTTTCTTGAAGGGTAACCTTAACATCATCCAAGGAAAGGCCATCTGAAAGGTTTTCCGTGGTGTTTGAAACCTTTGGTGGAGGAGCATTACTGCCAACTCTATCTTCATTTACATTTGGCTTTAGCTTCACAGGCTTAGTTCCCACACTTGCAAGAGATCTATGTCTTGACTTCTCAGCATCCTGTTGTTCACCGCACCAAGCAGATATGTCTGCATCAGACCTCTCCCTAGTATCATGGCCTAAATCAACCAAAATGGGCAAACCTGCCTTCTTGAACAATAAAGGCTTCATGCTGCTATACAAGCACTTGTCCTCGCCATCTGTCTCGGAGTCAGAGATGTCTGTGGTGATGCTTATTTCAGCAAGTTTGTTGCCTGAGGGCAGGGAAGGGACCCCACTACTTTGAGACAGCTGGGTAGCAGAGGAAGAATTGTCGTCAACCTCTTGCGTCTCTTCCCCCTCCATGATCCTTCACATCGGCCGCTCCAGCAGAGGGGAATCAGTGACAAGAGTCAATCCAGAGCATGACAAATACACTATCTATCTCGTTTATGACTTGACGGAACATATGACGGCTGCATGTCTATTTTCTGTGGTTGGTAATACACCTGCAAAAAAAAAGGAAACTAAATTTTTAAAATCTTGATTATAATCCTATATAGGGCAGCATGCCCGACTAAATCAAAAGATAAATGAAAAAATTTATATACCTTACTAGCTTCTTAGTTTCAGTTCATAAGCATTATAATATACTTGATTCTCAAGGATCAAACCAAAACCAAATACCAGACTTTTTCCTTATCTTTATAGCCTAGTGTCTCCCTCCCCTGCTGATGTTACCAAATAAACTTCATTCCTGAATATTTTTTCCCACTGTCAGACTGCTCCAGCCAATTTAGGTTCTGACCTGGAACAAACGGGACGAGAAATCTTCCTGACATTTTTCAAACTACTAAATATAGAATAACATATAAAAACTTAACAAAGATGAACCAGAGAAATTTAAGGAAAA
>NC_051405.1:44264583-44264670 GCF_015228065.2 Penaeus monodon
TGTGGCAGAATATTGCTTATTATCTTGGGATGTTGCATATTTTCCTCCTCCTCATTTTCCCTGTTTTTCCTTCTGTCTTCTTGTAAA
>NC_051405.1:44264704-44264884 GCF_015228065.2 Penaeus monodon
GTATTTTTTATTGAACCTACAATACTATTTACTTATACATGGTCTCTGTACAACAATGAAACAAACTGGGAAACTGCTAACATTAATTTTTTGTTTTCTTCCACAACCCCTTTATCAAAATGTACAAGAGCTAGCTATTGTGCCACATTCAATTTTCTTTTGTAGATCTACTACTGCCTA
>NC_051405.1:44265711-44266086 GCF_015228065.2 Penaeus monodon
ATATACCTCCAACTTAAGGAAAAAAAACAAAAGGAATTCTGTATCTCTAATAACTGGTAGTTTTTCCTAGTTGTCAGAATGTAAGATAATAGCCACAATTACAACCACAAGCTGGCAGTTATCAGTACATCAAAACCACAATCACCACCACGATCATCACCATTATAAGACACACCACCAAAATCCTCCTGACTATCATCATCCACATCATGAGCATAACTGTCAACTTTCTCAATATCACTAACATAATCCTAAATGAACACATCAACACCAAATTATCTTCATTAACATGACATTCACTCCATTTCTCATCATCACCTCAGCTCATCCTCATTACCATAACCCCTATAAACCACCTCCATATTATCCAGTCTT
>NC_051405.1:44266109-44266235 GCF_015228065.2 Penaeus monodon
CATTAATCTCACTATTCTCATCGTACCACAACTGCATCTCACTGTAATTAGTGCCAAGACTGATTAAGGAAAGGAACAATTACTATATTTACTGCCAACGGATTTTAAGCCTAAGATGGCAAGAAA
>NC_051405.1:44267862-44268031 GCF_015228065.2 Penaeus monodon
ACTTTTGTTGGCTTCAATAATAGGACATTTCGTCTCAGAGATGAAGGGTAACTTTGTAAACAATAACCACCTATGCATTTCCTATGGGGACTGCAACCCACAAGGTGGGAACCACTGAACCTAGATAAGAGGTAGCTTTTTAGTTTCACGGAGCCATCCAATCTTGCAA
>NC_051405.1:44268559-44268644 GCF_015228065.2 Penaeus monodon
TCTAAATCATGCTGCATAAACCCCCCCAATACCAACAATCTCGGCCCTAATAGCAACTAAAACTGAAATCTTTATTTGGTCTCTC
>NC_051405.1:44268892-44269241 GCF_015228065.2 Penaeus monodon
GTATAATGTGGTCTTACTTCTTACGTCATATGGTAAGTCACATTATAAATTTTTGGTCCATAGAACTCTTCATTTGTCTTTGACTGTGAGGACGACACTAATGGTACTATAGGGGTATTGTTGTTTCTAGTCAGGTGTCTTCTATTTATTTGCTTAAGGAGAAAAACATTCATAGCTAATCCGTTTAGACATTTAAAGATAAAATTCAAACATGAGAATATATTGATATCATTTAGTTTTAGTAGATTATACTTATATAAAGATCCATTCTTGTGCTCCCTCTTACACAAGCCATCGATGATTCTGACTGCGTGCTTCTGGACGCCCCAAATGGTTGTACTACAGCTTC
>NC_051405.1:44269363-44269561 GCF_015228065.2 Penaeus monodon
CTTTAGACAATTTATATTTCAAATGCATATGTAAATTTTTTTAAAAAATAATTACACCTAAAAATATAAATTTTGTTACTTATAATATATAATCCTTCAAACAAATTGGTGGTAATGGATGCACTATCCATTTATTTCTATGTAAAATCATGTATTTAGTGTTTTTTAGTGTTTACAGTTAGTTTGTCTGTAGCAAGC
>NC_051405.1:44269752-44270239 GCF_015228065.2 Penaeus monodon
GGTTTCACATTGTGATGAAAAGTTTTATTCAGTTTTACACTCTGCTTACAATTAGTTATGTAGCTTTTAAATCATCTGTGCCTTGTGTTACGGACCCCATAATAATCCAGTTTATTGACAAGAATAGTATGGTCCACCATCTCAAAAACCTTGTTCAGGTCTCAAAACATGCTGATTGTAAACTTTTTTTGTCAAAAGCTATCAACACGAAGTTGACACAGATTTGTAAGGCAGTTTCTGTGGATCTTAAAGAGCAGAATCCATACTGGCATATAGAAAGAATATTGTTTTGTTTTAAAATTTCCATTAACTGGGTATAAGCAACCTTTTCAAAAATCTTGCTTTACAAATTTAAGACTGATATTGGTCGATAGTTATTTAAATCTCCATCATCTCCAGATATAAAAATTGGTCTCTATTCAAGGGATCAGGGAATATTCCAAGTGTTAGTGATCTATTACAGAGTGATGTGAATTACTGGTGAAAA
>NC_051405.1:44270385-44271029 GCF_015228065.2 Penaeus monodon
GAATAAGGTTTCTGGTGGGGTAATTTTAGCGGAGAGCAAGGTTCCAACACTGATAAAACGCTCATTGAATTGATCGGGAGTGAGAGTTGTTGAGGCAAGGCAACTGTCATCTCTGTATTTTCCCGTTAAGGACCGTTTATTCCGACCATGATTTTCTGACTTCAAACTTTGATTCTTCAAATTTTGTCTTGTTCGGAAATCTGAGTATGAACAATGCCACTGCACAGATTACAGGCTATATTGTTGCTCCATATATGGTCTAATAATGTTGTAGAATTTTGCGTATTGCATGTTTGGTGTGAGATTGTATAACAATGACCGCTGAATGTGATAAATTAAAAGAAAATTAAACTTAGGTCATCTGTAGACGACCCTACTATGGTTGGTTTAGAATTAGAAACCATCTCAACAAATAAGGTTTCAGTGTTCAGTATTGACTGTTAGATTATGCCTTTTTTTTGTTTTGTTATCACTGCATAAGTAAAGGCTTAATCCTCCACTGAACCTTGAGGACTTATTTGTGATTAGATAATAATTTGGTAGTGTAAAAAGATTCGATGTCGTTAGTTAGCTTTGTTTCGCAAAAGCCAATTTAATCAAATTTCCTTTGTAAAAACACTTGAAGTTCCTCCAAATAACAAACT
>NC_051405.1:44272018-44272327 GCF_015228065.2 Penaeus monodon
ATAATCCTGGTTGTCATACATGGAAAGTTTTCCCTGATTTATTGTTAATATTCAAAAATGTTATTTTAAGATTTGACTTTTGAAAATCCATTAATATGTTAAGCTCATCAGGGGGATATAGTTACATATTGCAAGTTTGGTACAATAAATTTATTGGAGTCATTCTCATTGTATTTACTTTCATAATCTAAATTGTACTGTCAAAATGTTAGAAAATTTTATTTTTCAACTTCAAAATGACAAGAGGGCATGAATGGTAACATGCTCTTGAGTGGCACAATATGAATATTGAGAGAATTGGTCATTATA
>NC_051405.1:44272792-44273133 GCF_015228065.2 Penaeus monodon
TTTATTTTCTGTCATTCTTGTACTATACAGCTATCTGAAACTTAACCATTACGAAAAAACTGTGCCCAGACTACCCATCAAATGCAATCCCTCGGCGTCCAATACGTGTACTGACAACAATTAGCCCTTATCTACAACTCAATATCACCTAATGTAATCCCCTAAGAATACAGAACACTAGTAGGACGTGACAAAAAAAAAATCCAGAACAAAGCACGTTTCTCACCAAGATCAGGAAACAGGTGGGGGGAAAACTCCTTTGACTCTGGAAAACCAATTCACATCTCGAGTTTTCACACACAGTTCTTGACAAAAAGGACGCCGAGCACTAACCTCCTTTT
>NC_051405.1:44273191-44273312 GCF_015228065.2 Penaeus monodon
ACTATGTTTTTTTATTCTTCTACACGGCCGCTATTAAAGACCAACCCCCTTTGCAAATCCCCCTGTACATGACACAGCGGACTATGCTTTTAAAAAGAGGAGAGTGGAATGCTTTTCCTTT
>NC_051405.1:44273332-44273690 GCF_015228065.2 Penaeus monodon
CGCAGGTTTGAACTCTTCTTTTTTCCTTGCTTTCTTTCCTCTTCCATAGGGTTTCTAGGCTCAAGGTTTGAACGCCTCCGACTCGAGCCTCGGAGGAGACGGGGTTTGTTTACCTGACGTGAGGCTTTCCGGGTCGTGTTAACATGGCGTGTGCTTTAAGGTGGCGTAGGAAAGCCTCCTGCGTATCGTGGTTATCCGTGTTTGTAGGAGCGGTGAGACATGCGTGTAGGGAAATGTGTAATTCGTAAACGATTGATATCATTATGTATGGTGGTTCTGACGATGCGTAACCCTGGTATAGACGCATAGGCGTTGCGCCGGGTGGTTTGAATCTGGATCATTATTCGTCTGCGAGGAT
>NC_051405.1:44274278-44278149 GCF_015228065.2 Penaeus monodon
TAAGTTTGGAGATCCGCTGTTACGTGTAAATAATGCTTTTACACAGCAGCTTCTAAACATTTTTCTCTTCTATGGCATAATCAAAAGAAAGAATGAAACGGATTCGGGGTGTGGAGGCTCCTCGAAAGGCGACCCTCAATAGCTCATGCGTGAATCCGGTCCTTTATTAGTATGTATATGATTGTTATACATGTATTTCTTCAGTAATAAAATATCTTTTTAGGTTTATTGTCCTAAGATTTTAGATATTATCTATTGCCACGTAGCAGACTTTCAATTTTACTGCAGTAATAAGGGTATCATTTTATCGAGTCTGGGCAGTTCAGATTTTTTTTTATTTATCAATACGGTTAATCATATCGTCTTATTTTCCATCTTTTTCATGAACGTGGGCTTAATCTTCATTGAGTTGGTCTTGTAATCATTTTGATGTGGTTTGTGTTTGAGTAAATTTGCATTTTGTGTATTTGCAGGAAGGGTACAACAAAAGATGGTTTTACAAAAAAAAAACATTTAATAAAACGACGTTCTCATTTACAAGAGATCTACCCAAAATGGGTATCAGGTACAATAAAAATTTTATCTTAACATATTCAATATCTATACATACTCCAAAGGAGTAAATTTACAATTCACCGTGCGATGAAGAAAACCTTAACCCTAGGGACTTCCATCTCGATCTATTTCTTTGCGGCCTTCTTTCGCTGCAGGCTTCTTGGCGACCTTCTTCGCTGCTGGCTTCTTGGCGGCCTTCTTTGCTGCGGGCTTCTTGGCGGCAGGCTTCTTAGCGGCCTTTTTGGCGGCGGGCTTCTTAGCAGCCTTCTTGGCGGCGGGCTTCTTGACAGCCTTGGGTTTGGCTTCAGCGGCGGGCTTGTTGAGTCTGAAGGAACCAGACGCTCCGGCGCCCTTGACCTGCTTGAGGGCACCAGTGGTCACGCCTCGCTTCAGGGCAAGCTTCAGCTGGGTGGCGGCGGCCTTGGGGTCAACCTTGTAGGTGGCGACGATGTACTTCAGGATGGCCTGGCGGGAGGACCCGCTGCGCTCCTTCAGGGCAGCGAGGGCGGCGGCGATCATGACGGAGTACTTGGGGTGCGCCGCGGGCTTCTTGGGGGCCTTGGCCTTGGGTGCCTTCTTCGCTGCGTCAGCCATTGCGGGGAGAAGTTGTCGTCGAAGTGTCTCGTGCAGGAGGTGCTCGGCGGAGGCGCGGGAGGCGAGAGAGTGTCGCGTCGGACCTGGAAATTCTGACTATGTCTTCGTTCGCGGACGGAAAAGTAGCGCGTCGATACTCGCGCCCGTTTTCGGTGAGTTTGAGAGGCTGCGCAAAGGCATCTGTGTTTGTTATAATTACTTTGCTAATACATTTATTGCCATATGACTTGTTACTTTTTCTTCTACACTCGTTCCCTTGTAGTAGAGTAATTGAATTTTATGCCTATATTTCTAGAATAAATGTGCGATCACTGAAAGGCGAGTTATAGCCTTATTTCTCCGACAAGTAGCTCAAAGATACACCACCCACTCTTATTACAAGTGAAGTATTAGCTTTATGCCACGTCCTGATACAATTTTTATAATTTATACTTGCTGATGAATAATTTATCCTTAACATAAGATATAGAAACATGTATTAAAGTATATCCTAATACCGTAATATATAGCCAAACTTGAGTGAACTAACACAAACTCCTGGCCCGCCGCCATCCCTACATCGCCCTCAAAACCCATCATTCTTTTGCTAAATATTTTATGTAAACCTTTATCATAAGCTATTATAATAAGCTCTTGTAATATAGGATGTTAATCTACATCTATAGAGAGCATAAAGTCCTGATAAGTGACCCAAAAGAGCGTGTATTTAGAAAGAAAATGCCTGCCCCTATACAGCAGACAGGTTCAGCCGATGCCTCTCTTGTTGGATAGAGGCAACAGGAGAAGCTTTGCTATGTTACTAAATAAAGTGCATTTTAATTGTAATAATAAGAATTTTTGACAACACTGCATTAAAGAGAAGGTTAAGAGATTATACTGTGCAAAGTATAAGGGCTGACACTAGAGAAATAAGGAGAAAAATAGCCTTTGAAACTGCATGTAAGAGGCTGTCCTACTTGAAGCGTAGGGGGAGACGGGCCGTGAATTTTTACAAACAATTTCTTTCAACTTTTCTCGCCGAAGAGAGGATGAATCACTGAAATATATATACCATAAATTAGACAAAAAATTCATTCATCATATGAGGTCTGATAATTGACGGTCCTTATCCAGATATAATACAATTTGATGATGATGTTTACCAGGGGGCGTGTTGCATACGGACCAAGTTCCCCTGGCATGTGTGGGAGGCTGAGGACAGATGACATTCATATCTGTATCATTTGCAAAATAATTCTAATTTTTTTTTGTGTTTTATTTATTAAGATATTGAGTATGTAGTTCGAAAATCCCTTGATGTTAGAGAAGATCTCTCACCAGGAATAGCTCTACAGTTGAAATAGGTCCAATGTTCATTAGTCCTGGAATATAGGGACACTCACCTCTTCACACCTGTAATTATTTTTTAATTAACAAAATATAACATATCGCCTAAAAGATACAGAATATTGGACATTAAACTTGTGATGGATGTCACAATCGATACTTTGACTGATGATTACGTTTTCACATGTTTTGACTCTAGATATTATAAATTAGGCCTATAGATATATGCATGGTATTCTTGCTGTGTTGAATGGAGAACCGACGCTTAATTCAGTATTTCAGGGATATAACTGAAAAGAAAATATAACTACAGACTACGTGTGATAGAATTTTACAGTTTTTTTAGATACAGCGCCGAGAAGCTCTTTTGATAAGTTAACGCCAGTAGATTAAATGCCCCATTTAAGGGTCTTGCCAAATCGTGCAAGGAAACTGCAAGGTTGTTTGTATCTTGTGCAACACTTCCGTTTGCTGTATCTTTGTGCCGTTTGTTATTTACTTCTACATATTGTCATAATGAAAATTCGTGACCACATATTTCATAGAGCTGCTGGGGATGCATGTTGATGTTGCAATGTAGGTCATGCATTCTTGTTTTATGTTTTCATCGATTGCGAATTATTCTATATAATCGTGCAATAATACATTTATATTAATCTTGATGGGCTTTGCCGTTTGAAAATACAGTATGTATATATTACTAGTTGCATGCACGCAAGATATTCGACAAAACGCCGAATAAATGAACAAATGGATAAATAAGATGAAAATAAAATCATAAACAGATATAGATACGAGTATTAGTGAAGACATATGCAAAGAGGTTCACAGACTTAAAATCTTAACACATCACATATGAATGAAAACAAGACATTGAAGATACGAGTCTGCAATGAAAAAAAAATAAAAAAAATCAATAATCATCTGCCACAGAACAGCAGTTAAAGAGAGAACAAGATAGGTCAGATACCCATCTTGACCTCAAAATGGCCTGCCGTTGCATAGGATGAACGAGCTATGTAAACAATTCTAGTTTACCCTTCGTTTTTTTCTCATCCCCCCCCCCACACACACACCTGTTTTCTCCTATTTCCATTTCTCTCGCCTGTACTTGCGTGACGTAAACAAAAAATTGAATTGCGTAAATGCAACACGTGATATTCATTTTTTCTTCTGCGATTTATCCTGCATTGACTTAACGTTTTATATATTCACAGAATTTTTAAAATTAATGTGGCTGCATCTCAACGTTCACTTTGACTTGAAATGTTAGAGTCAGCCGTGATGATGATGAGAACGGCTGCAGTTGTCAAAACGTACGTTGTTATAGGAAACTCAACCGGATATGACAGGCTGACTGTGAACAAATTTCCCATAGCTAAGACACTGACGATCG
>NC_051405.1:44278331-44278428 GCF_015228065.2 Penaeus monodon
GATTATTTCTTAACTTTTCTCTTTTTTCCAATACATAGAGTTTATTCAGAGATGAGTGTTTGCTTTTGAAATGTCTCATTTCGAATAATGCATTCTC
>NC_051405.1:44280886-44281474 GCF_015228065.2 Penaeus monodon
CTTTTTTCCCCTGATTGAATATAATTAGTATTTTGATTCATGTTTTTTTCCTTGAAGACTGACAATGCCAAATGGAATGACATTTTACTATGATATGGTGCTAATAAGAAACGGGTCTTGGTCTGTTTGAATTTCTTGTACTATAAGTGTTGCCGCCACAGTAAAAACTAACGTATTTCTCTCAAACTTACTCTTGACTTTCAGCCTACAAATAACCCATGTATATTTATCTTATAGAATATCCATAAACAAAAGAACTGTATCTTTCCAATCAAGTAGACTGTACTTAACAGGGATAATATGTTAAAATACTCCGTTATGGCAATGCTACTATAGTGTGGGCGGCTGTCTGTCGTTTCAAAAGCTTTCTACTACGAAATGTTTTTATTCTTTCACGTTTCTCTTCTTTAAGTTTGTGTTCGTTATACCCATTTCATTACCTGCGGATATATGCAAGGTATCTTTGTTCTGCATTATTTGGGCGTAGCATTTGAAAGAACCTGGAAATTCGGTTCTGAAAGACAGGTATTGTCGGTTATAGCATAGCAATTGCTTCGTACGAAGTGGGAAAATGGGGGATTTTTTTTT
>NC_051405.1:44281878-44281991 GCF_015228065.2 Penaeus monodon
TAATAGAAAGACAAAGTAAAATGAAGAATGTACTAGATAAAATCAAGTAAAAAATCAAAGTTAAGGTGGTATAAGGAAGATAAGAGACGGAGAAAGTAAAATAAAGGTTTATC
>NC_051405.1:44282185-44282284 GCF_015228065.2 Penaeus monodon
TTACAACTCCTTATAGATAGAATCACAGATACTGACGTTAAGACATTCAATAGAGAAAAAAAAAAAAGAACAGCCCATAATAACAAAGGGAGAGACGTA
>NC_051405.1:44282346-44282735 GCF_015228065.2 Penaeus monodon
TATCAGTTCATGGGTGTGGCTCCATAATGGGTATTATGAAGGTAAATATCTAACAAAAACAATTCCTTTACTGCGATTTCTTGTGAGTGTCTCCAAACAAAAGAGCGTCTTCGTCATTTGCAAGTGACCTGCTTAGCGTCCCCGTGTTCAGAATGACAATATCGCGGCGAAATAAAAGGCAGAATAAAATTTAAAAACATATAAAGAGGAAAAAGACTATCTGGCAACTCTCGCTCGTCTGTGGAGTGTCTTGGTGTGTCATCGAGGGTCGGGGGGGAGGGGGGGAGGGGGGAGGATTGAGAACGGGGGAATGGGAGGGGAGGGGGTGAATGTACTGAAAAGGGGAGATGAGAGAGACAAGAGAAGGGTTTTTTGTGACTCTCTCCCGC
>NC_051405.1:44283942-44284024 GCF_015228065.2 Penaeus monodon
ATTTACACTCTTATGATAACAATATAACTTATGTCACACACACAATACGTTTGTGTTGTAAATTATAACACATATTATTGTT
>NC_051405.1:44284300-44284448 GCF_015228065.2 Penaeus monodon
ATTATTTTTTTTTTTGTGATAGTATTATTACATTTTTTCTTGGTTTGTCCCCTTAACAAAACAAAAAAAACCCAGTATGTATGTGTTATACATATAAATTAATAAAACTCATTAAACACATATCTTATACTTTTATGGTAACATACCC
>NC_051405.1:44285499-44285793 GCF_015228065.2 Penaeus monodon
CGTTTATAATAAAAATCTTTGGGGTGGTATCTTGATTTTTAAGACTGTGTTTAAAGAAAAAACAAAAAAGGGTTAATTTGGTTTATCCCTTGCCCTTCCTTTTTTGGGAAATTTTAATTTTATCCCTTTTTTGATTTTTTTAAAACATAATGAAAGATGGGGGGTTAATCTTTGGGCAGGAGTGGGGACATGAGCCTAGGCTGGAATTTTTTTTCCCCTTTTCCCCCCCTTCTTCTCTATCCCTTATTTTCCCCTTCCCTTCTTCCCCCTCTCTCTTTCAAAAAAATCCCCCCC
>NC_051405.1:44285947-44286167 GCF_015228065.2 Penaeus monodon
TACTTATTTTTCCTCTAAAAAAATTTTTCTCTTTCTTTCTCTTTTTTTATTTCCTTTTTTTCTTTTTCTCTTTCTTTTTTCCTTTTTTTCCTTCAAAACCCCTTTTCCTTTCTCTCATTTTCTCCCCTTTCCGTTTTCCCCCTTTTTTACTCTCTCCTTTTTAAAACCTTTTTTCTTTTCCCCTTCTCTTTTCCTTCTTTTCCCATTTTTCCTTTTTTTC
>NC_051405.1:44286439-44287335 GCF_015228065.2 Penaeus monodon
CCCGGGGGTTTTTCCCCCCCTCTCTCCCCCCTTCCCCTTCCTCTTTTCCCTTTTTTTACTCTTTTCTTTTTATATCTCTCTTCTCCCCCCCCCAAAACCCCCCCTTTTTTATGTTTTTTTTCTGAATGTAGTCACCCTACCTACTTTTCGTCATCGGGTCACCCCCACCCAATTTCCCCTTCCTCCCCCCCCGTCTCCCCCCGCCCCTCCCCCTTTTCTCTATCACTCACTCAATCTCTAAACTCTCCCCCCCCCTTCCCCCCAAATGGGTTCACTCTTCCCCAACCCCCCGTCCCCTTTCCCCCTCCCCCTTACCCAACTAACCCACCCCCCCTCCCCCGCGCCCCAAATTTCCCCTCCCTATTCCCTTCCCCCCCCCCCCCTTTCCCTTTATCCCTCCTACCCCCCCTTCCCCTCACCCTACCCCCTTTCCCCCTTTTCCTTTCCCCCCGCTTTTTCCCCCCGTCCCTTTTCCCCCCCCCCCCCCCTTTCCCCCTTTCCTCCCCAAAAGGCCCCTCTCCCCCTCCCTTCCTCCCCCCCATTTTCCCCCATCCCTTCCTCCCCCCCCCCCCTCCCCCCCAAATTTCTTCCTTTTTAACCCCCCCCTCTCCCCCCCTTCTCTTCCCCCCTTTTCCCCCCTTCTCTCCCCCCTTTCCCCCCGCACCCAATCCTCCCCCTTGCTACCCCCGCCCCACCCCCCCCCTCTTTGGCTGCTTGCCAACGCACCCCAGGGCAGGGAAATTGGCTTTTTCCCGTTGATCTCGTACTTTGTAAGGGGGGTTTCCCAAGGGTTTATTTTTGCCTCCCCCTTTTGGCCCCATGTCACCCAAAAGCGGCTGTTTTGATTAAATCTCGTTTTTTTTTTATGATATTTTTTGGGGTTGGGAGAAGGGAAA
>NC_051405.1:44287381-44287538 GCF_015228065.2 Penaeus monodon
GGAAAAGACATTTTTTTTTATTTTTTTTGATTAAGTTTGGTGGATTTGGGTTTTTTTGTTTTGTGTGGTGTTTTTTTTTTTTGGGATTTTTGGGATGTTGGTAAAATGTTTGGTAATGGGGGATGTTTGGGGTTTAAATTAATGAGATATGATGAAA
>NC_051405.1:44288262-44288570 GCF_015228065.2 Penaeus monodon
GGCAGGTAAAACGGATTAGTAGCTTCATGTATTATGCGGACCAACAGCGCCTTCGGACTGCGTATGGCGCAAAATTTCCCGCTAAATTTTGTTTACACGTTTACTTCGTCATCTTTGCGCTTAATATTCGCTCTTTAATTTATTTTTTACGAAGAAGCTACCAATGGTGAAATTTAATGCAGTAAACTTTATAAAAGTATTTTTTGAAATACATTTAACGCCACAGTGATGGGTTTCGGACAAGGGATAACGGTCACCCTCTTGATTACACACATTTCCTCTTGATGGAAAGTGTCTCAACACGTGAC
>NC_051405.1:44288605-44288867 GCF_015228065.2 Penaeus monodon
GGGAGAAACTATACAGAAAAATATTATGGTTGTTGTGGGGTAATATATTGATATTGATGTTAACGCGTGTAATATTGGAACCTTTTTTCTGCTGGTTTGGGTGCGTACCGGATCTCTAAGAGAAATAATGATAATAAAAACCTTTGCCCAAAAATAACCCCGTGCAGGTAAAAATTCATCATATCATTGTGAATACCTCATAAGCTGACCTTTTGACCATTCAAAGTAGCCGGTTAATAATGACCATCGATGGCCGCTTATT
>NC_051405.1:44288891-44289111 GCF_015228065.2 Penaeus monodon
TTTCTCTTTCACCTCACCTGCGACGCACCTTTGTCTCTAACGATTAACCAGCCCGTCAGCACATCATGATGCTCATTTTGTTAAATTAATGAACGCTTGCGGCCCGGGGAGGATAAGCAGACATTGTTTAAGTTATACAAAAGGCGATTTGTTAAATCTATCTGTCTTGTCTGTCTCGCTCGACTTGGAACTCTATTTGTCTATTAGGTCTATAAGCTAG
>NC_051405.1:44289159-44289335 GCF_015228065.2 Penaeus monodon
GGAAAAAACACAAGGTAATAATTAAGGAAATGCCTCCGTCCATTCTAAAGCAGATGTACGCACGTCATTACGATGATTATAAAAATCAAGGCATGAATTGTAGCAAGAAAATGGAGAACAATATTTTTTTTTTCAGTTTCGCCGTATGATTAGCTTTCTTTTTGTTCATGTTTTCA
>NC_051405.1:44289375-44289467 GCF_015228065.2 Penaeus monodon
ATACTGCTTCATGTTTACTTCATAATATATGTCTGTCGTTCATATAATTTTTTTTACTATTGTTATCATTACTTTCGGCGTCCATAACGTAT
>NC_051405.1:44290700-44290877 GCF_015228065.2 Penaeus monodon
AAATGAAGGGGTCCCCGGGGGGGGGGAAGAAAAAAGGGGAAAAAAAAGGGGGGAAAGGGAAATTTTGGGGGGGGGGAAGGGGAAAAGGGGGAAAAAAGGGGGGGGGGAAGATTAGGGGGGAATTGAGAAATTTTTTTTTTTATCTGATTTTTGATGAGAGGGGTTAAGGAGGGAAAA
>NC_051405.1:44291130-44292020 GCF_015228065.2 Penaeus monodon
TAAAAAGGGGAAAAAGGGGGGGAAAAGAATAAGGGGAAGAAAAAAGGGAAAAAAAAGGGAAAAAGGGAAGAAAATTCATAAAAGAATGGGTGAAAAAAAAGGGGGGGGTTCAAAAAAAAAGGCATACGGGGAAGGGGGAAAAGGGGGGCCCCTTTTTTGGGATGGGGGGGGGGGGGATACTCCCCCCTCCCAACAAAAATTTAAAAACCAAATTTTGAGACTTAAAAAGGGGGGGTAAAAGGGGGAGTCTTTCCCCCAAATGGGGAAATCAAAAACTTTTTGAAAATTAAAGGGACTTTTCCCAAAAACAGGATCCCCGGATTTTGTTTTTTTTTTCCAAAAAAGAAGGCCGAACATTTCCCAAAAAGGCAAATCAACGGGCGGAAAAAGCTTTTAACGACGAAAAGAACCAAGGAAGTTATTGGACCAGAACTCTTTTGCAACTAACAGGGGTTTTCCCAACATCGGGTTTTACGGGGAAAAAAAATTACCGGCCCTTTGTTTTGGGGGAATCACGTTCCGTGTAAAAGGCCAAAATAGGGGAAAGGTAGGTGACGGCCCCTTTCCCTTTGCACTGGGTAGGGGGGGGGTTCCCTGTTTTGGGTTTAAGGAAAAAATTTGGGGGCGGGAAAATTAAAAATTTTTTCCGCGTGGAATTTCAAAGGGTTTTTTGGCAGGGGGGGTTTTTTTTTCCCCCCCTTTTAAACGGGGTTCTTCGGGCCCCGATTAAAGAAGGGAAAAAGGTTAGAGGGGTAAGGGAACAATAATATGAATTTCTTTCCTGACCCGGGAATCTCTCCAAAAAGGCCCTGACATTTCAATGCACGCTTTTTTGTGGGGTCTCCCCTTTTTATGCGATTCATTCGCCTTTCATTTTGGATTCGTAAAAA
>NC_051405.1:44292153-44292245 GCF_015228065.2 Penaeus monodon
AATATATGATATTATAATATATAAGATTAAAATAGTATTTAAAATTTTATAATATTATTTGTATACACACACCAAACCCCCCCCCAATAAAA
>NC_051405.1:44292363-44292737 GCF_015228065.2 Penaeus monodon
AATTTAAAAAAATAATAATAAAAATAATAAATAATAATAAAATAGATTTAAAAGATAAATTATACCCAATATAAATATAAAATTTTATAATTATTTTATATATATATATATATATATATATATATTAATATACAAAATATTTAAAAATATATAAATAATATATTAAAATATAATATATATATATTATATATATATTTATATTAAATTTTTTTATTGATAATATAATTTTAATACATTTCATCCACACTATAATTTAAAAAATAATGAAATATATTATAATTATATATAATATATAAATATATATATAAATTATAATTATATTATTTTTGTGGTTGTGGTTGTGTGTTGTGTGTGGAAAAATTTTAATAGGGTAG
>NC_051405.1:44292957-44293106 GCF_015228065.2 Penaeus monodon
GGGTTTGGGTGTGTGTTGGGTTTTGGGGAATAATAGGGTGTATTTTAAAAAAATTTTAATAATAAAAAATAAAAATTTTTTTAAAAAATATATTTAAAAAATTTTTTTTTAGAAAAAAAAAATATTTAATAATATATTATATTAAAAAA
>NC_051405.1:44293206-44293523 GCF_015228065.2 Penaeus monodon
ATCCCCTGGGCCTTCCCTCACCTTCCCCTGTGGCCTCCTCCTTCACGTTCCTCTATGACACCTTTTCTCACTTTTCCTTCACCCTCTCTGTCAGCTTCTCTTGTGGCACCTTCCTCGCCTTTCCCCTGTGGCACCTTCCTCGCCTTCGCCAGTGGCACCTTTTCCCCATCCCCCTGTGGCACCTTCATCGCTTTCCCCTGTGGCACCTCTTTCACAATCCCCTGTGGCACCCTCCTCCCTTTCCCCTGTGGCACCTCTTTCACAATCCCCTGTGGCACCCTCCTCGCTTTCCCCTGTGGCACCTCGATGAATAAAAA
>NC_051405.1:44295759-44296380 GCF_015228065.2 Penaeus monodon
TCAATTTTTTCGTCAATTAATTGATAACAATTTATTGACGTCAATGAATTGATGGAAAAATTGACCGTGTGTAGGGGACACTGATATCAATTTAATTGAAACAATTTCATTGAATCAATTCACTGAGAGATCAAAACTCCTTTGATATTTATTGATGGGTCTTCAATAAAACTGAGCGTGTGTGGGCAAAGCGTCAATATTTTATTGATGGGTCTTCAATAATCTAGTGTTTTCCCTTGCAGCAGTGAAAGAGTCGTCATCGTAATCATGGCTGAAAAGAAGAAAGAAAGTGAGCGTAAAATGATGATGGAGATAATCGACGTTTATAGATCCTTACCGGCCTTGTGGAAAATAAAATCCGACGGGTACAGTCACCGGGAGAAAAAGGCTGACGCATATGAAATATTGTATGGAAAATACTCCTCTTCTTTCGCTTTGGATTGTTCAGAGCAAACACTATTCCTAGAGCCACAGATGCTTTCATCTCGAAATTATGAACCAAACTGAAAATTGAAGTAAAATCATTGACCGTGTGTGGGCACAGTGATTTCCATCAATTCATTGACGTCAATAAATTGATATCAATTAATTGACGAAAAAATTGATCGTGTGTGGGGCCCT
>NC_051405.1:44300237-44300860 GCF_015228065.2 Penaeus monodon
TCCCACACACGATCAATTTTTTCGTCAATTAATTGATAACAATTTATTGACGTCAATGAATTGATGGAAAAATTGACCGTGTGTAGGGGACACTGATATCAATTTAATTGAAACAATTTCATTGAATCAATTCACTGAGAGATCAAAACTCCTTTGATATTTATTGATGGGTCTTCAATAAAACTGAGCGTGTGTGGGCAAAGCGTCAATATATTGATCAATAATCTAGTGTTTTCCCTTGCAGCAGTGAAAGAGTCGTCATCGTAATCATGGCTGAAAAGAAGAAAGAAAGTGAGCGTAAAATGATGATGGAGATAATCGACGTTTATAGATCCTTACCGGCCTTGTGGAAAATAAAATCCGACGGGTACAGTCACCGGGAGAAAAAGGCTGACGCATATGAAATATTGTATGGAAAATACTCCTCTTCTTTCGCTTTGGATTGTTCAGAGCAAGCACTATTCCTAGAGCCACAGATGCTTTCATCTCGAAATTATGAACCAAACTGAAAATTGAAGTAAAATCATTGACCGTGTGTGGGCACAGTGATTTCCATCAATTCATTGACGTCAATAAATTGATATCAATTAATTGACGAAAAAATTGATCGTGTGTGGGGCCCT
>NC_051405.1:44303943-44304033 GCF_015228065.2 Penaeus monodon
GTAACAGAAACGTTATCCAAACGATAAAGACTGTACGAAGCATTTGCGCTGCAATAAAGCTGCAATGCTCTGGCCAGGTATATTTGACAA
>NC_051405.1:44304080-44304535 GCF_015228065.2 Penaeus monodon
AAGTTGATAATTCCATCACAAGATTGAAAAGTTCATGGTAGAAAATGTTGAATACAAAATGTGATAAATAAATCTTATTGAAAACAATATATGATATATACATTTTATTGAATACAATACATGATCTATAGATTTTATTGAATACAATACATGATCTATACATTTTATCGAATACAGTACATGAAACTTATTACAAATAACTACACACAGGATAAAACTCTTGTTTAGAAATAAGGCGAGAGAGTGTGTTGTTGATCATGGCCGTTGCAATGGTACTTAGGTAAAAGTATGTGCTGTGTACGTCTATGTGCGTTGCGATGTGTGCGTGTAAACGTTCCTTGCTGACACGTCGACACGAAAAAACATAAGCAGTTTTTAGTGAGAATGACAGTCAGTGACGCTAACAACTTAACTGATATTCTAATTAATTTAGAGAACCACCAATAAAACTGCAG
>NC_051405.1:44305053-44305777 GCF_015228065.2 Penaeus monodon
CGTGCGGAGTGCCAGAAAACACATCTGATCTGCACAGTGGAAATTCGAGAGCGTGCAGGAATCTAGTGGGCGGATGTGTTCGCGCTGCATGCCGGGATCTTGCCAAAGGATCCTCTGGCAGGAGCTACGGATGTGATGCATTGCATGTGAGAACTTATCAGGAAGTACTGTCACAACACAAAGGAAACAAATTACACTTCTTTGAGTCTGCACAGTGGAGGCAAAGAAAACATTGCACACGGTAACGAATGTTCGTATCTGTGAGTTCACGCGGTTGTGAGAAAGGGGTCACAACAAGGAGAAAAGAAGTAGGTCAGCGGGAACACGAAACTTACTATCACTTGGAGAAGAACTGAGCGACGCCTCACGAGATGCCAGTACACACGAGAGATAACAATATTTTGATGGGCGTCGTGGGTCGGAAGGTGGGGCGTCCTTCTGAGGGGTCTGCCTGCTGTTCCCTCAGTTGTCCCTTCCTACAAAGTGCCAGATGCTATAGGTCCTTCTCTTGGGTTGTTGGACTTGCCTGCTCAGGAACAGTAGGATGCAACAGGGGCGTGGCGCAGAACGGCAAGGATACGGCACCGGCATGACTAGGATTACGGACGACGCAGGCACAACAGAACGCACAAGGATACCGGGAGATTAATCAGATAGCAATAAGTTCCAGGAACAAGCGGCGAGCAGCATAAGGCAAGCACGTGCAGAAGGAGACTGTAAAGTT
>NC_051405.1:44306211-44306692 GCF_015228065.2 Penaeus monodon
CTACTCCTAATAATGATAATAATCTCCATTTCAGCTTACAGCCATACAACAAAAAAACACAAACTATTACATTAATAGTTGAAAACAAAAAAACAAAAAACATATGAGCAACGTAAGAGATCAGTGCGATATAACTGACATTGGGACTTTTCCCTGGCAAGACCTTTCCCCTCCCGCTGCCTTTTCGCCACTCGGGTCTTTTCCTGCGATGTACTTGCGTCTATGGGGCGTTTCTCTTATCAATATATATATATATTTGGTCCTTCCTTCCTACTAATGTTTCATGCTGTGGTATTCATGTTTAGGTTTACGTACAATGGAGACAATGGAGAGGTTATATTACTATTTGATTGTTATCGCTGTTTTGGATATGAAGCAAACAATGAAGTGATATTTGCAATACAATTTTTTTTTTCAGAAATGATAACGTCCTGGCCAGCATAACGCAATAAATCTCTGACCAGAAATGCAGATTCTCGTC
>NC_051405.1:44306720-44307558 GCF_015228065.2 Penaeus monodon
AATATGTCATTCCACATTCAGCATTTTGCACCGGAAATGACATAAACTCTTGTCCCATTTATCTCTTTCCAACCTAATGACATGAATAAAACTATTCTTCTTTAACATTTTTATGCCATTATTACAGACATCGAAATATTGTATTCTCGACAGACAATAAGAGGCTTTACTGACCTCATGACAGACCACACTCATGCCACAGACATCGCCTCACTGAGGGTCTACGAGGAGGTCCTGAATCCTGACGAGGCCAACAGGGGAGACCCGGGGCTGATTCTGGCAGACAAGCTCGCCACACGCTCTATGGAGGCACATTGCTCATTGTATTCCCTTTGTGCACTCAAAACCAATCTGTGTGTACCATATAATCTCATTTTATTAACACAGACAATGCTGTTGTTTTTTCTAAAACCTATATTAAAGGTGAGTGTTGCTGTTGGGGAGAAGCAGATAGCCAGAAGCACTGCCGGAAAAGCATCGCCGGAAGACGTCACCCGCCCGCTACCTGCCCGCGGCTGCCGCCCTCTCAGCACGACTCTCAGAAAACGGTTCCTTCGTCAGTTTACGGCAACGGGTCGTAGGGTTTGCGAACCTGCTTGTCTGGCAGGAGGACCATGTATAGCAGTTTCGTTATGCCGTTGGGTATTCAATTCGGGTCTCCAGTAGCTTACAAATAGTGAAGTAAAAGGCCGTGAAGCGATGCCAAGCGATGTTGGAGCTGCAATCTGCTTCGAAGTTGCGCGGGAACGGCGGCCATACCAGCAATGAGCGAGCGTGGCAGTTGCCATGGTAACTGGGCAAGCGTCAACAATGTTCGGTTTGTCATAACGCGCCTAAA
>NC_051405.1:44307601-44308029 GCF_015228065.2 Penaeus monodon
GGTATGGTATAGACACGACTATTCATAAGCTCCCTCTGCAAGCTTATCTGCAACATTCCGAATGGATAAGATTTGACAATCAGGTCCCCTAAATTAGCACTGTAGGCCTAAATCCTCTCAGAATTCTACATAATCATGAGAATCTGAGTGGCTCATTGACGAGACCTTAGTTATTATAACAGACCTTGCCTCCTTTCTTGGCTGCGGCCTGAGGGAGTAAAAGGTCTGAATCACTTATAAACATTTTTTCTCCTTGTAACTGAAAATAAAAGTAAAGTAAAAGTAAAAGGTCTGAATCACTTATAAACATTTTTCCCCCTTGTAACTGAAACTAAAACCAGTCTTTTCCGTTAGCTTAAGCACCCTGACGAGGTGTATGAAAATGCCCGAGGGTCTAAAACCACGCTCACGGATATGCCCCACTGACC
>NC_051405.1:44310136-44310320 GCF_015228065.2 Penaeus monodon
CACACACACACATACGTGAAAAAATATGGTTTCCTCTCCCGCTGTAGTTTATCTTCTTTTCTTGGAAAGGAAATCCTACGAAGCGGCCTCGGGCATTTCAACGTTGGCGTAAACGTTTGACTAACGTTTGTTGATTTGCGCAGTTGAAATGATGCTTGTTCCTAAATCGTATTTTCTTTTCTCC
>NC_051405.1:44310585-44310870 GCF_015228065.2 Penaeus monodon
TTAGTGGCTCCTCCTCTCTCTCTCTTTTCACCTCGTGGCCTCTCATCACCCTTGCCTATGGCCCTGCCTTCTACTTCGGTGGCCCTTCTCTCTCTCTCTCATTCACCTGCTGCATCTCCCTCACGTTCCCCCCTTTGGTGTCTCTCTCTTATGTTCCCTGTGCCATTTTCTTGGCGTTCCCCTGTGGCACTTCCTACAGCTTACTCTGTATATCTCCCCCCCCCCTTCCCCCCTGAGACACCTCCCATCCTTTCCCCTGTGGCACTACTTCATCTTCCCCGGTGA
>NC_051405.1:44310938-44311151 GCF_015228065.2 Penaeus monodon
ATGACACCTTTTCTCACTTTTCCTTCACCCTCTCTGTCAGCTTCTCTTGTGGCACCTTCTCACAATCTCCTGTGGCACCTTCATCGCTTTCCCCTGTGGCACCTCTTTCACAATCCCCTGTGGCACCCTCCTCCCTTTCCCCTGTGGCACCTCTTTCACAATCCCCTGTGGCACCCTCCTCGCTTTCCCCTGTGGCACCTCGATGAATAAAAA
>NC_051405.1:44313021-44313644 GCF_015228065.2 Penaeus monodon
TCCCACACACGATCAATTTTTTCGTCAATTAATTGATAACAATTTATTGACGTCAATGAATTGATGGAAAAATTGACCGTGTGTAGGGGACACTGATATCAATTTAATTGAAACAATTTCATTGAATCAATTCACTGAGAGATCAAAACTCCTTTGATATTTATTGATGGGTCTTCAATAAAACTGAGCGTGTGTGGGCAAAGCGTCAATATATTGATCAATAATCTAGTGTTTTCCCTTGCAGCAGTGAAAGAGTCGTCATCGTAATCATGGCTGAAAAGAAGAAAGAAAGTGAGCGTAAAATGATGATGGAGATAATCGACGTTTATAGATCCTTACCGGCCTTGTGGAAAATAAAATCCGACGGGTACAGTCACCGGGAGAAAAAGGCTGACGCATATGAAATATTGTATGGAAAATACTCCTCTTCTTTCGCTTTGGATTGTTCAGAGCAAGCACTATTCCTAGAGCCACAGATGCTTTCATCTCGAAATTATGAACCAAACTGAAAATTGAAGTAAAATCATTGACCGTGTGTGGGCACAGTGATTTCCATCAATTCATTGACGTCAATAAATTGATATCAATTAATTGACGAAAAAATTGATCGTGTGTGGGGCCCT
>NC_051405.1:44317609-44318225 GCF_015228065.2 Penaeus monodon
TCCCACACACGATCAATTTTTTCGTCAATTAATTGATAACAATTTATTGACGTCAATGAATGATGGAAAAATTGACCGTGTGTAGGGGACACTGATATCAATTTAATGAAACAATTCATTGAATCAATTCACTGAGAGATCAAAACTCCTTTGATATTTATGATGGGTCTCAATAAAACTGAGCGTGTGTGGGCAAAGCGTCAATATATTGATCAATAATCTAGTGTTTTCCCTTGCAGCAGTGAAAGAGTCGTCATCGTAATCATGGCTGAAAAGAAGAAAGAAAGTGAGCGTAAAATGATGATGGAGATAATCGACGTTTATAGATCCTTACCGGCCTTGTGGAAAATAAAATCGACGGGTACAGTCACCGGGAGAAAAAGGCTGACGCATATGAAATATTGTATGGAAAATACTCCTCTTCTTTCGTTTGGATTGTTCAGAGCAAGCACTATTCCTAGAGCCACAGATGCTTTCATCTCGAAATTATGAACCAAACTGAAAATTGAAGTAAAATCATTGACCGTGTGTGGGCACAGTGATTTCCATCAATTCATTGACGTCAATAAATTGATATCAATTTATTGACGAAAAAATTGATCGTGTGTGGGGCCCT
>NC_051405.1:44319787-44319905 GCF_015228065.2 Penaeus monodon
GTGGCACCTTCATCACAATCTCCTGTGGCACCCTCCTCCCTTTCCCCTGTGGCACCTCTTTCACAATCCCCTGTGGCACCCTCCTCGCTTTCCCCTGTGGCACCTCGATGAATAAAAA
>NC_051405.1:44320751-44320850 GCF_015228065.2 Penaeus monodon
TTTTTAAACATTATTATTTTTTTATTTATTTGTTTATTGTTTTTAATTTTAATATTATTAAATTATTTTACATCTTTATATTATATCACTTTATTTTTT
>NC_051405.1:44322579-44323184 GCF_015228065.2 Penaeus monodon
TAAATTTTTTCGTCAATTAATTGATAACAATTTATTGACGTCAATGAATTGTTTGGAAAAATTGACCGTGTGTGGGGGGACACGATATAAATTTTAAATTGAAACAATTCATTGAATCAATTCACTGAGAGATAAAAAACTCTTTGATATTTATTGATGGGTCTTTAATAAAAACTGAGCGTGTGTGGGCAAAGCGCAATATATTGATCAATAATCTAGTTTTTTTCCCTTGCAGCAGTGAAAGAGTCGTCATCGAATATGGCTGAAAAGAAAAAGAAAGTGAGCGTAAAATGATGATGGAGATAATCGACGTTATAGATCTTACCGGCCTTGTGGAAAATAAAATCCGACGGGTACAGTCACCGGGAGAAAAAGGCTGACGCATATGAAATTGTATGGAAAATATCCTCTTCTTTCGCTTTGGATTTTTCAGAGCAAGCACTATTCCTAGAGCCCCAGATGCTTTCATCTCGAAATTATGAACCAAAAATGAAAATTTAAGTAAAATCATTGACCGTGTGGGGCACAGTGATTTCCATCAATTCATTGACGTCAATAAATTTATATCAATTAATGACGAAAAAATTTATGGTGTGTGGGGCCCT
>NC_051405.1:44323819-44323888 GCF_015228065.2 Penaeus monodon
ACATTATTTACATCTTTATTATTAATATCCCTTTATGTTACTTTCATGATTTTATTATCATCAAATTAC
>NC_051405.1:44324830-44325022 GCF_015228065.2 Penaeus monodon
GTGGCACCTCTTTCACAATCCCCTGTGGCACCCTCCTCCCTTTCCCCTGTGGCACCTCTTTCACAATCCCCTGTGGCACCTCTTTCACAATCCCCTGTGGCACCTTCATCGCTTTCCCCTGTGGCACCTCTTTCACAATCCCCTGTGGCACCCTCCTCGCTTTCCCCTGTGGCACCTCGATGAATAAAAAAA
>NC_051405.1:44325179-44325243 GCF_015228065.2 Penaeus monodon
AAAAGTACATATGAGAAAGACAGGGTTTTATATGAGGCTATTCTGTATCATCGAATAACACTGC
>NC_051405.1:44330097-44330358 GCF_015228065.2 Penaeus monodon
GCGAACGCCCTCTTCAAGGGAAGCATCAGTGAGAAAGGGACGCCTCGACGTCACTGGTGTCAGTAACGAATTCTGGTTCGCAAGCACCCCTCAGAGCCTTCAGGAGAGTCAGCCCTGCATCCAGCGTTTGCCTTTTCTCCGGTTTCTCCTCCAGAAATCCCATCGCGATCTTCTCCAGATTTTATGGAGATTCCATGACCTCGGCTATTGTCTTGAGCAAGTACCCGACGGAGTATACGTCTTAGATATTGTATTCATACA
>NC_051405.1:44330581-44330895 GCF_015228065.2 Penaeus monodon
GTGGTGCTGCTTTCCGGTTTCACGTTACTTTAAATTGTTATTTTTATAACCTCTAGTTTTTTTGTTTTTTTTTTGCAGCTACGGTTTCCCAGGACGTTTTATTGCATATACTGTTTTGTGTTATTTTCTCATACTCATTTATTAAGTGTTCTTTGCTTGTATACTATTTTGCCATTTATAAGGGGTTGCTTTTATCTTCTGCAGGGTATATTTTCCCGTATTAATTAGTTTTGCGGGCCTGTTGCTATACTGTTTTCTTATATTTTACCATATCCCGGCATCCCCCCCCCCTTTTGAGCTACAGAGTGTGGTCG
>NC_051405.1:44332721-44333232 GCF_015228065.2 Penaeus monodon
TTCTTGAATAGGAATATGTTGCTGGGCCTGACAGATGAGAAAACTAGCGATTGATCTATCACGTTTCCTAGGTGTGTGCAATGGTGCCAGATCTTCAAATTGATGTGATTAATCGTTTATATCCAGTGATAATCAAGTGCTGCGTTTATTGTTTCCTGTTTTTTCCCTTGTGTTTCGGGTTGTATTCTAACAAAATTCGATTTCCATAGCCATTTTCTTAGATTACGGGCACAACATGTGTTTGTATTTCAGGATATGTTCTAAATTAAGTTTCGTGTTTTCACAAGTCATAAGAAAATGGAATATGAGGGATCTGAACCAACTCTTAAACCTTGACACAAAATCCAAATAGAATGATAAACGGAATGTTAGTTTTAAATTCATAGAAATAGTAAAAACACCAAAAAGAAAATGTCACCAAAGGATTCGAACCAGTGTTGTGAGGATGATTCAAAACCGCTTATTCACACAGTATGGGCTTATCTAATGATACTGTGTCCCGATCTTTATG
>NC_051405.1:44333349-44333489 GCF_015228065.2 Penaeus monodon
CGCGTTTAAATTGAGTTAATTCATGGAAATTGCTTTCAGAAGTCTGAGAAAAGTGAATAATCACCGTGGTCGCCATTTATAATCTCGGAAAAAATGTTCGATGTTGCATCCTCATGAAAATAAGACTGTTCAAACAGGAT
>NC_051405.1:44333958-44334221 GCF_015228065.2 Penaeus monodon
GATGACTACCATCACTCTATCTGTTAGTCATTCCCAAACGTATGTCTACTCGTTTCTACGGCCTGCTTATTCACTCATGTCGCAACGTATCAGAACAGATGACTTCCTGTCAGTTTTCCTGCAAAGGTCCATGGTGGAACTGGGTAAAGACGTTTTTCTGTTTGTTTGTTTCAAGTCCCACTGTCATAGTTTGAATACGTATGTCATGACTATTATGAGACCACTGAGTCTCCAAATGCCACTACTGTGTGCATTTTACGACC
>NC_051405.1:44334520-44334658 GCF_015228065.2 Penaeus monodon
ACTGATAATGATGAAACAAAAAAGACGAAAAAACTAAAAGGGAAAAAAACAAAAAATGGAAGACATTAATAGGCTCAGTTGATGTCGATTACTAAGGTCCATCAGTCTAATGGCTTTACTGAATGAACACCAATTTTA
>NC_051405.1:44334760-44334940 GCF_015228065.2 Penaeus monodon
ACATGTTATGGCACGTTACTTCCTGTGATGTTATGTAAATCGAATGCAAACTGAGATTCGATGTCCAGATGACGAATGTAAACAAACGAATGGGCTGACTTGCCCAGCTGTTGTCATGAACGTATACGTGCATCACCTTTTTTTTTTTTTGAGACCGTCGTACTGGTAATTTTGCTCTCC
>NC_051405.1:44335965-44336171 GCF_015228065.2 Penaeus monodon
TTTGTAAGTGCAGAAGGTTCGGCAAATCGTGGCCTGTGCCCGGCAACTTTAGGCCCAATACCTTCAACTTTTTAAATGAAATTAGTATTTGTTTTGTTTATGTGTCCAAATAGTATACCGTATTAGGATATTGTTTTATTTTTGATAGGCGCCATAAGAAAGTATCCGCAGGTGAAAACGTTTAAAAGTTGAGGCTGACGTATCCG
>NC_051405.1:44338012-44338199 GCF_015228065.2 Penaeus monodon
TCCCGAACAGATAACATGCATTCTGGACACCTATACATACGCATTTGGCTGCCCTGACTCATCACGCTTGACTCACTCTTTGATAGTGATAGTTTCCGCTCTCCACCTTTTCCCAACTGCTTGGAATTGCAGAGTTCGTTTGACTGGTTGACATGTGCTCCCGGTATCTCTCTTACACACACACACA
>NC_051405.1:44338495-44339511 GCF_015228065.2 Penaeus monodon
ATGACCCTATCTGGATTGCAACAACGAATACTCGGCTTTGTTAACTCATTACAGCTCTCTATTTTCCAAAAGAAAGAAATATTTTTGCTATAAAGGCGGTGATTAACATGCAGCCTGTTATGTACATGGGAATAAGGTCCATCTACATGCCACGCTCATGGTAAACTCATATCAGGTACAGGTACAGTGTACAAGTGTCAACAAAGAGAGTCTCTGGGTACGTCCAGGTTAATCGTCGGACACCTGTTCAAACAACAGCTGCCTTCTGCTCTGCGCCCCCCACCTACCTCTCATCTTCTCTCTATTCCTAACGGTTCGATTCTCTGCTGTTGTATTCTTTCTCGTCTCTCCCTCACTTCTCGGGTCTCTGCTCTCTCTCTCTTACAAAGTGTCTCTCTCTCTCTCAGGGACTCGCTTTCTCTCAGCTTTCTCCAGGTCTCTCGTCTCTCTCGTCTTCTCTGGGCCGTTTCTCTCTCTCCTTTTCTCTCTGCCTCTGGTCGTCTGCTGGGTTCTTCTGCTCTCGTCATCCGTTCTCTCTTCTCGAGTTCTCTTCTCTCCCTCTCGTCCTCCTCACTCTCGGGCTCTCTCTCTCTCTCACCCTCTCCCTCGTCCTCCTCTGCACTCCTTTCTCTCTCTCTCCTCTCGTCTCCTCTCTCTCCTGCACTCTCTCTGTCTCCGCCACGAGGCGTGCACACCCGTCCTCTCCCTCTCCTCGGCTCCGTCCCAATCTCCGACTGCCTCCGTCCGTACACTCTACTGTGTGTCCCACTTCCACCTCCTTCTCGGCCTTTCTCTCCCAGCATCCCTCGTCCTCCTCCACCTCCCTCTCGCTCTCATGGTGTTCTATCTCCCTCCTCCACTCTCGTGCGCTCTCCCCTCTATCCTCTCCTCTCCTCCTCATCCCTCCCCACTCCCTCCCGCCTCCTCTCTCCCTCCTCTCTGTCTTCGCTAGTCGCTCTGCGCCACTTCGGAAAATCCTCAAAAAAAGTTTAAAATCCAACCCCTCTGCAACTGCG
>NC_051405.1:44339702-44339918 GCF_015228065.2 Penaeus monodon
TTTCCGTTCCCCCCCTACCTTCCCCTCCTTCCTCTTTTCTCGTTCGTAGTATCTCTCTTGCCTTCCAATCCTCAATGCGTCTTCCTTTGGCTGCGCTGCTTTCTGCTACCGTCTCTCATCTGTCTCCGCTAACTTCGCTGTCGGCGGCTCCGGCGATCGCGCACCTCCTCTCGTCCTTCTCCTCTCTCCGTTGCTCTCTCGCTACATCCTGCTCAG
>NC_051405.1:44339949-44340137 GCF_015228065.2 Penaeus monodon
AACTCCATCTCGTCTCTTCTGGACTCTTCGCTCCCATGCCCTCTCTCGTCGAGGCGCCCTCTGTCTTCGGATGTCATTATAGCTCTCGTCGATCTCTACGATCGTGGGTGAGCTAACATCGGGAGATGCGAATCCAACTCTGCTGTCCTCCCTCGCCCTCGGCCTCTCTCCCTCCTCTCTCACGGTCA
>NC_051405.1:44340487-44340839 GCF_015228065.2 Penaeus monodon
GTACATACAACTAATAAAAAAGATAAATAGTAACAGAAGATTTATTCCTTTCCTTGCTTTATTAATGATAAAGAAAAACAAATGAAAATAATACAAACTAAAATCCTAAATATAGCTTATTTTAGTTCACGCTTAGTAATTACTATCTAACAATAATAAGCATGAATAAAAAAAACCCACATATATATATAATAAAAAACGCGTTCTTTCTGCAACTGCAATTATACAAAAGCAGGTGCACAGGAAGTCCACACTAACACCTGCTTTCTGCCACCTTACGTGAGGCCTAAGCATGATGACAATAAAACGAAAAAAAAAAAAAACATGCAAGGATTTCCTCTCTCTTATCAGT
>NC_051405.1:44342499-44342866 GCF_015228065.2 Penaeus monodon
CACTGAAGAAAGTTAATCTTAACGTATTTATTCCTAAGGATTACCTCGTCGGGCAAGTGCGACCCGGTTTTAAATCTCTAAAACTTCCCGGTCATTGGTTAAACCTTAGTAATAGGCGATTTAAGGCCTTTGGCAGACCCCGCCAGGAGTGTGGCCGTGATCCCCATGCCAACCGTGAAATGAGGACGCACAGGGACAGCAAACGTTTCAGGTGGTGTAGCCTGAGACCCCGCCGTGCCGTCACTGCCACCGCGATCGTTCGTTCGTTCGGCGTTGTGCAATGAAACGACGTCAGCGGAGCCTTGCGCAGGAGGGCGCCAGGCACCGCGCGCGATGGGGCGCCTTGCGAGCGATCTCTGAAGTTCCA
>NC_051405.1:44344428-44344731 GCF_015228065.2 Penaeus monodon
AGCTGCCCGAGCAACTTAATTCTCTCATTTTCCTTTCCGCCGAGTAGCTGGTTTTTCCTCTCATCCATTGTTTAATCAGTTCCGTGTTCTTTCGTTGCGAGCTCATGCACCGAAATGCCATCACTAGCCACAGAGCCACGTCGATGCCTTATCCGTGTGCAGTCTGCTGGATTTATGCTTTCATCTCCGTTCGCTTCAACTGGGAGACAACCACGTCTGTTGTTGCAGACGCGACTTTCGCCTGCCGTGTCACAGTGCGGAAGCTTGGACTCCCTTCCCCAGTCGGACCAGTCTCGGGGACGC
>NC_051405.1:44345010-44345378 GCF_015228065.2 Penaeus monodon
ATGAGAAGGTGTCTGGACTACTCGTTACAGGAAAAACTGACAAACTAAAAACAAGGAAACTGAATACCCCAATACATAGTGCCAACTCACACGAAAGAGATTGTGGGTGTCCCCTTGGAGGCAAACCAGGCTGCTGCAGGAGAGGGACCCGGCTGCGAGGTTTCAGCTTCCGCCCCGACTCCGGGTGACACTCCCTACCCAGGTAGACCAAGAAAAGGTCAAAGACAAAGGGTTAAGCCAACAGGGGTCTGCTCTTTCCCAATCGCGTTCGGGGCAGAGATCGAAACGACGGGGGTGGACTCAGAAAAATATAAAGATAAATTAAGGAAAATTTGGACAAATGCGGAGTGAAAAGGCAAAAGAAATTG
>NC_051405.1:44345700-44346667 GCF_015228065.2 Penaeus monodon
AAAACTGAAGGGAAGAACAGATGCAAAACCTGCCAAGATCAACTGAAGTGGCCGGGCTGTTCAGGCCCCCTGGTGTTGGGGGAAGAGCAAGCAAGCCATAAAGTCGCAACACTGAGAAATGGGTTTGTAGTAAGTGACAGATAGTCGTTCAGTTGTTGAATCAGTAATTGAAAATTCTTAGCCTGACATGTGCATAATCAAATTAACACTGTCAAGGATATGTATAAATATGTATGTATGTGGCATCTGAACGTGCCCACCTTCTGCTATTAACCTTCTATTTTCTCTCTTTTCTTGGTCAAATGTGTTCCCACAAACTTAATCTCCTTCACAAGCGCATGCAAACTCGCGGTTTTCGATATATCATTTCATCTTTCATAAGACGCTCTGCCTGTAGCCGCCGCGATTCTAAATGTTTAAACGAAAGTGAAAGTGTGCAAAGATATACTTCCTGGGCTTTACGTGGTTTTGTCTTTGCTTAACTCTGGTCAAGTCTAATAGTTTCATGGATGAAGGGCGTACCATCTATGGCGATAAAAAACCTTAGTTTCCTTGATAGCATACTCAGCATCAGCGTCAGCGGGGCGTCACATCGAGATCGTTTTTGTTGTTAACGTTACGCAATGGCGGTTCGTGAGCAAGCCAGTCCCCTTTTTAAACCGGGCGACAGGCCAGCACGGGATATTCCAATGTTGGCCACGGACCACGCCTCAGCTCCTCTGCTCAAGTGAATGCGCTCGCCCTACAGTGTGATCGCACATGCCCTGTGGGTCAATTCATCGAGGCGGCTCCCAAGGAACTTCGACGGAAAGCCTGGACTCTGTGGGCGTGTGCGAGAGCTGTTTGGAGGTTGACATGCCGCTTACGGAGCTCGTGTGCTCCTTCGGTGTGAATGAAATTACGAATTCTTCGCTGCAAGCACTCCCACCTCATGCGCTGTAATGCCACCAGCGGCAAGCTCCAGCCA
>NC_051405.1:44346696-44347202 GCF_015228065.2 Penaeus monodon
CGACGCCTCCTGAAGAGTGCCGGCCCCGGACGCTGCCACCCGACGACGGCACTCTCGGTCCTCGCTTAAGTTCCCTTCGCGTCCACCACATATGACTCTTTGCGACGCCCGAGTGAGGGGTCGTAAGTCGGCAACGGCATCTCGCAAGGCTAGGCAGCATGAGACTCGGGATGCTGAGGGGACGAAGACAGGAGCCGCAGGACGCACTCGGAGAAAACCCTTTGGCAGAAGGACTGGCTCACAGAATCACCACGAATGCAGGACGTTTGGCGAGTGCTGCTCCAAGTGTCAAAGTTGATGCTGTCACTTGTTGGCTCTCGCTTGGGCACGGAACCGTTTCAGTAATGGCTAGCAAGTTGTCCCGCCGTGCATGGCAGCATAAAATCCACAAAAAGCTTGGAACGCGCGAGCAGATGTGATCGTGCACGACGATTGAGGATTTGATTTGGCTGTAAATGTACGGTGTTTATTTGCTCCGTGCTCATGTACAGACTATCTCTTCTAAA
>NC_051405.1:44347267-44347577 GCF_015228065.2 Penaeus monodon
AAAAGAAAAAGACGAGTGAATTCTTATTTATCCAGACGCCGTAGTGAAGTCCAAATATGCGCTTATACTGCCGTCTTGGTATCCGGGGTGGCGGTGCAGAAAGGGCGCTCCGCAATCCCTTTCTGTTCCGAATACAGAGCGTCAGTCATGTCTGGGATGAAAGAATGGTGATATGATGACCACTGGACTGAGTCTGTTAAGTTTTTGTTCAGTAAAAAAAAAGAAAGTGTGCCATGATCCAGACATTGCTGCGCAGTGGTGTGTGAACTGTCAGAAATAAATCTCCATCTGTCATTCTGTCTAACTAGAG
>NC_051405.1:44348414-44349198 GCF_015228065.2 Penaeus monodon
TTATGATTGCAAATCAGTATATAAGAGCTGCTTCCATCCTCTGTTAGGGTTGTTTTTATCTTATTATTTTCTTTTCCTTTTTTATTATTATTTGATATTAGCCTCCACAAAAATGACGAAAACATCTGGAATGTACGAAACCCGGCGATTCGTGATCAATTCCCTTTATCCTGGTTCTCAAGGAAAGAAATAAAACTTAACTGAAAACGTTTTAGACTGGAGTGAATGTAATATTGCTCACTTGCCTATATACTTGTAATTCCTTTGATCTGGGAGCTTGCTTTGTTGAATCGTACTCAAGAAAATTACCTTTGAGATGTCCGGGGAGAGTCGTGAAGTGAGGTCGCCTTTTGAATGCACTAATGTGTTATGATTGCATGGCTTGTAGGATTAGGAACCTCTGGGATTTTTGTTGGTTTCTGTAGTAGGATATTTTATGAGAAAAGGTTACGTCACGAGTTCTTCAAATTTTCACATTTTTCATGAGAAATGAAAGGGGTGGGAGGTTTTGTTTACGTCTGTTTAGCACTTTAAATGTTGACAGGTATGTGCGTTTAATATCATATTCATAATATGTATATATAAATTATTACAACGGAAATTTTGCAAATGAAATTCTGATATTTCTGCGGGGAATCCTTTAAGACAACAATGTGATACGTATGACACTGTGTAATCATAAACTGCATAATTATACGTATAAAGACCCCTCAGTTGTTTATATGTATCACTATGCAACTGGCGATAAGACTATTCAAAATGAAACAGGCTTGGTATTACTGAG
>NC_051405.1:44349309-44350653 GCF_015228065.2 Penaeus monodon
CCATCTATTTATGTATATATGCAAATATATAAAAAAGTCTATATTTTTTCGTAGGCTATTTTATACTCTTCATCTAGTGTATGTTTGTCCAGGTAGCTTGGAATATATGTGTGCATCTGTGACTATGCACCTTTCTGCCTATTAGCCTTTCTGTTTTCCTTTTTCTTGGTCAAAATGTGTTCCCACTGAATCTCCTTCACAAGCGCATGCAAACATCGGCGGTTTTCTGATATATCATTTCATCATTTCAGTAGAGACGCTCTGACTGTAGCCGCCGCGATTCGAAATGTTTAAACGAACGTGTAGTGTGCGAAAAAGATACTTCCCTGGGCTTTACGTGGTTTTGTTGATGATGTCAGTGACTTTCCTATCAATCTATTTAATGAGAAGGCGTCATCTGGCGACAAAAACCTTTGTTTCCTTGATAGTAACTAACCTATACGCGGCATCAACGTCAGCGGGGCGTCACATCGCGATCGTTTTGTTGTTAACGTTACGCAATGGCGGTTCGTAAGCAAGCCTTTTAAAACCGGGGCGACAGGCAGCACGGGATATTCCAATGTTGGCACGGACCACGCTCTCAGCTCCTCTGCTCAAGATGAATTCACTCGCCCTCACAGTGTTGGTCGCACATGCCCTGTGGGGCTTCATCGAGGCGGCTCCCACAGGAACTTCGACGGGAAGCCTGGACTCTGTGGGCGTGTGCGAGAAGCTGTTTGTTGACATGCCGCTTACGGAGCTCGTGTGCTCCTTCGGTGTGAATGAAATTACGAATTCTTCGCTGCAAGCACTCCACCTCATGCGCTGGAATGCCACCAGCGGCAGCTCCAGCCACGGCGACGCCTCCTACGAGTGCCGGCCCCTGACGCTGACCACCCGACGGAACGGCACTCTCGTCCTCGCTTACATTCCCGTTCGCGTCAGCCACACTATGCTGCAGACGCCCGAGTGAGGGGTCGTAAGTCGGCAACGCAGCTCGCAAGGCTAGGCAGCATGATGACTCGGGAGGGCTGAGGGGACGAGACAGGAGCCGCAGGACGCCACTTGGAGAAAACCCTTTGGCCAGAAGGACTGGCTCACAGAATCACCACGAATGCAGGACGTTGGCGAGTGCTTCTCCAAGTGTGCAAGTTGACGCTGTCACTGTTGGCTCTCGCTTGGGCACGGAACCGTTCAGTAATGGCTACGCAAGTTGTCCCCGCCCGTGCATGGCCGCATAAGAATCCACAAAAAGCTTGGAACGCGCGAGCAGATGTGATCGTGCACGACGATTGAGGATTCTGATTGCTGTAAATGTACGGTGTTTATTTGCTCAGTGCTCATGTACAGACTATCTCTTCTAAA
>NC_051405.1:44350720-44351023 GCF_015228065.2 Penaeus monodon
AAAGAAAAAAGAAGAGTGATTTCTTAATTTATCCAGAAGCCGTAGTGAAGTCCAAGATATTCGCTTATACGTGCCGTCGTGGCATCCGGGGTGGGCGGTGCAGAAAGGGCGCTCGCAATCCCTTCTGCTTCCGAATACAGAGCGTCAGTCATGTCTGGGGATGAAAGATGGTGATATGAATGCCACTGACTGAGTCTGTCAAAGTTTTTGTTCAGGAAAGTGTGCCATGATCCAGGCATTGCTGGCCAAGTGGTGTGTGAACTGTATAAATAAATCTCCATCTGTCATTCTGTCTAACTAGAG
>NC_051405.1:44351700-44352514 GCF_015228065.2 Penaeus monodon
AGGTCACGCAGTGTCCCGAGATCCATCTGGCTTATGATTGCAAATCAGTATATAAGAGCTGCTTCCATCCTCTGTTAGGGTTGTTTTTATCTTATTATTTTCTTTTCCTTTTTTATTATTATTTGATATTAGCCTCCACAAAAATGACGAAAACATCTGGAATGTACGAAACCCGGCGATTCGTGATCAATTCCCTTTATCCTGGTTCTCAAGGAAAGAAATAAAACTTAACTGAAAACGTTTTAGACTGGAGTGAATGTAATATTGCTCACTTGCCTATATACTTGTAATTCCTTTGATCTGGGAGCTTGCTTTGTTGAATCGTACTCAAGAAAATTACCTTTGAGATGTCCGGGGAGAGTCGTGAAGTGAGGTCGCCTTTTGAATGCACTAATGTGTTATGATTGCATGGCTTGTAGGATTAGGAACCTCTGGGATTTTGTTGGTTTCTGTAGTAGGATATTTTATGAGAAAAGGTTACGTCACGAGTTCTTCAAATTTTCACATTTTCATGAGAAATGAAAGGGGTGGGAGGTTTTGTTTACGTCTGTTTAGCACTTTAAATGTTGACAGGTATGTGCGTTTAATATCATATTCATAATATGTATATATAAATTATTACAACGGAAATTTTGCAAATGAAATTCTGATATTTCTGCGGGGAATCCTTTAAGACAACAATGTGATACGTATGACACTGTGTAATCATAAACTGCATAATTATACGTATAAAGACCCCTCAGTTGTTTATATGTATCACTATGCAACTGGCGATAAGACTATTCAAAATGAAACAGGCTTGGTATTACTGAGT
>NC_051405.1:44352669-44353973 GCF_015228065.2 Penaeus monodon
TTTCGTAGGCTATTTTATACTCTTCATCTAGTGTATGTTTGTCCAGGTAGCTTGGAATATATGTGTGCATCTGTGACTATGCACCTTTCTGCCTATTAGCCTTTCTGTTTTCCTTTTTCTTGGTCAAAATGTGTTCCCACTGAATCTCCTTCACAAGCGCATGCAAACATCGGCGGTTTTCTGATATATCATTTCATCATTTCAGTAGAGACGCTCTGACTGTAGCCGCCGCGATTCTAAATGTTTAAACGAACGTGTAGTGTGCAAAAAGATACTTCCCTGGGCTTTACGTGGTTTTGTTGATGATGTCAGTGACTTTCCTATCAATCTATTTCATGAGAAGGCGTCATCTGGCGATAAAAAACCTTTGTTTCCTTGATAGTAACTAACCTATACGCGGCATCAACGTCAGCGGGGCGTCACATCGCGATCGTTTTGTTGTTAACGTTACGCAATGGCGGTTCGTGAGCAAGCCAGTCCCCTTTTAAACCGGGGCGACAGGCAGCACGGGATATTCCAATGTTGGCACGGACCACGCTCTCAGCTCCTCTGCTCAAGATGAATTCACTCGCCCTCACAGTGTTGGTCGCACATGCCCTGTGGGGCTTCATCGAGGCGGCTCCCACAGGAACTTCGACGGGAAGCCTGGACTCTGTGGGCGTGTGCGAGAAGCTGTTTGTTGACATGCCGCTTACGGAGCTCGTGTGCTCCTTCGGTGTGAATGAAATTACGAATTCTTCGCTGCAAGCACTCCACCTCATGCGCTGGAATGCCACCAGCGGCAGCTCCAGCCACGGCGACGCCTCCTACGAGTGCCGGCCCCTGACGCTGACCACCCGACGGAACGGCACTCTCGTCCTCGCTTACATTCCCGTTCGCGTCAGCCACACTATGCTGCAGACGCCCGAGTGAGGGGTCGTAAGTCGGCAACGCAGCTCGCAAGGCTAGGCAGCATGATGACTCGGGAGGGCTGAGGGGACGAGACAGGAGTCGCAGGACGCCACTTGGAGAAAACCCTTTGGCCAGAAGGACTGGCTCACAGAATCACCACGAATGCAGGACGTTGGCGAGTGCTTCTCCAAGTGTGCAAGTGGACGCTGTCACTGTTGGCTCTCGCTTGGGCACGGAACCGTTCAGTAATGGCTACGCAAGTTGTCCTCGCCCGTGCATGGCCGCATAAGAATCCACAAAAAGCTTGGAACGCGCGAGCAGATGTGATCGTGCACGACGATTGAGGATTCTGATTGCTGTAAATGTACGGTGTTTATTTGCTCAGTGCTCATGTACAGACTATCTCTTCTAAA
>NC_051405.1:44354040-44354341 GCF_015228065.2 Penaeus monodon
AAAGAAAAAAGAAGAGTGATTTCTTAATTTATCCAGACGCCGTAGTGAAGTCCAAGATATTCGCTTATACGTGCCGTCGTGGCATCCGGGGTGGGCGGTGCAGAAAAGGCGTTCGCAATCCCTTCTGCTTCCGAATACAGAGCGTCAGTCATGTCTGGGATGAAAGATGGTGATATGAATGCCACTGACTGAGTCTGTCAAAGTTTTTGTTCAGGAAAGTGGCCATGATCCAGGCACTGCTGGCCAAGTGGTGTGTGAACTGTATAAATAAATCTCCATCTGTCATTCTGTCTAACTAGAG
>NC_051405.1:44354870-44354953 GCF_015228065.2 Penaeus monodon
AAATATCGGTATAATTTAGATATCAGGATATTATATCATATATATGTTGATAGTTATGTACATTGTTTGTATCCTATGGAAGG
>NC_051405.1:44355709-44355959 GCF_015228065.2 Penaeus monodon
ACAGTACTATTTGATTTTATAGTTTTAGCCTCCACGAAAATGGCGAAAACGTATGAAATGTATGAAACCCGGCGATTCGTGATCGATTCCCTTTATCCTGGATCTCAAGGAGAGAAATAAAACTTGACTGAAAACGTTTTAGACTGGAGTGAATGTAATATTGCTCACTTGCCTATGAACATCCCGCGGCTGTTTATATGTATCATTATACACTGGCGATAAGGATATTCACTATGAAATAGGCTTGGTA
>NC_051405.1:44356253-44357029 GCF_015228065.2 Penaeus monodon
TGCTATTTCTGGTAGGGTTTTTGCGATGTTACATAAATATGTACCGTCTTCAGTTATTTCTGGACTGGTTCCTTGATAACACTGTATCCACCGATCTATTTCCAGGGGGACAGTGACTTGAGACTGAGAGAAAGACTCAGGAGTGCCCGTCCTTAGTGTGTAGATTGCCTGTAAGTTCTAGTCATCAGTGAATATTACAGGAAAAAACAGCTAAAATGTTACATAATTTCAGTTCATCCTAAATTCATTAAAAAGCCTATTATTGGAGGAGCGAATATCAAGTCAAATGAAGTAGAATAGATGCTTCCTCAGGTGTTTCCTTGGGTGGATATTTTCTTGGCGTCCTTCAAAGAGGTATGGCGTAGTGTAGGATGCGAAAAGTCTGGTAAAGTCGGGTAGGAAATGATCTTCCGTTATGTCTGATTTCTATCACCACTGGGGATGATTCCTTTGATACACTGGACGCGTTTGCATTATACTGGTTGAACTGTGTGGCTCTGTGTGCTGATGGAGGCTCACCGTTGACGGGAAGTCTGGCGTAGATTTTGTCACTGGTGTTAAAATCGATGTTTGCTAGAAAACGTGGGTCTCCTTCGGCAAAGCCGGATCGTAAACAACACTTTCAAAGTCTCCCATTCCCTCAATTCTGGGCCTATCTTTAGAACGAGCCTAACCTGATGTTGAAAAAGAATTTTCTTGCCTTTTCCAACACAAGGAATCTAGCTTTCGTAGCATCTAGAGTCTGGGCAAGGAAATGTCTGAATTAGCATCATGAT
>NC_051405.1:44357090-44357322 GCF_015228065.2 Penaeus monodon
TACACAATGAACTGTAGATAAAGTGTTCATGTATATCATTTGAAACCTTTTTCTTTGTCTTTCCCTTCGACAGACTTTCACATCTGTGCGTCTGTTACTGGATTTAAGACTAAAAATAATCCAAAGGCCACATTTCCCTTCTGGTCGCCGAATAGGTTATGTGACTCTCAAGATACATAATGAGACGAAGAAATGTCGATTTCTCTTGAATCTTTCAATTAACCTTTCACTG
>NC_051405.1:44357348-44357567 GCF_015228065.2 Penaeus monodon
CCAGAAAAAGTATTTTGGTGCACAAACATACATAACATGAAAACAACATGTCACGCGGGAACTGCCAGTGATACACGCTCGTACACCATTTAATGAATGGTAGAGTAATGTTCTAAAAAGCATACTTCATTAGACCTTGGGTAGATAATAGGCCTCAGGTTGGACCGGTAACCCTGTTTCTGAGGGCTTCGTGATGGCAACACCAGTGAAGAAGTTCTG
>NC_051405.1:44357637-44358016 GCF_015228065.2 Penaeus monodon
GACGTCATACGCACGCCATAACACTGCTACTCATGGCTTCCTTCCTATCTAAGGCGTAGCCTCTTTTAGACCAATCACTATTTTTGCTATTATTTCAACATATAGCGTATGACAATTTCTGAAGATATACGGCAGTAATCACACCCGTAAAACCGCGCCTCTCTCACTCGAAGGGATTACTGACTCCCGTCTTTTTCATTTTACCTTTATTTTCACTAACTTCGTCCGCTCACGCCCCTCTGACGGCGTCGAAGGCACGAGGGGAGATTTCAATTTCTCATGGCGCTGAGTTGTAAATGTCGGACACTTAATGACACTTTTCTGTCTGATATGCCAGCGGACGGCAGTGGCGATCTTGACGTCTCGGGGGGAATATAGT
>NC_051405.1:44358266-44358448 GCF_015228065.2 Penaeus monodon
ATTAACTGAAGTACATAATCATTAACAATTAGTTATCGCTCGCCAGCCCTCGTCACAATGAAGTCCGTTAATTACCAGAGCAATATTGCTTTATCATAACTTAAAGAAACATATGCACACACTTATTATACTTTTTCTTTTAATTGTGGCATCATGTGGGGGTTCGTGTGTTTAACGGTATT
>NC_051405.1:44358486-44358568 GCF_015228065.2 Penaeus monodon
GTGAATCATTTGGTTGCAAGAATAAGGTCTGCAAAGGAAGTGAAGTCGGAACGGAATTTGATCAATTCAGTCAGTCATTTAC
>NC_051405.1:44358821-44359282 GCF_015228065.2 Penaeus monodon
ATACATATTTTTTGGGGGGGAAGGCGCTTGGTAAACAAGGCGGTTAATATACCTAATATTTTAGCCTCATAGTAAAGAGTAAATTCTCCAGGAAAGCGGTTATATGAAAACAATATAAATGTTTTTATACCAAACGTACTATATGACATTCCGTGAAAAAAAAGTTACAACAATGAGGCGGCTGCAATTGACTTCACTAAGCGGCGATTGTCTCATGCAATCATTCATTCCTTTCTCTCTTAATTCTTATTTTTCTCTCCCTTTCATTCGTGAATTTTCTCTAGCTCTCATTCGTTCGTTCACGCTCTGTTTGACCGCTTCATTGCCTCCCTTCCTTTATTTATCCATTCGCTCCCTTTCTTTCTGTCTTTCTGTTCTGCCTCGTCATTATCCTCGGCCGAAAAAAAAAAATCCATTGTCCGTTATGACGTCACCAATATGTCTGTTAATATTTCTCCGCG
>NC_051405.1:44359313-44360774 GCF_015228065.2 Penaeus monodon
GAAATTCGTATTTGGTTCTGTGGCTGAGCGCATCTCAGGTGTTTTATAAGATAAATTTAATTTGTTTATGAGAGTAACTAAATGATATTTTTTTTTTCAAAATAAGAATGGGACTCTGGCCATCAGCTTTAATAGTAGTAAACCTATTACTGGCTGTAGTGGAACGGTGGGAAAATGTTCTCTATAAGCAAGGTCTATATATACTTTTACAGACCTTCGGCAGAAATACCCACGGTCTATTCCCACCGGGTGCTAGTGGGTATAGACCCTGTTGACTCTCTTACCTAAAAACGTATTCATGCTCAGGGGTGTGTCCGGAGGTGGGACTAATATAAAACAGGAGGAAAATATAAAACTCGGTTTAAGGTATACAAAATATCCTTAAAAAATGCGTAGATGTTGGATATCCGTCAATTTACGTGTGCAGCGGCGAAAACGTACAAAATCCCACGTGGACGCAGGCGTTTACGTTTAAGCGTAGAAGAAAAAAATATAAATATATATTGCATAATATGGGGCAAAAGATCAGAGCAAACATTTCCTCCGCTTACTTTATCGATGAAAACTACGTCTTCTGGTCCGGATCTTGCTTTCCAATTTTCTTTATAAAATGCAGAACATGAATCCTTATGACTCGGGTTTACGCTTGCCCGCCTCCTCCCGCTCCTTCTGGCCCGGAATTCCAGAAGAGATATCTGCAGTGGCGGAGTTCGTAAATTATAATAAGAAATATGTAAAACACGTGCTGTTCATACACATTTACGCATTATAAAGTTTACATACGCGCAGGATTCATAATACAAATGCATTTCACATACGAATGCGATACATAAAACATACAGATCTCCTACGCACTTGGTACACAAAACCCATACAATTCTTAATACGCATAAGACACATAAAACACATAACATTCACATGCGGACATGCCACATAAAAAAAATATTCACATGCGCATATGACACATAAAACACATACAGTACTATACGCACTGTTACATAAACCACATACAGATCACATACGCACACGTTACGCAAAACACTAAAATACTATTACGTCTTAGCTACAACGAACCTAAACGTATATCGAGACGAACATGACGTCACTCCCATCTTATCAAGACCGTATCACACTGCCAATTTTTCCCCGTCAATTTTTGCGCTTTCGTATGACCTTTCCGTACGCAAGTGGACTGACCTTATCACACCACAAGACAGCACACATAGTTAATATAGTGTGACCTTGTAAACAAACATGACGCCATCCGTAAAAAGTCACGAGACTCACACGATCATTGCCTTATATATGACGTAATTTTAAAGAAACGTAATCACGTGTAATGCGCAAAGAAATGTTCTAGAATATTAACTTACGTTTACAATTAACTCATCCAATATAATTCATCAATAAAAAAAAAACAACATTCTAGTTATAAGACCCCCGTAGCGAAAGATGTAGACG
>NC_051405.1:44360955-44361029 GCF_015228065.2 Penaeus monodon
AAATTAGCCAAACGGAAATAGTTTCTAAACTGTACTTCCGTAAAGCTTAAAATAGTGTGAAACGACCTTTAGAG
>NC_051405.1:44361439-44362224 GCF_015228065.2 Penaeus monodon
CTTTACATCTGTTTTCTTTACATCTCCGTTTTCTTTACATCCTCCGTTTTCTTTGCATCTCCATTTTCTTTACATCTACGTTTTTTACATCTCCTTTTCTTTACATCTCCGTTTCCCTTACATCTCCGTTTTCTTTACATCTCCATTTTCTTTACATCTCCGTTTTCATTACACCTCCATTTTCTTTACATCTCCGTTTTCTTTACATCTCCGTTTTCTTTACATCTCCGTTTTCTTTACATCTCCGTTTTCTTTACATCTCCGTTTTCTTTGCATCTCCGTTTTCTTTCCACCTCAAAGGAGAGCGAAAGGCGCGCAACGTTCCTTCCCTCAAACGTTGACTTTAAGTGGACTTTTCCTCTTATCGCTTTGCACTCTTCACCGGCTGACGTTCACATCCAATTCTTCAAGTTTTTTTTTTCTCTCTTTCTTTTTGTTTTTAATATTTTTACTTTTTTCTTCTTCTTTTTTTCTTTGAGTTCTGTTATCGTCTCTTTCTTTATTTTATTTATTTATATATCTATTTATTTCCGTAACGTTTGGATTTCATATTTATCTTTATTTCTCCCCATTCTTTGAGCGTTTTCCATCTTTTTTTTTCCTTTATTCTTTGATTTCTTAAATATTTCTTATTTTCCTTTTTTTTCATTATTCAACTGTTTCTTTATTGACAACTATTTCTTACACTAAGTATTTTCTGTTTTTCTTTTGCATTTTCATCCAATATTTCTATTATTTTCATTCATCGACTTTTTTTCCCCTTATTTCTGCTCATTAGAAATAAT
>NC_051405.1:44362409-44362481 GCF_015228065.2 Penaeus monodon
CCATTATCACAGTAGACAAATACAATAAAACATCAATTAGATTATTGGCAATAATCCTTACTCAATAACAAT
>NC_051405.1:44363095-44365069 GCF_015228065.2 Penaeus monodon
CAGGCTTTCCTTTTTTGAGTTTCCCACGGGATAAAATACTGCCGTCGGATGTCCATTTTTCCCCCATCCGATACTATAAACGATAATAGTCTGCTCCTGTGAAACATGTTTATAGGGAGACTTCCCGATGTCTGGTTGGCAGTCGTGTTTTGCTTGCGAACCATATCGCACCTTTACATTAAGTCTTCCGTTGTCGAGTTACTCATTTCGACATTATCCTGTAACTGCGCGGGCTTGGCGTCGAAGTGCGGAACACGGGCTGTGAATCGACTGAGAAAAGAGGCATTCGGAGGACTATCCATGTGCGTAGAAAACGGGCAGCGAGGGTTTTGTTATTTGGTGACTCAGGATCATCACACACAAACCAACCTTGAAGCGTTGATGGTGTCACCCTCCAGATATGGACGACGGACAATCGGCCTCAAGGATCTTCGAGTTCCTCCTGTCGGTGTTGGTTGCCACCCTGCTAGTGTCCCAAATATCTGCCGCTCCAGATTCCCTCCAGGCGTCTGAGGGGGACAGTGCGTACTTTCGTAGAGACAGTAACAAGAACTTTGCTGCTGCTGACGCCCGCCAACTACCGGGTGGACGATGGGCATCAGAGAGAAACGAAATAGCGGGAGGAGAGGAAGCCCAGAGCGCCCACCCCCTCGCCAAGGGTTCGCAGGCCGAGGTGGAGGCCGTCCGGCTGCAGAGGAGACCGTCACAGTTCCACGAGATTTGGAAGGAAAGTGAAGACAAGGAAACGGGGAAAGAGAGATATGGAGAAGAGGAGAAAGAATGAAAAAAGCATGGGGAAGAAAAGAGGGGGAAACAAGGCCAGGGAGACATTGAGAAAGAGAAAAAACAAAAATCCGCGAAGAAGGGAAAAGGGCAAAAGAAGAAATTCAAAAGGAAAAAATAGGGGCAGAAAAAGGAAGAAAGGTAAAAGAAAGAATGATAAAAAGAAAAAGAAAAAAGATCCAAACAAACACACGGAAACAGACTCAGTACGAAGTAGTCACGAAGAAAACTCTGACGAACTGACGGAAAGCATATTCCCGTGTTCCATATTGTACGTGACAGAAATGACAGGAGACCTTTGCAAGAGTCGACCAGATATAGATCCTGCCTCCGACCACCGCATTGCCGAGTCTGGACTGAGCGGTACCCAGCTTTCACCGAGGACGTTTGCACCCATGGACTGCCTTGCCTTTCGCATTGGGCAGGTAATGTGTAACCCGCTAACCATGGCTCTGCCCAGCTCGGGGATCAACGTTACACTTGCCTGCATCCCACAGCGTCTAAGACAAGCCATCGTGATATCACATCCTCAAGATAAATGACGAATTAAATAGATTTATGCAGATCAGCGCCTTCTCTAACTAAATTCATTGAATTTTTGTCAGTGTAATGTATTTAAAAAATACATTTTGGCAATAAAAACAAGTAATATTGTGTGACCTTCCCCTGTTACATCAATAAAAATATAGCTTCCAGAAAGATAACTGGCAAATACGAAAAATGCCTGTGTAAAACCATTTCTTGCAATTTAATATAGTGCAGAGTATATAGAATGTCGTTGCAGAGATCTATCTGCTCGAGAGATTCAGTATTTCTGCACTATGGATAATTGGGCTGTAGATAAGTTTCCTATGGGTTTATGTATGTTAGTACAGTAGTGTAATCTTGTTCCTTAGTATGGTTCACTGGTACACTGCAGAGATTCTGATTTTCGAAAAGTTTGTACCATATACATGCAATGTAAGGCATAATAATAAGCTTAGCTGTTCTGGTTCTTTTGTGATTTCAATTTTCTCTCCATTTCAAGTTTCAAATCAAACGTGGTTTCTCAACTGTTGTTAAAGGAATGTTTGCTAAACTTCTATTCCTCAAAAAATCCTGCATATCAATTATTGGAATGTAGTTATTAAGAGTTGCAATCAATGAGACAAAACATCTTCAGAAGTAGACAAGACCAAGATGGAGTTCAAG
>NC_051405.1:44365141-44365563 GCF_015228065.2 Penaeus monodon
TGTTTACTGGAGTTACAGAAGAAATAACGTTTTCTAAAACTGTCTGAAGAGTGCGAAATAAGAATGCCAATAATCACTACACTGAATGTATTTAATGACTAGTACTGCACCATATTTAAAAATGGTCCTTATAGATCAAATGTTCTGTATGGTATTACAAAATCAACAATGACACCAGGAACAGTTTCATACTTTTTTATTGTCATTTAATAGACTTTATTAGAGGACAGAAATAGATTAGACAAATGATTACTTTTCCCCAGACATCTCCCCTGGCCAAAGCTCAGACAACAATAAAAGCACATTGCCTCACACTGCTTGTGATTCCAATGCCGTGAAGTTAATTTGGAGAATATAGCTGTATCCACATCAGAAATATACTTCAGACACATATAAATCTAGCTATTAAGTTTGAAAATGTC
>NC_051405.1:44365612-44366328 GCF_015228065.2 Penaeus monodon
GCTTCAACAATGAAACTATTATGAAAACACTACCTCAGGTATTAATCTTAGTCTCTTCCTTCTCCTCTTCACATCTCTGGAATGTACAATGCTCATACCACTGCATGGAATGGTGTATTAGGCATTTTAACAAGAGTAGGACTATTAAGAGCTCTTTACTGAAGAAAGTTTGCTAAAAACAGAATCAGGTTTGCAAGAAATCATTCACCAATTTGATGACATAAAGAAAGAAAGACTGAAAAAAAAGGATTCCAAAATACAACCAAGATCATATAGGTAAAGTGTTCTCTTATACAAGTATCAGAAATGACTAGATAAAATTAAAAGAAAATCTAAGTACACGTCTAGCTTCCTTATGCACTCATGTTACATACATGTGAAACCCAATTCCTTGAACGACGGACAAACGAGAAGAGCAGCACCATCAAATAGATCTCTTTGGGATGAATATATTATGAAATTCTTTGAATATACACCATTAACTTTCATGATAATGAGCCTTTCACTATAGCATGTGAAAAATTTTAGAAAGCTTATGCCTTAGGTCTCTAATCTTATATAAAGAATATGTAGATCTACATCTTCCTAATAAAAAATTATCTGAAAATATAGTTCAACTACCAACATTGAGCATAATTGTTAACAGAACAACATAACTTCCATAGACTCTACAATCTGTGTCTTTCACTATACTTCCTCAGGAGCCCCAAGTCCAC
>NC_051405.1:44366438-44366550 GCF_015228065.2 Penaeus monodon
CACAGTCTCTGGTGGTAGCCTTTTCCGCTGAGGAGGCAGACGCGGCGCATCTGCCCTTGCCCCTTTTCTCTTGCTACCTCAGGTCCTCGTCTGAATCTTTGTCCTCCGAGGT
>NC_051405.1:44366639-44366883 GCF_015228065.2 Penaeus monodon
TGCGTGTGTGGCTTTCGTAGGAGCTGCGGGCGTGCTGGAGGGCAGACTCAACGCGGGAGGCAGTCTCACGGAAGGCGTCCGGCAAGTCAGGCAGGTCAGGAAGGTCGATGGAAGAGATGTGGGAGGAGAGCCTCTTGTACATGCTGGGCTCCCTCTGCTTCCTGGGGGGGAGCAAGTGCAAGGCTTATGGAGGCTTTTCTTGGCGAAAGGAAACAATTAAAATGAAATATGTACTATTGTAATG
>NC_051405.1:44369159-44369395 GCF_015228065.2 Penaeus monodon
CTACTGTGCTTGACAATTCTACCCTACTTTTGTGTGCAAAATTCGAACATGAACACCTCTTTTTCTGTCTGGTTTTGTACACTTAGAAACAAGAATGGAAATTCAAAAAAGGTATATCAAAAGGATTATAAAGTAATAATAAGAAAAAAATATCAAGCCATATCTATTGAATGGATTTAAAAGACATTTATATGAACTGGCAACAAAAATGAGAATAAACAAACAAAACAAAAATC
>NC_051405.1:44369421-44369550 GCF_015228065.2 Penaeus monodon
TTAAATAACTTTACTGAACTTAGCAGAGGTAAGCAGAATCCACGTACACACCGAAAAGGTTAAAATTCATGCCATATCCTACGCTCACTGCACATACTACAAGACCGAACGTGACACCATAACACCACC
>NC_051405.1:44369589-44369733 GCF_015228065.2 Penaeus monodon
TACTGTAATTACATCAGAAAATAAAAGATCTTACTTACATTATACAATGTGGGTGCAACTAAATGTTCAGATAGGAGCTATTTTGGTCTGAAACATGCAAGAGAGAAAAAGAATAAATAATGCGACAGACAGGAAACAAGGAGA
>NC_051405.1:44369767-44369892 GCF_015228065.2 Penaeus monodon
GCTTTAATATAAACATTATCAAAATCAAAATTCTAACTGAGAGGATCAACAAAAGGTTTACCCAAAATGTAGACTAAACTGAAAGAGAATTACTCTAAGTTTTCAAACTAATTACAAAAGTACAG
>NC_051405.1:44369923-44370973 GCF_015228065.2 Penaeus monodon
TATGCACAACAAAGTATAAGAGGAGATAAAAACAACAGCCCAGATCACCAAAAATGTCCACAATAAATAATAAAAGTACGCATAGAAAAGTATCTTGTTCTTTGGCTATCTTTACTTTCACATATTTTTCATATTTTTGGCAGTTATTGGCAAGTTATACCATCATTCAGATACTTATCAATCTTTTTTTTATTTGTGAAAAGGGATCTTACTAGAAAATTAAAGTATCATTGGAGTTTTTTTTTTAAACAGCAGTTGCTGTATCAGAAACAACCCCTAAAGACCAAGGTACTTCAACTACGTATATTAATAACCTGCATATTAAAGTGGAGTTGCCGTGACTGAGCATCACTTTTTAGAAACTGGCTGGATGTTTTCCATCCTCTCTCGGACATAGTGAGTGTGAAACGGTAAACCTGGGGCTCTCTAGCATCTTTTCTCCAGCCTCAAGGATCATAGAAGGCTATCCCTCGTTTTTCCCACATGCATATGGGCTTTCCCCTATGTGTTTTTGCACCTTCTCTTCCCACCCAAGCCTTGCTCTAACCTCCTCCTAGGCTCCTCCTCAGCCCCGGCCTCCTATGCCCACCATCCCAAGCCATCCCTCGCCCTCTTACCTAGTGTCTCTCACCACCCTCCCTTCAGCTAAGTGTCTCCTGGCAGGGCCGAGTTCCTCACCACATGTTTTTTGTTTCTCCATCTATCTGCTAGGTGTAAATAGATTGCTACTGCCATAAAATCGTATGGACTATATATTTTATAGTCTTATTCTTTATTTCCTGGTGGGGGGGGGGGTAAAATTTCCCTATCTCCATTCACACAAACATGGATAACTTTTTCAGGTTCGAAGCTCTATTGTTGGTTAACTGTCTGCACATAACATATATTTTCTGATCCACAATGCTGAGCTCTTCAAATATCAAGAACCAAACCTTCCCCTAAGGAACAGAAAGTTCAATTAGAGTTGGGGGCAAGAGAAGCTGAAGAATTTTGGTCTCTAGGGGTTAAAAAGATGCTCCACAGATGACTGTTACCGAGAAGAGAGAGAAG
>NC_051405.1:44371858-44372146 GCF_015228065.2 Penaeus monodon
GTTGCAGCAGCCTCCTTGCATTATTCCTTGTGCTCATGCCCTGCCACAGAAAGAAATACAAAGCTGCCAAATGGAGGTCAAAACGAAGGCTAAGTGAGGCCTTGATGCTCTTGCTTACTGGGCGCACTACTCACAGAATCACATGCACTACTGGGTGCGCCCTTGGAGCCACACCTATGAGAATGAAGGTCACTTTTAGATGCCAGTGGAGAGGTCCATATAAGTGTGATAAAATCACACAAAGATACCTACATACACATTCACATGTGCGCAAGCACACTTACAGGT
>NC_051405.1:44372190-44374089 GCF_015228065.2 Penaeus monodon
TTGCAAATGCAGGAAATGACTGGTAAAACAATTCTTTGCAGATCATGCTGTAGCTTCTATTTTGGTTCAAATAATTAAGGGGGTTCACAGTACCTGGGGGGGGGAGGGTATAGTCAAAATATAGCATTTTTCAAAACTGGACTCAAAATATCTTCATACCACTGAGATATGCTCCTAAAGCAATATTTTCACCATAGCATACTCTTTAAATGATCAAAGGTCCTAACCCACTGGAAGGGGAGTGGCAGGTTGGGACCTTCTCGAGTTCCCACTGAAATCCTGCTTCACCAGAGCTGACCTGAATGTGTGCTGGTCTGGAATGGAGAGCTGTTGGCAACTCGCACATAGGCTCGGCAGCCACTTAGGAAGCTAGTTACACATGAACATTCAGAAGGAGTGAATGTTTATCTCTGAGATGCTATATTTACTAAGATTCTGGTTCAAATAGACCTCTTTCCAATGATTTAGTCACTCTGAGGATCACATCAATGAGGTTTGACTGTCAAACGTACAAAAATATAATTTTCTGGTGGGTCTGTCTGAGATCCTGACAGTAGTTATTCTTTTGTTTTATATATATATTTTTTTTTATCACAGAAAAACTAAAATGAATGAAATTTAGATAGAAATGCCTGCATGCAGCTAAACAACAAGATTAATAGTAATACGAGGAAAAGTATCAAAATATCCAATTTTACACAGTATAAATAGAAATGACAGAATGCCTTTGTATATGTAAAAATTTCATTATAATTTGCATGGGGCAGTAGGCATATCAACTGACTATTCACAGCCCAAAAATAAAAATGATTGGTTATGTATTACCGATACTGTGTAATATAACATGTTGCAACACATATATTTAAGTGTGTACATACATGTATATATACACATTGTTCTAACTCACACAAAATGTAAGCAACATAGATATCTATTTACCTATAAAGATTGAACATAAATAGTTTAGTTAGAAGACCCCAGGTGTTGCATACCCCCTTAAGGAAGTAATGTGTGTCTTTAAGATAGTCAGATTTTTTTTCCTAAGCAGTTATTGTTCTTAATCTTATCATTATTCTCTTCTCATTATTGCAATTCTATACATATATAAAATTTTGCTTTCTTCTGATACCAACTCATGTGAATGAGATTTTAAAGTAAGTATTACACTAGTACGTTTACCTCCATCCAAACATCTGACCTCTGACCTCTGACCTCGGCTGATTGCATGCACTTATACTAGATGACCTTCCCGTGCCAATGACGTTCATGACAAGTGAGCCTCTTTTTCAGCAATATTTATTCAAAGAAACTGTGAATTTCATAAAATTACAATACTGAATTAAAATGCCACCGGCAAATAAAACGAGGCATATCTATAAAGATCCTGCTATTAGAATTGTCATAAATAATGAGTGATGGTTTTGTACACCAGGATTATTATCATCACTAGAATTTTTCTTTTCTTTTTTAAGAGTATCATCTTTCTATTTGGGGTGTCTGTGTATTTCTGCAACCAACATTTAGTCGTGCATCATCATTAGCAATACAATCTTATACATATGAAGTCTAATATTGATAAAACCAATGGAAAGAAATGAGCGAAAGGCAATTGCTCTGGTGACTTGTCCAGAGACACTGGGCCTCAGATCCAAAGGTTTCTGCTATTTCCCACGCGCCCAAACAACAACGAAGGAGCATCATGGTCTAGTGATCGAGGTAAGATGGCTAAAAAATATACTGTGACAGGGGTTTCACAACGTATCGTGTTTTTGCACTAGGGATGACGGCAATATGATACGTCCAGTTCAGTCCAGTTTCTAAAGATACATTTAGAGAGAGAGTAAGTGCAAACATTGCTTCTTCTTTTTTTTTTTTCTTTGATCAATTTAAATTCTGAGT
>NC_051405.1:44374242-44374319 GCF_015228065.2 Penaeus monodon
CAGGGACATGATTTGCAAAAGAGAAACATTATTCAATCTATGTATAACAGAGACCATTTCCCTAACATTATAAATAT
>NC_051405.1:44374356-44374678 GCF_015228065.2 Penaeus monodon
AAACAACTCTCCAATGACTAGCAATAACAATTCAGAAAAGCAGCAGCACAAGAACAAAAGACAATGAACCCTCTGACTGGCTCACCTGCGGGTCTGCTCATATTTCAGCTGCTGACGGTGGAAAATGGCACTCTTCAGCAGCTCTTGCAGGGAGGAGAACTTCTCGCTCGCGTCATGCATGCTGCGTACAGCCCTGGCACATCAAAGGTCACTGGTTATATTACCAAATGATTTAATTTTGCCCTGGCTGTTGTTAACAATTTATACTACTTTTCTCATTTTCACTGAAAAACAGGTGCCAATAAAGATAATAAAGAACTAA
>NC_051405.1:44375005-44376393 GCF_015228065.2 Penaeus monodon
CACACACATACACACAAGTGTCAAACCTTTACTAGCAGTGCTCTTAACCTAGAAAAACAAGCCAGAAGGTAAAATGTAGGGATTCTTCTAACTATAGTCATTTGAACAAAGTCAGCCACTTGAGTGAGAAATCAAATGCGTAGGAAACATGCCTCTACTCTACTCTTTATGCTTGTGGCTACAGCACATGAGGCTATAAAGACTGTAAGCCTACTTTTCAGTGGCTGCAAACAACTGTTCTGCTCACATAACTAAGAGCCGTGACGTGATCAGAGGTCATACAGTGTGAGCATAGTAAAATGTGCTGCTGTGTATGTAAGTGATGTCTATACTAACTTACAACATGTATTCTTTAGTTCTTTCACCCTGAGACTTACTATAGTTTCAGGCATAGGCATGATGTGAACTGTTGGATGAGCAAGTAACTGATGCTTTATCATGAAATGAAAGGACCCTCTTTAACATAAAAATAACAGGAGATAACTTATGGGAATGTATTTTAATATGAACACGACAAAAAAACAGTCCTGCCACTCTTCTTTACATTCTAATCTTTCATTTTGACTATTCTATCATCCTACCACATCCTACTATTACTACTTATAATAACAATACCTACCCTAGAGCGTACTCAACATCATAGCATGCTCCCTGAAGCTGTGAGTGGAGGGCAGTAACATGCTGCCTCCGCGACACTGTGGGTGGAAGGGCGCGCCGGACATGTTCCTGGAGACGGTAGACAGCTAGCGAGGGCTCGTTGGCAGATATGTGGATGTTCTCACTCACGCGTTCCAGAGCTAGGGTGAGGACGGTGTATTGGTCAATGAATCATTTGGAGATACAGTCTCAGTTACCAAAATTATTTGTCTAGCAAATTATAAAAGTAACATTCGAGGTAAGATATAATATATAAGATATATATGTCTTGCTTAATATTTCTAACAACCAAAAGCAGGTCAAATATCTTAAACTGTTTCATAAACAAACATGAACACAAGCAGATAGGATAAACCAACCTACATTTCATCTATGAAAAACCTAAAAATCTTCACTCTTAAAACTTGTGAATGTTACATGGGTTTTGTAAAACATTGTTTGCGAGTTCAAAATTAACTTTTCACACACAACACATTTTTAACAGGGCTAAAATTCATGAAAACAGATTCCCAGTAAAGGGAGTATGCCAAAAAAAGGCATGTCGAACTTACCTTTCTTTACCTTCACCTCCAAGTCTGGGTCATTTGGAGGCTGAGGGGGAACTATCGTGGCCATTTTCTTGCGAGAAATGCCACTGGGAATGTTTCTTCTGCTACAGCATCAACTGATAGAAAGATTTTTTTTTTGAGTATCTACATTAATTGTAATTTTTAACATTAACTCCTAAATTT
>NC_051405.1:44379348-44379929 GCF_015228065.2 Penaeus monodon
TCAGTTTGTGACTAGAACTGGTTTGGAAAACAAAAACTAAGCAAAGGAGATATTATTCTTGATCAGTTTAAATGTATTTATGTACACATACAAACAGTGCCAAAGAATCATTTCTTCGCCAGAAATCATGTCTGTATGACAAACACATAAACTTAAAACCAGTGTACTAAGAGAATCTTTTACAATTTTTCTGCATCATAGAATACCCAAAAATTCTAATAACAAAATCCAGGGAAACGGTAGCATGGGGGAAAATCCTCTAGACTGCCTTTTACTGAAACCAAAACGATCCTTTTCTGCAAAATAAATCAAACTGTCTAAGGGACAGATAACTTATCAAGAAATACCCGTGACGGAGCCAAAGTTCGAGGCTCGGCCAATCGCTCCAGTGTCTTTCGTCACGAATAATTACCCAAACCCCGTTGTGTCATATAATGATAATTAATATCTAGGTAAACCGGTGAGGAAGTTCACGTGAATATCTCCCTTACGTTGCAAGAATAAGTTTGATTTTAAGTTTGGGACGAGGTTGATTAGACATGATTAGGCTAGGCTAGGTTAAGGTTAGAAGGTTGTTGTTG
>NC_051405.1:44380016-44380125 GCF_015228065.2 Penaeus monodon
CAGGATTCAGGCTCTCTGGCAATTGGCGTCCAATAACTGCATTATTTTCGATTTGCGTCGGTTGTACGTAGAAGCTGATTTTCTTGGATTTCTTCGCTCCGTCATTTGC
>NC_051405.1:44380241-44380342 GCF_015228065.2 Penaeus monodon
TCATCTCCTTATAAAAGACAGCTGGATGAAACTGGGCCCTCATCTTAATGTTTCTCATAAAAAAGACGGCTGCTTGACCCTTATTCGTTACGGCTTATCAG
>NC_051405.1:44380400-44380629 GCF_015228065.2 Penaeus monodon
AGAGATTCCGCGGCGAACGTCCTACATATATAGGCATTCGCGGATCAAAGGAATCCATCGCCAGGGCTGAGAGCGTCCTGTAATATCTGCCGCCGAATAAACGGAAGGAAATGAGGGAATGTCGGCGATTCCTGGCGCTGCGAATTTCCTGAGCGGCTTGAGGTCTGCGTTCGCTAAGCTGCTCGTCATTTGACGTTTTGCTTTGGTTTGTGCTTGTCTGAATGTTCAT
>NC_051405.1:44380660-44381070 GCF_015228065.2 Penaeus monodon
CGTAATCCAACCTCCAACTGAAAAGCAATTTACATAATTAATGCATATGATTTACCCTTAATTGAGGTAATTCCCATGTTTTTTTTCTGTTTTAAGGTATATTTTCCCTTCCCTCATATACCTAACCATCCTTACAAAGTTGAAATTAAACGAGAAATGACACAAAAATGGCACAAAATTAACATATTCCTTTAAATAACCAAGTAAAAAGATATCTTAATTAACCCTCTAAGATAATCCTTTTCTCACGGACAAACGGACAATCCTGATTCCCCCTGATGAGTATTAAGCCCAGATAATCGAAAAACAGCGATACTTACGCTAAAAAGGCGCTAATTTTGGCGTTTCATTGAGAGAAAATTTTTTTTTGTCTCTTGTTGTCTCTCTCGTTGGTCTCCGTTTTCTATGCC
>NC_051405.1:44381629-44381938 GCF_015228065.2 Penaeus monodon
ATGTGGACGTGGTTTATCTGTATGTTTGTTTATGTGAGATGCTTGTCTTTGTGTTGTATATATACTATGAGAGTGTTTATGTTTGTTCAGTGTTTGCATGTCTATCACTGGGGCTGCAATTAGGGCAACACAGAATGATTACAGCGATATATTGATCCATATTGATCCGTTAATTTTGCAATTATGGAGGCCTGCTTGTTTGTTAAATGGCTAAGTGTGTATGCTTGCGCTTGCGTGTGCTGATCTCTGATTCTTCCATTTGAAAATAGTTTTTTTTTACATATGCAAAGGTCAGATTTGCATATGTAA
>NC_051405.1:44382046-44382621 GCF_015228065.2 Penaeus monodon
GCAAGAGCAGGAGACCTTGCTGTGATCAAGTGTCTAATTCTTACCATCTTCCCCATAAAATCAGAGACATAAGGTCTATATAAGTGTATAGATCTTGCCTAGAGACGACGACGACTGATTTCAGGTTACCAGTGGCCGAAGACCTGGACCCCGACAGCTGCCAAACTTCAGTCTGGCGTCGACACGGCCTCCCTTGTCTACAGCTTTGGAAAGGACATCGTCAGAGACTACAGTTCGTCTCACTTTACTATCTACGCCAGCAGAACTGGTTCATCTCTCACCCTCCCTTCCCCTCTGCCCCTGAGAAGCCTGTGGAATGTTCCTACAGCTGCAGGTGGTTCGTGTGGAGGGGATTCACACCTTTCAAGTCAGCGTCCTTATTTTACAAGGGGCTGAGCGGGAGTCTGGCATCAGAGAAATCCAAATCCACTCATTTTTATTCCTTTTTTAACCCGTCCTGCTTCACCTCATGTGAACTCCTTCAGGAATCGGGGGCCAGGCCAGACCCCGGGATAATGCATGGGTGCCGACATTATATAATGTCTTACAATTGTTTTCTTCCCATTCTTGTCATG
>NC_051405.1:44382750-44383121 GCF_015228065.2 Penaeus monodon
CCAGTCTGTTGTTTTTCATCTTCGGATAATGTTCTCCTCGCCCCTCACAATAGATGCTTCGGTCTTCCACATCTCATTGATTCCCTTTGGTTGCACTTAGATAACGGCGGCTCAAAGCTGCATTGATCTCCAATTGTGTGAATCACACTTTATTACAATTCCTATTGGGTTTTCCGCAACTGAAATGGGTTTCTTTGTTCCGTAGTCACAGTTCGAAATGCAGTTCGAAATGCCTGTGAATTTGGGCCTCTTTGGGTCGACAACGTTAAAGGCAGTCTGTTTTCTTCACTCCCAGGATAGATACTAAGACGACAGATCTAAATGCCTCTCCCCTGCCAGTTTCTTCATATTTCCTGAAATACTTTGAGGTA
>NC_051405.1:44383155-44383345 GCF_015228065.2 Penaeus monodon
TGTGAAGGGGGGGATCCCAGTTTCCAGAATGTTGCACTGGACAGAAATAAGCAGTTCATTTTGCTTGAGGTGTTGCTCCTGACTTCTAAACTCCCTTTTCTCTATTTTTAACTCTATTTTTCCCCTCCCCTCTCGCCTTTAGGTTACTTTCCAAATTCTTATACCTCCTCTTAGCGTTATAAAGGTTCCA
>NC_051405.1:44383530-44384872 GCF_015228065.2 Penaeus monodon
AATGAATAAAATAAAAAGTCGCCATACGTTGTCTTGAGGGGTTTAGGGCATGCCGTCTGATCCGACGTCCATATGGTTGATACATACCCGGTGAGTCACGGAAGGCGTTCTATGACTCACCGAATCTAAAAACTTTTATCCTTGTTCATTGCATGTAATTCATTCTCGGCGACGTGTCTCGAGGATCATTAACACTCTAACATTCGGTCATTATATAATAAATGAAGATGTTTATCTACATTTGCATCGTTTAGATGTTTAGATTACAGCATGGGAGAATGTTAATAGCTGGTGGCAGAGGGAAACAACGCTGAAATATCGCGTTGGGGAATATGTGTAGTTGATTATCTTCAAGAATCATGTGAACAGCAGTGATTACACTTTCTAATTCCTCCAGTGTTACTAATGCACATAAAGATATGTGTATTCCGGGCATTGTTTCTAATTGCTATGTCTTATCTCTAAGGACATTCATTTCTCTATTTCTTCATTCATTTAAAGCCTTTTCTCATGTGAAGTCGGTTTCGGATTTCAAAAGCGTGACTCATAGCTCGTACAGTATTAGAAGCATGTCTTTAACGCGGACTCGATTTTCAATACTTATCATATAAGTAGGTAATACAATCTATTACCGTCATCGCAAACAATCGGCCAACGTTCTCTCTCCTACGTCACGGCACCTCCTTTGATGTTAGAAATAAGTACGTAATTTCCGGTAAAGCCCCGTCTTAGAGGAGGCAACACCCTCTGGCACTGTCGAGGGAGCGACGGGCGGGGGGCGAGCGGAGGGAGGGGGAGAGGGCGCTGCAGATGGAATGTATTCGCGGGAAGACGACGGCGACCGCGCACTTGGACCCGAGTCTCCCGCTCGCTCGCTCTTCGAAGCCGCCCGTCCGAAGTTCTCGCGGCTCGTGTTCGTGGGATAGGTTGGAGTGGCGTTGGTTTTGCGTTCGTCTCTGTAGTCGGTGGGGAAGGGTACGAATGCATGGTGAAGGGAGTTCTTCTGTTCACAAGGAAAACGCTATTCGCATCGTGTAGTTGTTCGTGAAATAGGTGAATCGCAGTGAGATGATTGTGGCGACTTTGGTGATGGTGGTCGTGGCGGTGGCGAACCCTCTGGCCATGGCGATGCCGACGTCCGAGACTCAGCAGATCATGTTGCACATCGAGCCGGAATTGCTTCGAGGACACAAGCTGGTTCTCACCCTCGAGCCTCTGCCGGGTGCCCCTCAGGATCAGCAGGAGCGCCTCACCGCCGTCGCCAGAGCTGTAGTTCAGCCTGCAGAGGGGGAAGAGAGCAGCGTTCAGGATTTTGAGTACGACGATGTCACTCAGCGACAAC
>NC_051405.1:44384929-44385746 GCF_015228065.2 Penaeus monodon
CCGTTCCAGCTGAGCCGAGCGTCTCTGGGAACACGACGACGCCCGCCACGAGGACGTCCCCGAAGAGACCGGGCACGCTCGCCACCCGCATCAGGCCAGGCAGCGCGATCCTCACGGGGGGCGACGTCACGCAGTTCCTCTTCAACTTCCCCGATGTGAAGTGCCCTCCGGGACAGCGGCCGGACGCCTCGATGGTTTGCCGCGAGCCCTTCAAGCCTTTCGGCGATGGCAAGAGCCTGAAGGGCGGCGCCGTCAGGTACTTCCTACCCCGTCAGGCCCACCATCGCCAGGCTGCTCGCGACCCCCTCGTGGCTCACCTCGGAAAGCCACTCAAGCAGAGAGCCAAGTTCGCCAACGTCGTCGCAGACAGCGCCAAAGCAGAAACCAATCTACAGTGAGGTTTATGCAGCAAGTACGGACGTTTTGGGGATTAGGAATTTTGGACTATCAGTGTGTGCTTTCACATTAGGAAAAGAAAAGAAAAATAAGATCTGGAAGTGCGAAATTACTCATCAGAATTAGAAAACTGTTCTCCTGAACTCATCCGACAGGACATTATATTCAGAAGTTATCTGTGATGAATTAGTATTAGATTTGGTCCTCGCGAAGTCTTTAATAAACAGAACCAATTTCTTGTCGACTTTCATTGCCTTTTGTACGAGGTATGTACATTCCAGTACAAATATAGTGTACATGTAATAGCTGTATGTACAAACACAAGAGTAACAGAAGCAAAACGAAATGTAGAAAACTGTCATCTAAATCAGTGATCAGTATTCCTTAAGAATATTCTTTTAATATCATAATATTAACTACA
>NC_051405.1:44385943-44386054 GCF_015228065.2 Penaeus monodon
TCGGAGACCGCTATCGATCTGACTAAACGTTTCTTGGAGGCAGAGATAAGCAACAGTCAGGGCTATAGAGCCACTGCAGTCTCCTCCTCTCCCGTGAAAAGAGGACATCAT
>NC_051405.1:44386147-44386238 GCF_015228065.2 Penaeus monodon
TACAAACATACATATATACCTAGCAGTCCACAATAAACAAAGAAACAGCGTTTATCAAAGGAGTTCATTTCCTCTGGATTTTTTAAGGTTA
>NC_051405.1:44387106-44387280 GCF_015228065.2 Penaeus monodon
TAGTAGTACTAATCTTCTACTATCATCTATCCTTCGATCTATCTCTTCTATCTCTATCTATCTAGTCTTCCATTCTCATACATCTATCTTCGTTCTCTCTCTATCATTCTTCTCTTCTATCTTCTCTCTCTGATCTCATGTGATTCTCGTCAATCTACTCTCTCTTATCTTACT
>NC_051405.1:44388687-44388791 GCF_015228065.2 Penaeus monodon
TGAGAAGTGAGACCCTGTGCTGGGCGTCAAGCTCTGGCCTCCGGGAGATGCGTGATAAGATCTCCAGAAGCGTTTGTTTTTTCGTAAAAACATATATCCGGTAC
>NC_051405.1:44388823-44389706 GCF_015228065.2 Penaeus monodon
ATGGGATAAGAGGCTGGACGCCCGAGGAGGAGCGCCTCACATCCAGTCTGACAGAACGTCAGGAAGGTCGTGGAGCCGCGCTCGCTCCTCGCCGACGTCAGCACCTGCCGGACGAGGGCCTGGCCTAAGGGCACTGCAGAAACTGCGCGGGCTGGACGGGCTGCAGATTCTAACAGGAACTGAACCCTTGGCAAGCTGCGAGGCTAACGGCAAAGGCTAAACCCTTTTGCCGCTCAGAGGCCGTGTAGGGTGTCTCGACAACCATGGCAGTAACCGTACTTTTGACAGCCATGGCACTGCTGTCTGTGGTGGAAGCAGTGCCGGTGCCTAACACGCAGGAGATCACCCTGCAGGTTCCGTCGGAGCTTTTGAAGGAACACACACTCGTGCTCACTCTCAGTCCCCTTCCGTCGACGGGGAAGTCCCTGGGGAATGGCGAGGGCTCTGGCGCCGCTGCGAGCACAGGAGGATCCTCGGACGAAGGGCCGACCCTGCAAGGGGGAGAAGCAACGGCTCTGACGACCATGAAACCTAACGCGACGACGAGCGCGAACGGAACGACCTCCGAGACGCCTTCTGATATCCTCAAAACCACCGTCGCTCCGACGGTGGTCTTGAAGCCCCCCGTCGGGGGGGACGCAGACGTGCCCGAGCTGATCCTCCAATTCCCAAAACACAGCGTATGCCCCGAGGGACACGCCCCCGACATGAACGGGAAATGCCGCCTGCTCTTCAAGCCTTCCTTGCCCGCAGCAAAGTCGCTCGACAACAGCGTCGTCCCCGAACTCCTCTCCCAGGCGGTCCACAGCCAGGAATGAGCAGAGGAGCACAGGGCTCTTGTGCGCGATGTCACCCCCGCCCCTGTTGAGATGCTCGTGTGGCC
>NC_051405.1:44389738-44390118 GCF_015228065.2 Penaeus monodon
AACGCAGGTTCATGTTACTAAAGCATTTATTTGTTGTTGTTGAAGTGAACCTACAACCTGAGCTCTCATAGTCAGCGATTATGATTATCATCCCAGTAGTAAAAACTATCAACACGACAATTATATTTATATAGTTACGTTCGAGGCAAATGTTGAGATTAATATTAGTACTGGTAACATTTCATTAAAAAAGTGTTGATATTGGATATTCTGATGTTGAAGACAGAAGTGATTTAAGAAACAGACTTAAAAAGTGAAGCATACAAAATTTAGAGGTAAATTCTCTTAATGACAAGACATTTTTAGTGATGGAACAAACTTCTGTTCTTAACAAATGTGCTAAATGGCTTTGTAGTGCTTTTGGTTCGATTAGGAAATAC
>NC_051405.1:44390363-44390484 GCF_015228065.2 Penaeus monodon
GCTAGAATTGCATCGTAAAAGTATATGTAGTGATCAATAAATTGCATTGCGCAATCCAAACTGTTTTTGAAGGATACCGTTTCGAAGTTAAAAGGAACTGAGTCATGCGATGAAACCCATG
>NC_051405.1:44391196-44391473 GCF_015228065.2 Penaeus monodon
CCCAGTAACTCCTGGAGAAGGCAATCAATAGCAGCCGGAGGCCCTGAGTCACGAGGTCCTCAGTACCAAGAAGCGTCGCCTTATCGCTGGCCTGATAAGAGATAAGGCTTGGCGGCGCAGGGGTCAGGCATTCTGCATTTCTCTTTTTGCGACGTAATCGTGGAGAGGAAGGAGTGATAAGCAATGATGGGAGGCGCAGTAATTAAGAGACAGATAGAGATTAGATTAATATAAAAACAAAATTGTCGACTTCCATGCACATGCAATAGCGTATGCT
>NC_051405.1:44392085-44392222 GCF_015228065.2 Penaeus monodon
GACACACACACACACAGTGGAAAATGAGAATCAGCAGAAAAATATCGGCTCCTCGTCCACTCGCCATGTGATTTAGCAACACCGTTGTGATATCCTCGCGGCCATTGCAGTTTCGTAATAAGCGTCATGATGATGCA
>NC_051405.1:44392452-44392780 GCF_015228065.2 Penaeus monodon
ATTTTACGAGAAATAAAGTCAGTAGGCTTCCTCCGCCTCGAGCACAAGCATAGACATAGCACTATGTATGTGCTAGCGGAATGATCAGTCGACCCCATCGTGCGTTTACAGGCACCGGTATGTGTCTATGCAGATGCAAGACAGGACTTTACTGGTCCATCCTGTCAACCCTGGGACAAGAAAGAGGAAAGAACATGTGAAGCATTGCATAGAGGGTTCTTGGGCAGCACAGACACGTCTATCTAAAATGAATACCAGATTAATATTCGGGGAAAAGGGTTTTGCTGGCAGTCCAGCAGACCTTGCTAAGGGAAGGCACTCAGTGAGC
>NC_051405.1:44392905-44393081 GCF_015228065.2 Penaeus monodon
TAGGACCTCTCTGCAACATGGTCACGAGGCACGGAATAAGATGGCCGCTGCCGTAGGGAGTACGGTACGCCATACGCTACCTTGGCACTTACCAGAGCATGAGCAAACACGCCTCCTCTGACAGGGACCCGACGAAGAGGTAGGCTGTTGCTTACTCTCTGGAAACTGGGGGTCAT
>NC_051405.1:44393209-44393908 GCF_015228065.2 Penaeus monodon
GCCTCTGCGGTTCCAGCACCATTTAGTAAACCTAGTGAACTGTTGCCGTTGTGCAGGTCTCTTTCCTTTCATTGAGATCATCATAGATGAATGAAAGGCTGAACATTTTGTAGATGAAAGTGAAATATATCATTCATGGGAAAAAAATCATATTCCCTATATGAATAGCGGCCTACAATACTGATGTTATCATTTTGTCATAAAGGCACGTAAGATGAGAAAGAAAAGTAAGAACATGGAAATTGTATTCTTGACCTAAAAACTTTATACACAATAAACCTCACAACTTACTGGATATGAAATATACAGAAGCAAACAGGGACTTTGCAAACAATGTAAAGCAACCTGAACCTTTTATGGAAATATACCAGTTTACCTTGAAATACATATAAAATAAAATTGCTGATGATAATACATTCGCAAAACTAGAAGACAAATGAATAAAACAAATTCTTGATATAGTGAAAAGGCAAATTTTCACTTACCTAGTACCGAATGCTGGAAACAATCTTTCAAGCTAACTTCAAAAAGTTGAAATCATAAATATTTGATAAAAGCAGAACTACAAGAAACCCCTCTACATTAATCCTCTCTTATACAATATAGTCTTTTAATTTAAAAACCGCATATAAAAAACACAATAAAATTATTAAAACACGAAGGAAAAAAAATATGGAATCACATGACATAGCAAAATTA
>NC_051405.1:44393960-44394065 GCF_015228065.2 Penaeus monodon
GCAAAATTATTCTTTAAAATGGACTGGTTGATTTGCAATACACTGATTTCCTGCTTCGGAATGGCTTATGACTGGAAACTTAGTTGGGGTCGGGGGTCTTAATCC
>NC_051405.1:44394141-44394229 GCF_015228065.2 Penaeus monodon
TTCAAACCAAAGTAATGATTTGTTGCGCACTTGAAACGTTTATGGTTTTTGAAGAATAAAGAAGAAAAAAAGTAAGAAAGTTTTTGTT
>NC_051405.1:44394980-44395181 GCF_015228065.2 Penaeus monodon
AGATATTATTATACTGACTTTGAACCGTTCATCAGCTGCAAATAAGCAACTGGCAAAAGAAGCGTCAAGCCAATTATCAGTCTCTCTCTGAAAGCTTGGGGAGCCTGAGCCATTATGCATGACAGCTACCCTCCCGTGCATGGCGCTTTCTGTTACACGAACGCTTGCATAGTTAAAAGATTAGATCACAACGACCGGAAT
>NC_051405.1:44395292-44395684 GCF_015228065.2 Penaeus monodon
AATATTACGGGACGCGAAATATTCACTATTTATCCCTCGAAGAATACGCAGAACTCTCTCTGATATCTCACTCCCCTGCTAAAGATCGCGGCGCCCTTGAAAGGAGAAAACTTCCGCGCTGGAATCACGTGTCATAATTAACACAATACACAAGCGTTCCTCCTCCAAGAAGAAAGGTAAGATAAGGTGACAATAGAAACAATGGAGGAAAATTAAAAGGCGCCTTCCGTGTTTCCGCCAAAAATGACGTCATAGAAGCCCCCCACCCCCTTCCCGCGTGACGTCACGGACTGGCAGCTGATTTATATCTCAAAGAATGAAATATCGACAATAACTTACATGCGTTTCTCTGAAATGCGGAAAAGAACACAACGGAACTCAGTAAATGTGTT
>NC_051405.1:44395752-44395888 GCF_015228065.2 Penaeus monodon
CTATAATTAAGCGACTGGATCTCCCTTAGAGAACAAATTGTATAAAAAAAAGAATATTCCGCAAGTTTTCGAAGGACAAAGAAAACAATGACAGCAGATGAGTCGACGGGTGAGTCAGCTTCATTTCCTTGATATT
>NC_051405.1:44398128-44398472 GCF_015228065.2 Penaeus monodon
GACGCACAGGAAACCTGGCGACCAATGTCACCACAGAAATATCTCTATCTTTCTTCTATAACTTCTCACCATAAAAAAACAACTCGATATGAGGTAGCAAAATTACAACTATGTTATCTGATCTCAAATACTGAATAGATATAGATATTTAATTCGTCTTATAGGAAAATATATACACTTGTCCTGATATCACATAGCTCACGATTAATATTGAAAGAGGTTATCAAGAAACAGTAAGAAGTGGGATATTAGAATTTTGAACAATGCATATTCTATAATCTAAGACAAAAAAAAATATATATTTATCAAAACAAATTTACACGGAAGCTGTATTAGGGTGGGTA
>NC_051405.1:44399124-44399211 GCF_015228065.2 Penaeus monodon
TCCTTTTTTCCTCTTTCTTTCATCAAAACATTTTTTTTTCTTCCCATCAGATTTCCGACCTCAGCTTTCGGTATTAAAAACAAGATG
>NC_051405.1:44399255-44399806 GCF_015228065.2 Penaeus monodon
CATTATCCTTCAAGAACAAAGCAAGGACTAAAATTCAGCTCCGAGCTTGCAATTGCAACATCGGAAAGTCCGGTCCGAAACAAGCGTTGCAAAACTCTCCCCCAGAATGTTAAATTTTCTCCGGCGGTTGACGTCATGTAAACACAAAGACGCAGTTTGATAGACGAACAAACAAAGCAAAAAAAAAGTTGATTTTGAGGTAACTGACCAACATATTAAACTCAGAAACAGGGAAGACAATAATAGATATTTAATTACCGATCAAAGTGAATTAAAATATATGTATTCGTAGACAATCAGTGAATGAAATGACTTCCTGACTTCCCATCGCTCATTTGGGATCTCAGGACTTCTGTTTGTTATCAGTTATTCTGTTTGTATTTTATCTCTTACTTCAATTCGTATCTCATCTCTTTTTCTCATTCTAATATATTCTTTATTATTCTATGTATTTTTTTTTTGGGGGGGAGGATTTTTTTTTTTGTGTGGGGGGGGTTATTGTTATTTTTCATTATTTCTTGTCATTCCTCATATATAAATTATCGTGTTTA
>NC_051405.1:44400432-44400650 GCF_015228065.2 Penaeus monodon
AAACTGACTCAAGGTAGAAACTGTTTGTGCAACGCCTTGGCCGGGAATAGGAAACCTTGACCTGCTATTAAAACGCTTCCGAAAGTTTGCTTGATTTTTTTTTTCTTCGTTTTCGTTTTCATTTCTCTCCGTTTTCTTTTCGTTTTTGTTTTCGTTCATATTTATCATGTTTTTTTCTTTTTTTTCTTTGCGTTCTTCTTTTCTTCGTTTTTTATTTT
>NC_051405.1:44401321-44401573 GCF_015228065.2 Penaeus monodon
AGGCAACACCTCTTGAAAACAAAGCATCTGATTTTAAGAAAACCAAGAGAGAGGAAAAACTTCGCTGGATATAATGTTTCCCGGAATAATTATCATGACAAAAGACACACGACGGCTGGTTTCCTCCTTGTGTGACGTCACCTGATTATTTCTTCGTCTGCGGGAATTCCATTTCCGCTGCAGGGGATACGGGCCTTCGGGATTCCTTATTTATTCATCTATTTCTTGCTATTATCGTTTATTTTTTAAATC
>NC_051405.1:44401925-44402278 GCF_015228065.2 Penaeus monodon
CAGGGGATAGGCGTTTTTTTTTTGCTTGGGGATGGGTTTTGTTTTTTTGGGTGGGGTGGGTTTGTGTTTTTGGAGTGGGTTTGTGATTTTGTGGGGTTGGGTGTTGGTTTTTGTTTCAGGGGATAGGGGGCTTTTTTTAAAAAATTTTGTTTTTTCCCGGGAAAAAACCCTTTTCCCTTTTTTTTTAAATTTTGCCTCAAGGGGAATGGGTTTTGATTTTTTACCCAAAACCCCCAAAAAACCCCCCAAACCCTTTATTTTAAAAATTTTTTTTTAAAATAATTTTTAATTTTTTGGTAGTAAAATTTTACTTTAAATTGTAATTTTTAAATTTTTAAGTTATTATATATTTT
>NC_051405.1:44403089-44403233 GCF_015228065.2 Penaeus monodon
AAAACCCCAACCACCACAACCCAACCCCTTCTGCTTTTTCTTCAAAAAGCTTCGATATTTTTTCCCGAAAGATTCAAAATTTTAACCCCAAACCCCGCTGTAAAGATCCCCGGTTTTGGACAAACGAAAAACCCCAGAACTTTT
>NC_051405.1:44403275-44403452 GCF_015228065.2 Penaeus monodon
TCCCATTGATTCCCAAACTGCAATTTCAACCTTAACGCTGCTTAATTACTTAGGTGACCTTACATCGTCATTAGCATATATAGCCTTCACACGAATCCTTGACCTTCCTCTTCACTATATAATCATATCGATAGTTTCTTTTTCGTATCCGGGGTTTGTTTTTTGCTTTATTTTTAA
>NC_051405.1:44403857-44404160 GCF_015228065.2 Penaeus monodon
AAATATATTTTAAAATATAAATATAATAATATTTATATAAAATTTTATTAAATTATAAATATTATATAAAATAAATTAAATATTTATAAATAAACCCCAATATACACATATATACAAATTGTGTATATAAAACAAATATAATTAAAATTAAATTATATTTATTAAAAATGTATTTATATATTTAATAAAATATAATAATATAATTAAAAGTTATATTATATTATATAATATTATTATATATATATTAAAATTATTAAAATTTTAAATAATTATATATTACTTTATATTATATTTGTATAACAT
>NC_051405.1:44405631-44406182 GCF_015228065.2 Penaeus monodon
ATATAATAAAATATATTAATATAAATTATTAAAATATATATATTTACCATATATGCTTAATTATCTTCTTTTTATCTGTTTTTATCCTATCTATCTATCTATATATCATACATACATACAACATATTTATTATTATTTTTAAATTTTTTAATAATTTTAAAATGGGAAATAATATATAATTATATATATATTTTATAATAAAATATATTTAAAATATAATATTTATATATATATATTATTTTTTATATATATTTTTATAAAATTTTTAGTGATTGAAGATAGTTTCCCAACATTAATATTTTATTATAAAAAATTATAAAAAATTTTAAATATTATATTTTAAATATATTATTATATTATTTTCCATATATTATATTTTTTAATATTATATATTAAAATTATATATATATATATATTATACACCCATATATATAATTATTATATATATATATATTATTTTTTAAAATTTTTTATTATAATAATAATCTATATAATGTTCACCACATATAACATGCATATTTTATTTTATATATATTTTAAAATTATTATTT
>NC_051405.1:44406369-44406498 GCF_015228065.2 Penaeus monodon
TTTCCTATTTATATTGTATAATTTGCCCTTCTCTCTCTTTTCTTTACACGAAAAACCCGACTTGCTTAAGCCTTCAAAGCCACTTCCTGAAGTTTCCTGTCCGGATATGACGGCGAAAGTCTCGCCCGC
>NC_051405.1:44406550-44406985 GCF_015228065.2 Penaeus monodon
AGTGAAGACGAGGACCCGAGAGGCCACTAGTTTATCCCGTGTTTAAAGAGGGCCAAATAACTTTTTTTATAGTGTTTCCCAAACCCGTTCTTTTGGTAGAAAAAAAAAAAAATCATTTTAATCGATTATTCAATTACAGTTAAATCTATACGTCTGCAGGCGGTGAAAAACAAATAATGGCAATAGCTTCTGCCCTTTTTTTTGGTTTTATCCCGGCACCCAACTTTTCATCCGTTTCATAGAAGATTTGGGAAATCCGGAGCCACAGGACTTCCGACGAGAAAGGCCATTCATAGCAGTAGGCCCGTGACGTGAGGGTCTCAGGGTCGAATCTCTGGGGGATAGAAAAAACAGCGCTAAAAAAAAGTAAAAGATGGTTAGAGAAACACCTGCGCTCCTGCTTCTTCTTCGAGACAGTGGGTTGTATTAGGGACG
>NC_051405.1:44407212-44408356 GCF_015228065.2 Penaeus monodon
ATACCTCGATTTCGACGACGTGCTGCCTCACGCCGGCGAGTTCGGCAAGTACCAGTGGCTCCTCTTCCTCGGCCTGGCGCCCTTCTGCCTCAATCTGGTGCTCATTTATGTCGTCCACATCTTCATTAGTCTCCCGCCGGAGCACCACTGCGTCTTCCCTCAAGCGCTCCTGGACGCAGATGTCTCGGATGAGCTTAGGTGAGTGCCGAGTCATGTGTGCGTCTGATTAGAGTGGTTTTGGGTCCGTCTGTTTGTGTGTGAGGTCGCGTGCCTGCCTCTCCCTCAACCCGTAAGTCCATCTGCCTCGTGCATCTACCTGTAATGTGTCCAGTCTCGGGGAATGAAAAAGAACACATAAAAAAACAAACAATGGCAACTCACTGCACATTCTGGAAGGCTTCGATTCCCCAAGTCTCTTTTTTAAATTCTAACCATTTGATACTTTGTATTTATGTTTAGATATGTTTCGGTATTTTCAAAACTGGCAAACACCATTTTGAACTGCTTTGCACCACTCTACAACTTCTTTTTTTCCCCCACAAACTAAAATCGGCGAATCGGAGTATTCCGTCGCCAAGGCAGAGTTGCCAGTTCGTCCTTTCCTGAGACGCCTTCTCTCCCCCCTCCCTCAGGCGTAACCTCAGCCTCCCCTTGACCAGCGACCTGACGGGGAAGGAGCGATGGAGCAGCTGCGAGGTATACGACGTGGACTACGCCCAGCTCCTGCAGGAGGGCGTGACGTCCGCCAACACCTCCTGGCCGACCCGCTCCTGCGACGCCTGGACCTTCGACCTCACTACCTCAGGAAACTACGCGACTATAGTGTCCGATGTGAGTGGCCATCCGCGCGCGTCCGGCGGGCCATGCGTGCCCTGAGATGGCGATGCTTGCGCCGATTTCGTTCGCGTGTGATGTGATACTTGTGATACTCATGTCTCTTCTGTTGATTCCTGGCTTATGTCATTATGTTAAATAGAATTATATTACCTTTCCCGCGCACTGTCCTCAATCTCGTGTGCGTTCTGTTAATTCTTGCGTATTATGTGAATGACAACGGTGCACTAATGCATGTGTGGTACGGCTTATGTCTACTTTCCGTACCTAGGCCTACCCTCATCTGACTAGGCTGTGCTAGCTAAGGTAG
>NC_051405.1:44408409-44408928 GCF_015228065.2 Penaeus monodon
AGCTAGGATAAAACAAAGTCGGGCTAGATAAGGCTAGGCATATGAAGATTAGGGTAATTTAGGCCTAGCTAATTTGGTTAGATTAGGCCATGTAGGACTAAAATCAGACTAGGTTCAACTGGAATGAATTTAGTTAGGTTAGGCTGGGCTGCTTTAGGTTGCTATGGGCGAGTTATTTATGTGAGGCGAGCTTATGCTAATTAGAAGTAAGTTAGACGAGAATAAGTTGGATGAATCAACTAAGGACCAAAGTAAGTTATGCGTCAAGTTAGGCTAAGCTTGGACTATGATAGGTTAAGATATGCTGAAAAAAAATGCACGTTAAAGCTGGCTAGGCTAAGTTACATTAGCCTAGCTAGAATCCACGCGCCTAAGCAGCTTTAGACTAGCGTTTCCTCAATTCAGTTTAAATCACATAGCCGTATTCTAGGTTTTATTTAAGATAAATCAATCCAGTCTAGGCTCGGTGAAGACGCGACTATAGACATGACTAAAATAGCATTTTATATCTCCGCGAGA
>NC_051405.1:44408958-44409086 GCF_015228065.2 Penaeus monodon
CCAACCATCTCTGACTCGCCCCTCAGTCACGACACTCTCCCTCGCCTTGACCTTATTTTTGCGAAATGCTGCGTGTGACTTTCACTTCCTCGTCTCGAACGTTTTGCTAAAACTACTGGTTCGCGCGG
>NC_051405.1:44409495-44409819 GCF_015228065.2 Penaeus monodon
TTCTTCCCCACAGCTCTCGTGGGTGTGCAAGCGCGAGTGGTATGCAAGTATATCGCAGACCGTGTTCTTCGTGGGAGCTATCGTGGGCGGGGTTGGGACGGGATGGGCGGCCGACAAGTAAGTCTATTGGGGTTTGTTTTGACTAATGCAGATATCTGTTAAATGGGTTATTTATTTGTTTATTATTTCTTTTAATTGCTGCTGTTGTTATTTCTGTTTGCATCGGTATTATTACGTTTTATGTATGATCTGTAGTTTTTATGTAAAATTTTCTTGATTAATTCTGAGTTCATTTTGATTTAAAGGATGAATCATTAATTGTGG
>NC_051405.1:44409884-44410039 GCF_015228065.2 Penaeus monodon
AACTCTCTCGTCCTCTCTATCTCTATCTATCTCCCTTCTTCGCTCCCTCTTAATTTCCCTCTCACTTTCCATTCCACTCTTTCTTTAAAATACTCACTCTTTCATTCGCTCTTTCTCTCCCTCCCTCGCCTTCTTTTTTATACTTTTACTCCCTT
>NC_051405.1:44410394-44410554 GCF_015228065.2 Penaeus monodon
GGTATGGCCGCGTCCGTCTGTCGCACGACTTCCTCGCCCTCCTCCTCCTGACGGCGACCGCGGGCTCCCTCGCCGAGTACCTCGTCTACAGGTTCATCGCCGGCCTCTCCTTCGACACGATCTTTGTGATGATGTATGTCTTGGGTGAGTAGATGGGCCT
>NC_051405.1:44410656-44410813 GCF_015228065.2 Penaeus monodon
GGATAGTCAAAGATGTTCGGATTTGGTGATGGTCGGTATAGAGAAGAAAAAGGGTTATAGGCAAGGTCTTCCCAAAACGAGGCACTGACATGAGATAATCCAGCTTATTTCTTTGAATTAGTTGAAGCGAACTTACTCAAAATCTGTATAATTGAAG
>NC_051405.1:44410945-44411273 GCF_015228065.2 Penaeus monodon
GCCAGTCCTCGAGTACGTGGGTCCTCGGCGCCGCACGCTCGTGGCCAACCTGTCGATCGCCCTCTTCTACACGGCGGGGACGGTGGCGCTGCCGTGGCTGGCCATGTGGGTGGCCAACTGGCGTCTGCTGTGCGCCCTGTCCGCCGTGCCCATGATGGTGTCCTGCGTGGCGCACTGGATCCTGCCCGAGAGCGCCCGCTGGCTCCTCTCGCAAGGTAGGCTGTATTTCGTGTGTTTGTGGTTATGTCATAATGGCTGTCGCTAACAGGTCCCTTTTTTTGCGTGGGTATTGTTTGCTGAGTATACAGTAAGGTTTAAGTAAAACATT
>NC_051405.1:44411431-44411589 GCF_015228065.2 Penaeus monodon
GTGTGTTGCTCCCTCCTGCAGGCCGTGTGGAGGAGACGGTGGAGATCCTGCAGAAGATCGCTCGCGTCAACGGCCGCTCGATCCCCGACCAGGTGCTCGACGACCTTCAGGTACGACCCTGGGGGTGGGTCTCGTGGATTTCCTTGTCGTTTATGTGG
>NC_051405.1:44411992-44412128 GCF_015228065.2 Penaeus monodon
GTCGACAGAGAAGCGCCAAGCAGGAAGCAGAGAGCGACGGCGGGGAACACGAGGAGGAGAAAGCAGCTTCAGTCATCGACCTCTTCCGGACGCCCAGACTCCGAAGGACGACCATAGCTATCTGCTTATTGTGGTA
>NC_051405.1:44412191-44412879 GCF_015228065.2 Penaeus monodon
GCATCCCCTGCGTGTGGTGGATTTCAGGGCTGATCCCATGGGAGGCTCTTCAATCCATCTCCTCTCTGGCTTTCTGTTTTTATTAGAAATGCATTGATTCTCCGAGGAATTCGTATGGTTATTGTGCTTTATTTATTGATAGTGATATTTTTTTCTCCGTGTTTCTCCATGCTCGTTCTGTCCCTATTTAATTATTATTATTAATTTTTAAAAATCTGTGAGCTGTGAATAATCAAGAAAGGGACAGTCTTACCTTCCTCACCCTTGTGGCTCCTTCTCTTCACTCCTTCGCCCCTTCTCTCCCTCCCTCGCTTCTTTTCTTTTCTTTATATTCCTTCTCCCTCTTTCTCCCTTTTTCCTCTCCTTTCCTCTCTTTCCTTCTCCCTCTCTCCTCCTCCCTTCCTCTCCCTCCTTCTCCCTCTCTCCTCCTCCCTTCCTCTTCCTCTTTCTTACTCTCTCCCAGTATCTTACCCATGATCCTTCCCTATTGCTTGTATCTCCTTTTTCACTTTTCACCCTTACCGGTTTCTTACCCACGATCCTTAATCCTTACCGGTTCCTTCTCTTTCACCTTTAACGAGTCTAATCTTCGTTCTTCCCGGTATCCTACCCGTGCTTTCCCCTTACTGGTGTCCTAGCCATCACCCTTCAGTCTTACCGGTATCCTACCTTCCCTGGTTCAATGTTT
>NC_051405.1:44412992-44413251 GCF_015228065.2 Penaeus monodon
ACCCTCGTGTTCCTTTCCCGCAGGATGCTGGTCAGTCTGACCTACGACGGACACTTGAGGAACGTCTCCAACCTTCCCTGGACGTGTTCCTCTCCTTCTCCGTGACTTCGGCGACGGAGCTGCCTGCAGACACCTTCCTGGTCCTGACGCTGGATCGCTGGGGAAGACGCTGGATGGCCTTCGGGACGCTGGGACTCTCGGGGATCCTTAGCGTCCTCACTCTGATCGTGGCGGGTGAGTTGGGTCCTCGTACTCAAGG
>NC_051405.1:44413499-44413959 GCF_015228065.2 Penaeus monodon
GGCTGTATTATATACGATTGCGCGTCCATTGTAAAATCAACCGAAATAATTAGGGTTCCTTAGTTGGCAGCGTTGCTTCAGCCGAAACTCGCAGCCATAAGCCAACCCAAACCCAACCCAAAATTAAACCCAGACTACAACCCGTGTTCCAAAGTCAACCGAGTTCAACCGAGTCCAAACCCTAAAATTCAACTCGGGCCAACCTCAAGCTCAGCCAAAAAAAAAAAAAAAACGACTGTCAACCTTAGACGCAAGTCAGTACCAGACCTGGACTCAACCCTAACCCAATTCAACCCAAATTCAAGCCCCCCCCCCCAAAAAAAAAAAAAGACAAACCCAATACGACTCAACCCAAAAATGTCACGCAGATCGAGCCCAGCTCAACCTGAACCCAGTCCAGGTTCAACCCAAATCCGGTTCATCGCAATCGAGAAAGCAAACATAAAGCCAGCGTTGAAGG
>NC_051405.1:44413988-44414539 GCF_015228065.2 Penaeus monodon
ACTCGGTGAAGCCCGGACTAAATTCAACACCACCAACCCGGCCCAAATTCACTCTAAAACCTGACCCCAATTCATCCCAAAATCAAGGAAGCCAAAGGTCAGCTCAGTCCAACAGGAATTCCACCCGTAGCCAACCCAGACCCAACATGAACCAAGTCCAATTTTAATCTAAATTCAACCTAAAAAAACCCACCTCGATCTGATTTCTTTTCAACCCAAATCCAACCTAAATTCAGCCCAATTTTCAACCCAAAGCCAACCTAAATTCAGCCCAGTTTCAACCTAAAATCTAACCCAATTTTCAACCCAAAATCCAACCCAATTTCATCCTCACCCAACCCCTCTCCCTTCTCTCCCCAGACAACCCCTTAGGCATCGCGATCCTAGCCGTCCTGGGGCGATTCTGCGTCAACATATCCTACAACATAGGCCTCCAGTATGCGGCCGAACTCCTGCCGACGGTGGTGCGCGCCCAGGGAGTGGCTGCGGTACACATCATGGGCTATGTCGCAGCCCTCCTGTCGCCCAGCATAGTGGAAATGGTGAGGAAC
>NC_051405.1:44415378-44415602 GCF_015228065.2 Penaeus monodon
CTACTCAACCCCCCCCTCCCCTCACCCCAGGGTAAGCGGTTCCCGCTGTTCCCCCTCGTGGTCCTGGGCGTGGCTTCGGTCCTCGGGGGCATCGTGGCCTTATTCCTGCCGGAGACGCTGCACAGGGACCTCCCGCAGACGCTGAGTGACGGGGAGAACTTCGGCAGAGATCAGTCCTTCTGCTACTTCCCTTGCGTCGCCCGCGAGTGAGTGCTCCGGCGGGA
>NC_051405.1:44416042-44416331 GCF_015228065.2 Penaeus monodon
CACACACACACATATATAAAGCCAATCAAGCTTTCTGCACCCATGCCCCCACCGACCTAGGCCTCCTTCTCTCCCCCCGAGCAGAGCGAAGGACCGGCATCCGACGAGCCTCGCCCAGATAAGCCCGCAGCCTTCCTTCATCCGCCAGCATCCGAGGCACAGAGCATCCTTGCGCGGAGAGACCTATCGATCTTCGCTCATTCGACACCGAAAGGAGGTTCTGTACATCCCTTCCTCGGAGTGACAGGCTCGGGGTTGATGCTGTCGAGTTGTTTTCTTGTTTTGCGTT
>NC_051405.1:44417031-44417131 GCF_015228065.2 Penaeus monodon
TATTGAATCACAAGTTCGAGCTGCTTTTCGCTCTCTGAATCTGTGCCGAAAACGGATTCGTAGTGAAGGCCGTGGAAAGAAGCTGGAGACACAGTGCCTG
>NC_051405.1:44417489-44417839 GCF_015228065.2 Penaeus monodon
ATTTCCACTGGATTCCGGTCCTCTGCTGTTCTTCGAATACTCAATTCTGCGACTTCCGGTTTATTCTGTATCATCGTCTTGACCTTCCACCCACTTCGTTCGTTCTCTTCCTCCGCTTCCTCTCCCCAATTACACGTCCAGTTCAATATCGGTTCTTTTCGATTTTTTTTCCCTTTACACATGTCCAAAGAACCCGAGCTTTCTCTTGCGGATTCCTCGATCGGCCTCGACTCCTCAGAGGACCTCCTCGCCGCTACGGGACCGACCCTTTCTATTTTCATCTCCCTTCTGTAAAACCTCCTTTCTGATGCCAATGGCACACCCGCACTCTCATGTACACATGTGTTTGC
>NC_051405.1:44417973-44418703 GCF_015228065.2 Penaeus monodon
GAATTTCACGAAGAATGCAACGCTCGTTTTACCAATCCACATTTCATAAGCATATTGCCGTCCTGAAAACCTTCTTAAAACAGAGGAGTGAAGAAAACCCCGGCAGAAACGCTTCACAAGTTGTACATAATAAAACAAGGGCAAAGAAAACACAAACCAAAATTATGAATGTATTGTTGACAGTAACAAAGAAGAAAAGTGACGAAGGAGTTCTATTAATGGCAATAACAGCAAAGAATATAAAAAAAAGAAAAAGAAAATTCACTGTTTAGTTGACAGCGATAATATTCACGAGTTCAGTTATATACGTATATGCAAAATTTACCTCAGTCTGGTATATATATATAAAAGCGAGTGAACGTTGGACTTCCGCCACTTAATACGCATACAAAAATTAGTCTTCAGCATTCCTATGTAGGTAAACGATCACACTTGAAAGTAAACATAAGTATAAAGATATAAAAGAGGGAGAAAGTGGAAAATTAATTCTAACAGAAATACAATGATAAGGTTCTTTTTAAGAAAGCCAAAAATATCCTACGAATACCCTGTAATCATCCTCGTAAACATCAAAAAGCAATATATATACACACACACATAAAACTACATTTAAAATACTAAGAATTAAAGCAAAAATTTATGACTTGTCAAAACGACGTTATTGTCACCGCCCTGTCGAATTTTCTTCCATTTCTTCTTTTATATATATTCCCCCTCTTTTTATATACCG
>NC_051405.1:44419020-44419281 GCF_015228065.2 Penaeus monodon
TAATTCAAGAAAATAAAATAGGTTACCTCAGAGATATAGACACTCGGCTTCTCTCCCTCAAAAGCAAAACTATGAGACTCTTTACACAAGTCTCGTTTTTAAACAACTCTTAAGAGCTTGGCAGGAAAGCTCACTACATCTACTAACCTAACACCATAGCACAAATACGTATGTATATACAGATACGAAAGGCCTTTTTAGAAGTCCTTGTGGTCTCCGCCGTTGCTACGGACGCCCGGGCGAAACGGGCTACGAGCGCAT
>NC_051405.1:44419707-44419932 GCF_015228065.2 Penaeus monodon
CATCGACTGGCACTATCACAGATAAGGCTCACAATTCAACACCACTTGTTTTACCAATCTATATCACAGTTCGTCGGTAGTTCTGATTAAAGGAGTTGAAATCTGTCTCTCTTCTGCGGTCTCCACTATTTGCGCGCGTGTTTTGTTTTGCTTTACTTATGAATGAATGTCGTTTGTTCGTCTATACCCTGTCCACTGCTCACCTCCATTAGAATGTGTGTTTAC
>NC_051405.1:44420024-44420294 GCF_015228065.2 Penaeus monodon
CATAGTGTGTGTGCGCGAGTATATAGCAACTAAATAGTGAAGACCAACTCTAAGTATCATAATCAGTATTACTAAAGTTATAAGTTAGTTGTTCAGAAAAGCTACGCAGCAAATGAAAGCAAATTGCTCCACGGAAGATTTTAAATGCACACTTAAGCAACAGAGAAAAATATATAACACAATATAATCTTCAAGAGCCAGGCCGGAATAACAAAAAAATGCATACGTTTGCTCTCGTATGCCGCATCACACTCCTGGCACTGTATATGT
>NC_051405.1:44420616-44420836 GCF_015228065.2 Penaeus monodon
CGGCCAAAAAGGCGAGTTTCCCTCCACGAAGCCTCCGAGCTCTTCCCCGCGCGGCCGTTCCTCCTCGCTCGAGCGCAGCCCATCCTTCGCGGCGAGCAGGGGGGGGGGGCAGCTGCTCAAAGGACGCCGGCGAAGTGTCCCCGGAGGAGGAGGAAGGGAAACAGTCCTCGACCACTTCACCGAGGGAAGGCGGGATCGGTAAATCTTGCAGTTGGATAAC
>NC_051405.1:44421031-44421313 GCF_015228065.2 Penaeus monodon
ACATGCACACACACATACATCTTATGAGATAAATTTTGTATCCTCTTCCATTGTGGTTGTGGTTTGTTCGAAGCGGATTCCAGGGTACGAGGCGCAGGCTGGAGACAGGGGAAGCCCACTCCGGAAGCCTCCTGGGCGCGGGGGCTTCTTCGTCTGCGTCTGCGGGGGGGGGGGAGGCTGGTCGTGCAGAGGAGGCGCCCGCCTTCGGCCACTACGTCACCGGCGTCTCTGTTGCGTTCTGCTTCTTCTTTCTGCGAAGGTGGAGGGATGTGAGGCACGGAA
>NC_051405.1:44421757-44422600 GCF_015228065.2 Penaeus monodon
CTGCTGTTGCCCACTTGTATGGACGGCGGATGGGGGCGTGACTTGCCGCCCATCGCTCCGCCTATCGTGATGTTGGGCGATGGGAGGGTCGGCAGGGGCGTGGCCGAGGGAGGTTTCCACGTGAAGCCGTCCCAAGCCTGAGGGAATACGGGCGTAAATTTATTATTATTATTTATTTATCTTTTTTTTTTTTTTTTTTTTTTGGACGATATATGTTTGGTTTTTCATTATTATTATTTTTTTTTGTTTTGATGATATATGTTTGGGTTTTCTGTTCTTTTCTTTTTTTTCTCTTAAGTGACGAAAAAAAAAATCGAAACGTGATTTTTATATAATTCTGGTCAGTTATTTTCGGGCTTTCTAATCGGAAATTGCAATTATTTTATGTCAGTCGACGGCAGAGGACAAGACGAGATGATACGAGAGATAGATGAAGGAGTTACAGAAATAACTAGATCAATGTAATCAAATAACGTTGATGTCAAATTGATGCAAAAAACAAAACCCACACTTAGATAAAAAACAGATAAATTGCTAAAAGACAGCAGAACGGACAGATGCGCAAGAGAACTACAGACACATGAACAAACGTATGCTAACCAGACAGCTATAACAAGACACGCGGGGAAAAAAGAGAGAAAAAAAAAAGCAAATACTCGCAGTCCCACACCCAGACACGAGCCTCACCTGAATCTTCTTGACGTATCTCTTGCGATAAGGAACCACGATGCTTCCCTCCAGGTACAGCAGGCGGCTGTTGGCGAAGTCCTCCCAGCCCAGCAGCAGCGAGTCTCTGCGGCGGCAAGGGGGGTTCAAGTGCGGTGTGCTGCTTGGGGGTGAGCG
>NC_051405.1:44422674-44422992 GCF_015228065.2 Penaeus monodon
TGTAGATTACTACTAAACCAGAGGACATCTAAGCCACTAGTAATTAAACCATTGAGTAATGAACGTGTATCGTGGACTGAGCGCCCACACATATGTCCTCTCTGCAAAACCTTTCCTGTTTTGAAAAATTTCCTGTTGAAAGGTACACTTGTAATTAAAAAAGAGAAATTTAATCTTAATCTTACGAAATATAACGTTAACCCACCAGAATAAACTACATGATTTAAACGGTGACTATTATAATGCACTGAATTTACACGTTTTAAGACTTTCACACTAATAGTTTACAACGTGACAAGTGGAAAAAAAGGTAAATGC
>NC_051405.1:44423051-44424019 GCF_015228065.2 Penaeus monodon
CCTTCATCGAAGTAGAGTGACATCAGAACAAACAGACTGTGTTTCCGTGATGCATTGCCGTAAAGCTGTTAGTAATAATGGACGTTGAAATCTAAAAGGTAGTTCATAAATTTCTTGCTAATTATCATATAAGTAGAACTTTTGACTCATCTCAGTATCATAAGGAACTTAAAAAAAAAAAAAAAATCATTTGCACTAAAATGGAGGTAGTTTTTGCTGAATCTCTTAGAGACATTTTCATGTTATTCCGTGGATGCAGATCTTACTGTCTATCCGCACATCGTATGCAAGATATACACGTTTGTATGTACTGAATTTGCGCGTGTGGTTGCACGTGTTTGTGGTTGTCACACTGCAAACAAGGATGCAGTGATGGGCCCTTGGCGTATTGCATTAAGTCCCTCAACCAATTATTACAAGAAACACAGAAACATACAAGTAATTTAGGCAACGACCTAAATACGGCTTTAGTGAAATCAATAATTAACTACGTGGGCAATGGGTCTGAAATGCTAACTATCCTCCCTACTCCTAAATTTCGGTCCTTGGCAGTTCTCAACGCATTTTACGATTCCATTTATCTATGCGTGGAATGGTGAAGACCTGTTTCTTGTATACAAACATGAGTAAAGAGGCGACAGCTAATGGCTCGTGCTCGTGAAACACTAGATTTTATACACGCATCCGTTACTCATTTCTATTATTCAATGGCCATTTCAGCTAGAACAAATATTCAACGTTCATCTGAAAGAACGTACTTGCGATGTAAACAACGTAACTGTTTAAATTACCGTTCCTTCTCTTCTCACAAGAACGATCCACTTCTGGTTCAATCGACTTCTGGTTCAATTTCCACTGACTGCCTTACTTATCCACTGGTTATTTAGTTATTTAGATTGCCAGGGTTTTATTTTCCACGTGTTATTGAATGAATGAATGTGTAAATAAATAAACATATATGCATATAT
>NC_051405.1:44424146-44424420 GCF_015228065.2 Penaeus monodon
CAATAAAAGCATGCACACGGGCGGTCCTGCAGAGAAAGGCGGTACTCACTGCGCCAGGGCGAGGGGGGGGCAGGCGCAGGAGCGGTTGGTCCACAGGTGCGCGCTCTCGCCCGCCAGCACGCGCACTCGGCCGGCGCGCACCACCTGGCTCACCAGCACTGTCGTGAGGGTGAGTCCTCCGAAGGTGTCCACGCTCTTTACGGTCCCTCGGAGCACTGCGGGAGGGGGGGCGGCGATCAGGGGCGGGGTGTGGAGGTGTGGGAGGGGGGGGAGG
>NC_051405.1:44424631-44424863 GCF_015228065.2 Penaeus monodon
GAAGGTGAAACTGGAGTTCTTGTGTTATGCGAGTGCTTGTATAGGTGAGGAGGCGGGGCTTGTTTGCATGGTGTGTGTTAGATCACCTCGAAATGTGTTATGGGTCATTATTGAGCTAAATAGCACAAGAGAGAGCATGCGAACATTTTCATCAAAATTTATTACTGTGTCACACAATAAGATAGGTTATAACATTGAGAAATATTTACTCACACGAATCTAGGGATACGAG
>NC_051405.1:44425207-44425288 GCF_015228065.2 Penaeus monodon
TCATTCAATCATTAATTCACAAAGAAGGAAAGAAGGAGAATTAGAAAACCACATCAACATACAGACAACCCCATCGCGAGA
>NC_051405.1:44425313-44425493 GCF_015228065.2 Penaeus monodon
GGAGAGGCGATCCAGGGACTGACCGTAATCGAAGCCTCTCTTCTTGTAGATCTTCTCCCGGAGTTTCGGTCGCCTGAGGCACTCGCAAGGGCCTGCCGCGGCGAGGGAAGGGGCGGCGCGAAAGGTGAAAACGTGGGGAAAAAAAGGAACATTTGTTTTAGTTATCTTCAGAGGGAAACA
>NC_051405.1:44425525-44425664 GCF_015228065.2 Penaeus monodon
TGTTTATCGGATAATTGTCAATATTTGGAGAATTCACGGCGCGAGAAAGGGTGTGGGGGGTTGGGGGGGGGGGACGACCTACCTTCCTCTACCTCCGGCTCTGGCGAAGTCTCTGCGGAAGGAAAGGGTTCGCGATTAG
>NC_051405.1:44425789-44426145 GCF_015228065.2 Penaeus monodon
GCACGTACATATATCCACAAGTATTTATCAACACAAACTGGGCCTTGGCGCAGTCCGGGCGGCGCCCCTCACCGGCGGTGATGATGGCCTCGGGCGTGATGCAGACGCCGCGGTCGTAGACGGGCAGGTGGGCGCACTCGAGGCTCTCGGGCCACGGGATGCTGAAGCGGCGCAGCAGGGGCTCGCAGCCGTCACGCGACGCCTCGCACACGCTGCGGCACGGCGGCACCGCCTCCGTCGCGAAGTCCACCGTGCAGATCGGGGCGTACATCGAGCACAGGAAGAACTCCAGCTGGTCCGAGCACTTGGTCCAGCGGAGCAGCTGCGGGAGGAGAAGTGATGGCGTGTCTCTCGCG
>NC_051405.1:44426317-44426514 GCF_015228065.2 Penaeus monodon
CCTCCTTTTTCCCACATCTTCACCCGCCTCTCCCTTTTCCTTTCTCCTTCTTCCTCTCTGGTCCCTCTCTCGCCCTCCCTTCACCTTCTCTCACTCTCCCATTTCCTCTTCTCTTCCTTTTCCATTCTCTCCTCTTTCCCTATTTCCTCTTCTCTTCTAACTTTCTCCTTCCCTCAACCTGTACCTGCTGACCAGTG
>NC_051405.1:44426647-44427183 GCF_015228065.2 Penaeus monodon
AAACTGGTCGATGGCGAGCTGCGCGTTCTCCTGCGTGGAGTGGTGCAGGAGGTTGGGCAGCCGCGTCAGGTTGTAGGGCATGTTGCGGCACATGGGTATCTTGATCTCCTCGCACTGGGGCCCGAACTGGGCTTGCGTCGCCCGCACGCCCATCCCTCGCAGCCCGAGGCACGCCCACAGCACCCCGAGCGCCGCTACCCAGCCCTGCGCCCGCGCCGCCCACGGCCTGACGGCGGGGGCGTCCGCCGGCGTTCGCATCGCGTCTCGCGCTCGCTCTCCGACGGCGGCGACGCCTCTCGTAGCAGGTGGCTCTCGGGCGGTCAGTCCAGCGCCTTGGGAGATCCTGCGGCAGGGCGGAGTGTCCTTCGTGGGGGCCACACACGCCCGGGGGTCATGTTTCCGCCACTGCTCCCTGGGGGACGAGATGCAGGACCGTGTTAGTGGCAGCCGTTGGTGATTTCGGGACAAAGGCAGGGGAAGCAGATACAGGGAGGCAGGTTTCTGTACGAACACAGACTGGGTGAGTCAACGAGGGC
>NC_051405.1:44427271-44427430 GCF_015228065.2 Penaeus monodon
TTTATTAAAAACACTTTTCCCTTCTCTCCTCTCTCCCTGTTTACTGATTTTCAATTCATTTCCTCAATTTCTAAACCATTTCATTGAGTTTATTCCTAAACGTTTTCCTTATGAGCAAAAAATGCTCCTTTCATTTTTAACTATGATGCAATCTTAAGA
>NC_051405.1:44428016-44428191 GCF_015228065.2 Penaeus monodon
CATCACTCAGCCTTAAACTTAATAGAAAACGGGCTTCACCCCTAAAGAAAACGGAGCCGGCCGCCCTGGAGACCCGTCTTGTTAACACATCAATTAGCAGGTATATCTGACACGATCTCTTTGTTAACCAGACAAAGGACATGCCAGCGCTATGCTGTAACCTCTTTTTGATTGA
>NC_051405.1:44428408-44428558 GCF_015228065.2 Penaeus monodon
CAGTTCCAGCCTTGGGACCTGCTTCATCACCTACTTTTATTTCTTGCCAGCGCCAACCACGGGAAAGTCAGGACCTGTTGCCAACACCGATGCACATGACACAGCCACAGTTTTCTCCGCAGCTACAATTCCAAGGAAAAATGCCATTGC
>NC_051405.1:44428598-44428718 GCF_015228065.2 Penaeus monodon
TTTACATTTACCTCACTGCAGCCTGTTATAAAACTTGGAAATAATCAGCTAACAACTGACGGCCCACTTCAACTGACCCGTTATCGCTTGGAACATCAAGAGTTTAAAGAAGCGTTAAAC
>NC_051405.1:44428870-44428961 GCF_015228065.2 Penaeus monodon
TAAATAAATTTAAAGGTAAGGTGGGCAGCACGTTGCAGTCCTTCAGGTGCAAAGAGTGAAAGTCCGAAGTGGCGCTTTGGTCAATAATGTT
>NC_051405.1:44429159-44429294 GCF_015228065.2 Penaeus monodon
CTCTCCCTTCCTGCCACCAAACTTCCCCGGGTGTTGGCAGACAAGTCCTTCCCGACACTTCCACCGCCTTGACCCCCTCCCCCCACCCCTCCTCCCTGTCCGCTTAGCAGACGATAAAGCCACGACCTGAGGACC
>NC_051405.1:44429522-44429699 GCF_015228065.2 Penaeus monodon
TGCCACTCCTTGTTTTCTCTCTCTGCTTATCTGCGTCTCTCTCTTATCCTCTCGATTTATCTAACTCCTCATTTGCCTGTCTGCCTGTTCTCCTTATCATCTGCTCGACTCCTTGTCTCTCTACTTCGCTAATTGTCCACTTGTCTCATAGTTATCGCGTCCATATTCATTTCTTTG
>NC_051405.1:44429791-44430101 GCF_015228065.2 Penaeus monodon
CATGATTGTTTTTTTTATGTATTTCATTTATTGATTTTACGGATTCTGTGTGTCTGTATGACTACATTCTATCGTCGTGTAATTCTTGTTAGTAAGGATCCATTATTCATATACACATTTATATATCAAGCAATGCATACATGTCTTGACGTATCTTTTTAGCTGTATAAATTTACATACATTTTTCCTTCTTTTTTATATATTTTTCTTGCGCAAGTATTTATTTTGTGTGTGTGTGTGTTTTCGGTTTTCTCTCTCACCACTTTCCAATTTTGCATTCTGATACCTCGCTAGCTCTGACACCTGTCTC
>NC_051405.1:44430273-44430541 GCF_015228065.2 Penaeus monodon
ACTGCACATATGGCAGCCACAACACCCAAACATACACATTCTTTATCATCATTATTCATTAACGAATCAGTTAATTACGAATGATAATAATCCCCGGTTCTCTCCCCTCGTAACTGTAGCAACAACAAGTATGTATTATCTTTTCGAACGAAAAAGGCAAGAGGAAATAATGATGGTGAGGATAAAGGCGAATGAAGGACATAAAAAAAAAATTAAGAAATGGGAGATGAGGAAGAAGGTTGACGAAAGTCCATTAAGCGAGGCTGGA
>NC_051405.1:44430878-44431022 GCF_015228065.2 Penaeus monodon
CGCGCCCCCGGGGGGAATTTTCCCCCCCTCCCCCCTTTTTTTCCCCCTTCCCCCCCCCCCCCTTCTTTTCCCCCCCAAACCATTTTTTTTTTTTTTGTTCTCTGAAAAGCCGAAAACGAAAAGGTAAAGCAGCCTTTTTTTTAT
>NC_051405.1:44431351-44431434 GCF_015228065.2 Penaeus monodon
AGAAAATCCCTTTCTAGTACAACCGACCAAATCAGAAAAAATCCCTTTATTGGACACGCAAGTGCCAGAGAGCCTAAACCCTT
>NC_051405.1:44431496-44432071 GCF_015228065.2 Penaeus monodon
CCTTTAACCCTTAACCTACCCTAGCCAAATCTGTCAAATCAACCTCTCCCAAACTTAAAAAAAATTATTCTTGCAACAAAAGGGAGATATTCCGTGAACATTCCTCCCAGTTTCCTAGATATTAATTTTTTTTGCAACAGGGTTTGGGTAATTATTCGTAACGGAAGAGAATGGAGCGATTGGCCGAGCCATGAACTTTGGCTCCGTCACGGGTATTTCCTGATAAGTTATCCGTCTTTTAGACAGTTTGATTTATTTTGCAGAAAAGGATCGTTTTTTTGGTTTTTAGTAAAAGGCAGCTAGAGGGTTTTCCCCCATGCTACCGTTTCCCTCGATTTTGTTATTAGAATTTTTTGGGTATTCTATGATGCAGAAAATTTGTAAAAGATTCTCCTAGTACACTAGTTTTAAGTTTATATGGTTGTCGTACACACATGATTTCTGGCAAAGAAATGAGTCTGGCATTGTTTGTGTAGATAATGCATTTAAAAAGTCAAGAATAAAATCTCCCCCTTTTCTTAGTTTTTTTTTTCCAAACCAGTTCTGTCAAACTGATCTCTCCTCCCCTCTCTCTC
>NC_051405.1:44433461-44434259 GCF_015228065.2 Penaeus monodon
TTTTTTGAAATTTAGGTTTATTTTAAAAATTAATTAATGTAATTAAAAAAAAAAAATTTTTTCTATCAGTTGATCTGTAGCAGAAGAAACATTCCCGGGGATTTTCCGCAAGAAAAGGGCCACGATGTTCCCCCCCACCCCCAAAAGGGGCCCCAGACTTGGGGGTAAAGGTAAAAAGGTAAGTTCGACATGTTTTTTTTTTGGCTACTCCCTTTTCTGGGAATCTGTTTTATGTTTTAGCCCTTTAAAAATGTGTTTGGTGTGAAAAGTTAATTTTTAAATCGCAAACAAAGTTTACAAACCCATGTAACATCAAAGTTTTAAAAGTGAAAATTTTTAGTTTTTTCATAGATGAAATGTAGGGTTTGGGTTTTTCCATCGCTTGTGTTCATGTTTGTTTTGAAAAAAAGTTTAAGTATTTTACCTGCTTTTTGGGTTTTTTAGAAATATTAAGCAAGACATATAATCTTTTATATTAATCTTACCTCGAAAGTTTCTTTTATAATTTGCTAGACAAATAATTTTGGTAAATGAGACTGTATCTCCCCAAAGATTTATTGACCAATACACCGTCTCACCCCAGCTCTGGGGAAAGCGTGAGTGAGAACATCCAATACTGCCAACGAGCCCTCGCTAGCTTCCCGTCCCAGGGAAAATGTCCCGCGCCCTTTCCCCCCCAGTGCGCGGAGGCAGCATGTTATGCCCTCCATCCACCTTCAGGGGGCATGCATGATGTTGAGTACGCTCTAGGTGGTATTTTTATTTTAATAGTAATAGTAGGGGTTTGGGAGGGTGATA
>NC_051405.1:44434293-44434905 GCF_015228065.2 Penaeus monodon
GAGTGGGAGGGCTGTTTTTTTTTTCGTGTTTTATTAAAATACTTCCCATAGTTTTCTCCCGTTATTTTTTTGTTAAAGAGGTCCTTTCATTTCATGATAAAGCATCAGTTACTTGCTCTATTCCTCTAAGACAGTGGTGTATGGCCTTATCACTACACCTGCCCATAGTGATTGGTCCTTGCCTCCAATCCCCCACCCATCTCACATCAATCAAAGGGTTAAATAAGTCTCCAGGGTTGAAAAGAACTAAAGAATACATGTTGTAAGTTAGTATAGACATCACTTACATACACAGCAGCACATTTTACTATGCTCACACTGTATGACCTCTGATCACGTCACGGCTCTTAGTTATGTGAGCAGACATTGGGTTTTCAGCCACTGAAAAATAGGCTTACAGTCTTTATAGCCTCATGTGCTGTAGCCACAAGCATAAAGAGTAGAGTAGAGGCATGTTTCCTATGCATTTGATTTCTCACTCAAGTGGCTGACTTTGTTCAAATGAATATAGTTAGAAGAATCCCTACATTTTACCTTCTGGCTTGTTTTTCTAGGTTAAGAGCACTGCTAGTAAAGGTTTGACACTTTGTTGTATAGTGTTGTGTTAAAAAT
>NC_051405.1:44435498-44435912 GCF_015228065.2 Penaeus monodon
TAGTTCTTTATTATCTTTTTTGGCACCTTTTTTTTCAGTAAAAAGGGAAAAAGTAGTAAAAAATTGTTAAAAACACCCAGGGCAAAATTAAAGATTTGGTAATAAACCAGTGACCTTTGAGTGCCAGGCTGTACGCACTCTGACGCGGCGAGAAATTCTCCTCCCTGCAAAAAGCTGCGAAAAGGGGCATTTTTTCCCCCGTCAGCAGCTGAAATATGAGCAGACCCGCAGGGGAGCCATCAGAGGGGCTTTTCTTTTTTTCTTGGTTGCTTTTCTGAATTGTTATTGTAGTTTGGAGAGTTGTTTAGAAAGAAAAAAGAGAAAAAAAAGTGAGTGAAACAAAATATTTATAATTTAGGGAAAGGTCTCGTTATACATGATTGAATAATGTTTCTCTTTGCAAATCTGTCCCTG
>NC_051405.1:44436116-44437180 GCF_015228065.2 Penaeus monodon
GCATGTTTGCACTTACTCTCTCTCAAAATGATCTTTAGAAACTGGACGAACTGGACGTATCAATTGCCGTCCCCTAGGCAAAAACACGATACGTTTGGAAACCCCTGTCACAGTTTTTTTTTTACCATTTTAAACCTCGACACTAGACCAGGCTCCTTCTTGTTGTTTGGGCGCGTGGGAAATAGCAAAAAACCTTTGATCTGAGGCCCGTGTCTCGGGACAAGTCCCAGAGCAATTGCCTTTCGCTCATTTTTTTCCTTGGTTTTATCAATATTAGACTTCATATGTATAAGATTGTTTGCTAATGTGAGGGGCACGACAAAATGTTGGTTGCAGAAATACACAGACACCCCAAATAGAAAGATGATCTCTTAAAAAAAAAAGAAAAAAATTTTAGTTGATAATAATCCTGGTGTACAAAACCCACCATTTTTTTATGACAATTCTAATAGCAGGACTTTATAGATATGCCTCGTTTTTTTGCCGGGGGCATTTTAATTCAGTATTGTAATTTTTTTGAAATTCACTTTCTTTGAAAAAATTTGCTGAAAAAGAGGCTCACTTTTCATGAAAAGTCATTTGGGAGGGAAGTTCAATTGTATAATGCAGCAATCGCCGGGTCAGGGTCAAGGTAGATGTTTGGAGGAGGTAAACGTACTAGGTAATTTTCTTTAAAATTCTCCCATGAGTTGGGATAGAAGAAAAAAAATTTTATATATGTATAAATTGTGAAAAAGAAGAGATTGAAAAATTAAGACAAAGGGGTTTGGAAAAAAATCTGACTTCTTAAAGACACACTTCTTCCTTAAGGGGGGAGAACACCTGGGGTCTTCAACTAAACTATTTATGTTTTATCTTTATAGTAAATAGAATCTAGTTGCTTAAATTTTGTTGAGTTAGAACAATGTGATTAAAACATGTATGTACACACTTAAAATATGTGTTGCAACATGTTATATTACCAGTATCGGAATACATAACCAATCATTTTTTTTTTTGGGGTTAAAATCATTATTGCCTGTGAAATTAAAAAATTTTTTTACAAAAAAAGGATTTTCTTAAAA
>NC_051405.1:44437309-44437878 GCF_015228065.2 Penaeus monodon
TTTTTAAAAGACAACCCCCAAAAAATTTATTTTTTTTTGCAGTCCAAAACCCCATTGATGTGATCCCAGGTGCTAAATCTTGGAAAAAAAAAAGGGCTTTTGAAAACCAGAATCTTAGAAATATAGATCTCAGAGATAAACATTCACTCCTTCTGAATGTTCATGTGTAACTAGCTTTCCTAAGTGGGTGCCCAGCCTTTTGCGATTGCCAAAAGCTCTCCATTCCAACCAGCACCATTTAGGTCAGCTCTGGTGAAACAGGATTTCAGTGGGAACTCGAGAAGGTCCCAACCTGCCCCTCCCCTTCCAGTGGGTTAGGAGCTTTGATCATTTAAAGAGACTATGGGGAAAATATTTCTTTAGGAGCATATCCAGTGGGATGAAAATATTTTTAGTCCAGTTTTTAAAATCTATATTTTGACATACCCCCTTCCCCCCCCCCCCAGGTACTGTGAACCCCCTTACTTATTTGAACCAAAAAAGAAGCTACAGCATGACGCAAAAAATTGTTTTACCAGTCATTTCCCGAATTTGCCCCAAATGTGTGGTGAATGGTGTGGTGTTTTGGG
>NC_051405.1:44437919-44438182 GCF_015228065.2 Penaeus monodon
ACCTGATTTGCGTGCGCACATGTGAATGTGTAGAGGTATTTTTGTGTGATTTTTTCACACTTATAGGACCTCCCCCCTGGCATCTAAAAGTGACCTTTATTCTCTGGGGTGGCTCCAAGGGCGCACCCATAGTCATGTATCTTAGTAGTCCCCGTAAGCAAGAGCATCAAGGCCTCATTAGCCTTCGTTTTGACCCCATTTGGGAGCTTTTTATTTCTTTATGGCAGGGCAGAGCACAAGAAAAATGGGGAGGCTGCTGCAAC
>NC_051405.1:44438925-44439264 GCF_015228065.2 Penaeus monodon
CACACGCTTGTGCATATGGATATAGGATTATGTGTAACATAGATATGTACAATAACTTATTTTCTTTCCTCATATTTTTTCTCTCTCTTCTCGGTAAAAGTCATCTTGGGGGGCACTTTTAACCCCTAGAGACCAAAAAATTTTTCAGCTTCTCTTGCCCCCAACTCTAATTAACTTTCTGTTTTTCCCTTTGGGGAAGGGTTTTGGTTCTTGATTTTGAAGAGCTCACATTTTGGGTCAGAAAATATATGTTATGTGCAGACATTTAAACCCAAAAATAGAGCTTCGAAAACCCGAAAAGTTTTCCATGTTTTTGTGAATGGGGAAGGGAAAATTTTT
>NC_051405.1:44439281-44440032 GCF_015228065.2 Penaeus monodon
AGGGAAAAAAAGAATAAGACTTAATATATGTCCATACATTTTATGGCAGTAGCAATCTATTTACACCTAGCGATAGATGGAGAAAAAAAAAAAATGTGGTGAGGAACTCGCCCTGCCCGGAGACATTAGCTGAAGGGAGGGTGGGAGAGACCTAGGTAGAGGGCAGGGATGGGTTGGATGGGGGGCATAGGGGGCCGGGGGTGAGGAGGAGCCTAGGGGGAGGTTAGAGCAAAGGGTTGGGTGGGGAAAAAGGGGCAAAAAAAACATAGGGGAAAGCCCCTAGCATGTGGGAAAACAGGGATAGCCTTCTATGACCTTGAGGCTGGAAAAGATGCTGAGGCCCCAGGTTTACCATTTCTCCTCCATGTCCAAGAGAGGATGGAAAACATCCCCCAGTTTCTAAAAAAAGATCTCATCACGGCAACCCACTTTTTAAAATGCAGGTTTTTAAAATACGTATTGAAATACCCTTGGTCTTTGGGGTTTTTTCTGAACAGCAATGCTGTTTTTAAAAAAAAAAAAATCCAATATACTTTAATTTTTTAGAAGATCCCTTTTCCAAATAAAAAAAAAATTTATATATCTGAAAGATGGTATAACTTGCCAATAACTGCCCAAAAAAATGAAAAAACTGTAAAATAAAAATAGCCAAAGAACAATACTTTTCTATCGTACTTTTTTTTATTTATTTTGGGGCATTTTGGTGATCTGGGCTGTTGTTTTTATCTCCTTTATACTTTGGTTTTGCATA
>NC_051405.1:44440091-44440196 GCF_015228065.2 Penaeus monodon
AAAAATTAGAGTAAAATTTTCTTTTAGTTTAGTCTACAATTTTTGGGGAAAAACCTTTTTTTTGATCCTTCTTAGAATTTTGATTTTTATAAAGTTTTAAAAGCA
>NC_051405.1:44440264-44440336 GCF_015228065.2 Penaeus monodon
CTCTTGCGTTTCGCCAAAAAAAGCTCCTACTGAAAATTTTGTTTTCACCCACATTGTTAATGTAATAAGATC
>NC_051405.1:44440399-44440617 GCF_015228065.2 Penaeus monodon
GGTGTGTTATGGTGTCACGTTCGGTCTTGTAGTATTTCAGTGACGTAGGATATGGGATAATTTTACCTTTTCGGTGGACCTGGATTCTGCTTACCTTGCTAAGTTCAGTAAAATTATTTTATATATATATATATCTGTTTTGTTTTGTTTTTTTATTCTCATTTTTTGTTGCCATTCTATAAATTCTTTTAAACCCTTTTAATAGATATGGCTTGATA
>NC_051405.1:44440641-44440798 GCF_015228065.2 Penaeus monodon
AATCCTTTTGATAACCTTTTTTGAAATTTTCCCTTCTTGTTTCTAAGTGTACCCAAACCAGACAGAAAAAGAGGTGTTCATGTTATTTTTCACACAAAATAGGGTAGAATTGTAAGACAGAGAGGTAGACCAATGTTAATGACTGAAAACAACCCCA
>NC_051405.1:44440994-44441215 GCF_015228065.2 Penaeus monodon
TTTCAGTACATTAACTTATCTACCTCTACTGTGCTTGAAAATCTACCCTACTTTTGTGTGCAAAATTCGAACTGAACCCCTCTTTTTCCTTGTTGGTTTTGTACACTTAGAAACAAGAATGGAAAATTCAAAAAAGGTTATCAAAAGGATTAAAAGTATAATTAAAAAAAAAATATCAAGCCGCTTCAAAATGGATTTAAAAGACATTTATATGAACTGGC
>NC_051405.1:44441269-44441348 GCF_015228065.2 Penaeus monodon
CTTTACTGAACTTAGGAGGTAAGCAGAATCCAGTACCACCGAAAAGGTTAAAATTCATGCAATTTTTTACGTCACTCCC
>NC_051405.1:44441426-44441518 GCF_015228065.2 Penaeus monodon
CTGTAATTACTCAAAAATAAAAGATCTACTTACATTTAAAATTTGTGGGTGCAACAAAATGTTCAATAGGAGCTTTTTTGGTCTGAAACTGC
>NC_051405.1:44441590-44442855 GCF_015228065.2 Penaeus monodon
TGCTTTAAATAAAACATTTCAAAACAAAATTTCTAACTGAGAGGATCAAAAAAAGGTTTACCAAAAGTAGACAAAACTGAAAGAGAATTCTCAAAGTTTTAAAACAAAATTAAAAAAAGTACAGAAAAAACAAAAAAAAAAAAACAAAAAAAACAATAGCAAAAACAAAGTAAAAGAGGAATAAAAACAACACCAGATCCCCAAAATGTCCACAAAAAATAATAAAAGTACGCATAGAAAAGTATTTGTTTTTGGGGCATCTTTACTTTCACAGTTTTTTCATATTTTTGGCAGTTTTGGGAAAGTTATACCATATTCAGATACTTATCAATCTTTTTTTTTTTGTAAAAAAGGGATTTACTAAAAATTAAAGTACATGGATTTTTTTTTTTTTAAACAGCATTTGCGTATCAAAACAACCCCCTAAAGACCAAGGTACTTAAACTACGTATTTTAAATAACCTGATTTAAATGGAGTTTCCGTGCTGAGCATCATTTTTAGAAACTGGCGGGATGTTTTCCTCCTCTCTTGGACATATGGTGAAAAGGGTAAACCGGGGGGCTCTCTAGATCTTTTCTCCACCCTAAAGGGTCTAGAAGGCATCCCTCTTTTTCCCACATGCTATGGGCTTTCCCCCTATGTTTTTTTGCCCCTTTCTCTTCCCACCCAAGCCTTGCTCAAACCCCCCCTAGGCTCCTCCTCACCCCCGGGCCCTCCTAGCCCACCACCCCAAAAGCCATCCCTCCCCCTCTTACCTAGTGTCTCTCCCCACCCTCCCTTCAGCTAAGTTCTCCTGCAGGCCAGTTCCCCCACTTTTTTTGTTTCCCCATCTTTGCAGGGTAAATAGATTGCACTCCTAAAATCGTATGGACTAAAATTTTTATAGTCTTATTTTTTTTTCCCTGGTGGGGGGGGGGGGGTAAAATTTCCCTTTTCCCATTCACAAAAAACATGGAAAAACTTTTTCAGTTCGAAGCTCTATTTTTGGGTTTTAACTGTCGCACATAAATATATTTTCTGATCCACAATGTGAGCTTTTCAAATTCAAAACCAACCTTCCCCTAAGGAACGAAAGTTTAAATTAAGTTGGGGGCAAAAGGAACTGAAGAATTTTGGCTTGGGGTTTTTTAAAAAAGAGCTCCACAGATGACTGTTACCGAGAAGAGAGGAAAAGAAATATGAGGGAAAGAAAAATATTGTATATATGAATATATATTGTGTCACAACATCCTATTCCAATGCAAGCGTGTGAACAACCAACCAA
>NC_051405.1:44443447-44443720 GCF_015228065.2 Penaeus monodon
GTTGCAGGCCTCCTCGCATTATTTTCCTTTGCTCATCCCTGCCACATAAAAAAATAAAAAGTGCCCAAAAGGAGGTCAAAAAGAAAGGGTAAATGAGGCCTTGATGCTCTTCTTCGGGCGCATACTCACAGAATACATGCACTACTGGTGCGCCCTTGGGCCCACCCATGAAATGAAGGTCACTTTTGATGCCTGGAGAGTCCATATAAGTGTGATAAAATCCACAAAGATACCCTACATACACTTCACTGTGCGCCGACACATCAGGGACCA
>NC_051405.1:44443787-44445571 GCF_015228065.2 Penaeus monodon
TTCAAAATTTAGGAAATGACTGTTTAAAAAAATTCTTTGCAGATCATCGGGAGCTTCTATTTTGGTTTTAAATAAGTAAGGGGGGTTTACAGTACCTGGGGGGGGGGGGGGAAGGTATAGTCAAAATATAATTTTTTTAAAAATGGACTCAAAAATTTATACCACTGAGATTGCCCCTAAAACAATATTTTCCCATACATACTCTTTAAATTCAAAACTCCTAAACCCCCTGGAAGGGGGGGGGGAGGGTTTGGGACCTTTTTCGGTTCCCACGAATCCTGCTTCACCAGAGCTGACCCGATGTGTCGGCTGGAATGGAGACTGTTGGGGAACTCCCATAGGCTCGGCAGCCCTTAGGAACTAGTTACACATAACATTCAGAAAGGGGTGAATGTTTATCTCTGAGAGCTATATTTACAAGATTTTGGTTCAAATAGACCTCTTTCCCAATGATTTAGTCACTCTGAGGATCACATAATGAGGTTTGACTGTCAAAACAAAAATATAATTTTCTGGGGGGTCGTCTGAATCCTGACAGTAGTTATTCTTTTGTTTTATAATATTTTTTTTTTATCACAGAAAAACAAAATGAATGAAATTAGATAAAAAAGCCTGGGGATTGTTTTCTACATGCGCTAAACAACAAATTATAGAAACGAGGAAAAAAATCAAAAAACCAATTTTACACAGTATAATAGAAAAGAAGAATGCCCTTTTTATTTAAAAATTTTTTTATAATTTTGGGGGCGTAGGATACAAAATGACTTTCCAGCCCAAAAATAAAAAGTTTTTGTATAGATTCCTGGGGTAATATAAATGTTGCAACAAATTTTAATGTGTACATACGTAATATACACCCTTGTTCTAAACCCCACAAAAAGTAAACAAAATAGAAATTTTTTTACCCATAAAAATTGAACATAAATAGTTTAGTTTAAAACCCAGGGGTTGCATAAACCCCCCTTTAAAAAGTAATGTGTGTCTTTTTAAATGTCAATTTTTTTTTTTAAGGTTTATTGTTCTTAATCTTATCATTTTTCTCTTCTCATTTTCACAATTTATACATATATAAAAATTTTTCTTCTTTTGTACCCAAATCATGTGGATGAGATTTTTTAAAATAAATATTACACTAGTAAGTTTACCTCCATCCAAACATCTGACTCTTTACCTCTGACCCGGCTGATTGCATCCTATACTAGATGACCTTCCCGTGCCCTGACGTTCATGACAAGTGAGCCCTCTTTTTCAGCAAAATTTATTCAAAAATGTAATTTCATAAATTACAATACTGAAATTAAAAAGCCACGGCAAATAAAACGAGGCATATCTATAAAGATCCTGCTATAAAAATTTTCATAAAAAAGGGGTGAGGTTTTTTTAACCAGATTTTTCATCACAAATTTTTCTTTTTTTTTTTAAGAGTATCATCTTCATTTGGGGTGTCTTGTTTTCTGCAACCAACATTTTTGTCGGCATCATCATTTCAATACAATCTTTACATATGAAGTCTAATATTGATAAACCAATGGAAAAAAATGAGCAAAAGGGAATTGCTCTGGGGGCTTGTCCAAAACACTGGGCCTCAGATCCAAAGGTTTCTGCTATTTCCCACGCGCCCCCAAAAAACAAGAAAGGGAAACATGGCTAGTGATCGGGTAAAATGGCTAAAAAATATACTGTGAAGGGGTTTCACAACGTATGGTTTTGCACTAGGGAGACGGCAAAATGATACGTCCAGTTCAGTCCAGTTTCAAAGATACATTTAAGAGAGAGTGTCAAAC
>NC_051405.1:44445597-44445849 GCF_015228065.2 Penaeus monodon
GTCCCAATTTTAAAACCTGAGTAAAAAAAAGAAAAGAAAAAAAAAGAAAAAAATTTCAAAAAAAAAAAAAAAAAAAAAAAAAAAAAAAAAAAACGAGAAAATAAAAAATTCAAAAACAAACTAACAAAAACAGACCAGGAAAACAAAGGTAAATAAAAATAAAAAATAATAAAACAGGGGCATGATTTTGCAAAAGAAAACATTTTCCCAATCTATGTATAACAAGACCATTTTCCCCTAACATTATAATAT
>NC_051405.1:44445886-44446196 GCF_015228065.2 Penaeus monodon
AAACAACTTCCATGCTAGCATAACAATTTAGAAAAGCCGCAGCACAAGAACAAAAGCAATGAACCCTCTGACTGGTAAACCCCGGGGTCTGCTCATTTTCAGTGCTGACGGTGGAAAAAGGCACTCTTCAGCAGCTCTTGCAGGGGGGAGAATTCCGTCGGTCATCATGCTGCTACAGCCTGGGGACATCAAAAGGGCCTGGTTTTATTTCCAAAACTTTTAAATTTTGCCCCGCGTTTTTAACATTTTTTACTACTTTTTTCATTTTCACTAAAAAAAAGGTGCCCAAAAAAGATAATAAAGAAATAAA
>NC_051405.1:44446251-44446737 GCF_015228065.2 Penaeus monodon
AAATATAATAAAATATATACACATGGGGAGTAAAAAAATAAAAAAAATAAAATAATATATAATAAAAAAAATATAAAAAAATAAAACATGGCATCTTCACTTAAAAAAATAAAAAATTTTAAATAAAAAAAAAATATATATATAAAATATTTAAAAAATAAAAATATATTAAAATAAATTTTTATATAAAATAAATATATAAATAAAATCTATATATATATATAAAATAATAATATTTTTTTATTATAAATTATATATAGAAAATAAATTTTAAAATATATATATATTATATATATTAAATATATATATATTTTATAACATTTAAAAATTTTTATAATAATAAATATAATATTTATAAAATAAAAAATAAATAATTTTAATATTATATATTAATATATTTTTTATTTTATATTTTTATTTATTTATTTATATATTTTTATTTATTATATGTTTTAAAAATTTATATTATATTTGTTTATTTATAAT
>NC_051405.1:44446858-44448484 GCF_015228065.2 Penaeus monodon
TTTTTATTAAATTTCATAATATTTAATATTTTATTTATTATCTTTTTAAAAAATTTAATATATACACTGCTGAAGAGTGCCTGTATATATTATATTATTAATATATTATATTTTATAAAAATTATATATTATTATTATTTATTCCCCATGTATTTTTTATATTTTTATATAATAATATTATTTAATTTTCTTTTTTATATATATATATATAAAATATATATATTACACACCACTTAACAAAGTGTAAAAACCTTTACAGCAGGCTCTTAAAACCAGAAAAAAAAAGCCAAAAGGAAAAATGTAGGGATTTTTCAACTATATTCATTTAAAAAAGCACACTTGAGTGAGAAATCAAATGCAAGGAAAATCCTTATTTTCTCTTTTCTTGTGGCTACGCCAGGGGGCTATAAAGACGAAAGCCATTTTTTAGTGGCTGAAAAAACTGTTCTGCTCAATAACAAAGAGCCGTGACGTGTCAGAGGTCAACGTGTGAGCATAGAAAATTGGCTGTGTATTTTAAATGTCTATACTAATTTACAACATGTTTTCTTTGTTCTTTTCCCCCGGGAGATTTTTTAACCCTTTGATTGATGTGAGATGGGTGGGGGATTGGAGGCAAGGACCAATCACTATGGGCAGGTGTAGTGATAAGGCCATACACCACTGTCTTAGAGGAATAGAGCAAGTAACTGATGCTTTATCATGAAATGAAAGGACCCTCTTTAAAATAAAATAACGGGATAAATTTTGGGAAAGATTTTTTAAAATAAACCAAAAAAACAGCCTGCCCTCTTCTTTACTTTTAAACTTTTATTTTTATATTCTATCACCCACCACTCTACTATTTCTACTTTAATAACAATACCTACCCTAGAGCGTACCCAAAATCATAGCATGCTCCCTGAAGCTGAGTGGAGGGGGTAACATGTGCCCCCGCGACACTGTGGTGGAAGGGCGCGCCGGGGCATGTTCCCTGAACGGGAGACGGGTAGCGGGGGTCGTTTGGGGGAAAAAGTGGTGTTCTCACTCACGCTTCCAAGCTAGGGTGAGGACGGTGTATTTGGGCAAAGAATTTTGGAGATACAGTCTCAGTTACCAAAATTATTTTTTGCAATTATAAAAGTAAATTCAGGGAAGATATAAAATTAAATATAGTCTTGCTTAATATTTCTAACAACCAAAAACAGGTCAAAAATCCCTTAAAATGTTTCATAAAAAAACATGAACACAAGCAGATAGGATAAAACCCAAACCCCATTTCTCAAAGAAAAAACTAAAAATCTTCACTCTTAAAAATTGTGAATGTTACTGGGTTTTGTAAACATTTTTTGCGAGTTCAAAAATTAACTTTTTTACACACAAAAACATTTTTTAACAGGGCTAAATTCGAAAACAGATTCCCTTAAAGGGGAGTATGCCAAAAAAGGCATGTCAACTTTTCCTTTTTTTTCCTTCACCTCCCAAATCTGGGGGCATTTGGAGGCTGAGGGGGAAAAATATCGGGCCATTTTTTGCGAGAAATGCCACCGGGGGTGTTTCTTCTGCTACAGCACAAAATGATAGAAAGATTTTTTTTTTTTTTATTAAATTAATCTTAATTTTTAACAAAAAATCCTAAATTTCATA
>NC_051405.1:44449800-44450362 GCF_015228065.2 Penaeus monodon
TCAGTTTGTGACTAGAACTGGTTTGGAAAACAAAAACTAAGCAAAGGTGGAGATATTATCTTGATCAGTTTAAATGCATTTATCTACACATACAAACAATGCCAGACTCATTTCTTTGCCAGAAATCATGTGTGTACGACAACCATATAAACTTAAAACTAGTGTACTAGGAGAATCTTTTACAAATTTTCTGCATCATAGAATACCCAAAAATTCTAATAACAAAATCCAGGGGAAAGGGAAACTGGGGGGAAAAACCTTAGACTGCCTTTTACTGAACCAAAAAGTCCTTTTCTGAAAATAATCAAACGTCTAAAAGACGGATAAATTATCAGGGAAAAACCCCTGACGGAGCCAAAGTTCATGGCTCCCAATCGCTCCATTTTCTTCCGTTCGAAAAAATTTCCCAAAACCCCGTTGCGTCATATAAAGATAATTAAATCTAGGGAAAAATGGGGAGGAATGTTCACGTGAAAATCTCCCTTGTTGCAAGAAAGTTTTTTTTTAATTTGGGGCGAGGTTGATTAGACATGATTGGCTAGCTAGGTTAAAGGGTTTGAAA
>NC_051405.1:44450423-44450544 GCF_015228065.2 Penaeus monodon
AAGGGTTCAGGGTCTCTGGGACTTGGTGTCCAATAATGCATTATTTCTGATTTGCGTCGGTTTTTTAAATTGAAGGTGATTTTTCTTTGGATTTCTTCGCTCCGTCATTTGCATATACTAC
>NC_051405.1:44450723-44450847 GCF_015228065.2 Penaeus monodon
TCATCTCCTTATTAAAAGACAGCTGGATGAAACTGGGCCCACATCTTAATGTTTCTCATAAAAACGGCTCTTGACCCTTATTCGTTACGGCTTATCAGAGAACAAAAAAAAAAAAAAATGGTTA
>NC_051405.1:44450891-44451472 GCF_015228065.2 Penaeus monodon
AGATTCCGCGGCGAACGTCCTACATATATAGGCATTCGCGGATCAAAGGAATCCATCGCCAGGGCTGAAAGCGTCCTGTAATATCTGCCGCCGAATAAAACGGAAGGAAATGAGGGAATATTTGCTTTGGTTTGTGCTTGTCTAGATATATATATATTTTTTTTTTTTTTTTCATAAGTGAACCTCCAACTGAAAAGCAATTTACATAATTAACACATATAATTTACCCTTAATTGAGGTAATTCCCATGGCTTATGTATTTTAAGGTATATTCTTCCTTCCCTCATATACCTAACCATCCTTACAAAGTTGAAATTAAACGAGAAATGACACAAAAATGGCACAAAATTAACATATTCCTTTAAATAACCCAAGTAAAACATATCTTACTTAATTAACCCTCTAAGATAATCCTTTCTCACGGACAACTGACAATCCTGATTCCCCCTGTGAGTATTAAGCCCAGATAATCATAAACAGCCGATACTTACGCCTAAAGGCGCTAATTTTGGCGTTTTCATTGAGAGAAAAAATTTTTTGTCTCTTGTTGTCTCTCTCGTTGGTCTCCGTTTTTCTATTCC
>NC_051405.1:44456214-44456289 GCF_015228065.2 Penaeus monodon
CACTCGTGTAATTTTCAATATAACTCCACATTATCGCTAATTTCAAATGATTTGTTTATCTTTTAACACCGTCAC
>NC_051405.1:44456581-44456654 GCF_015228065.2 Penaeus monodon
ATCTTCTACAATATCCAAATTTTTATCATCTTTATCACTTTTTCTTTTTTGTCAGTTATTGTTTTACTGTTAC
>NC_051405.1:44456757-44456891 GCF_015228065.2 Penaeus monodon
CCTAATCTTATTATAAAAAATTATTATTTTAATTATATTTTTATAAAAATTTTATTATTCTTTTTTTTTTTTATCATATTTTTTTTTTGGGATCTTTTTTTTTTAATTACATTTCAATATTCGTCTCTTAGTTA
>NC_051405.1:44457608-44457700 GCF_015228065.2 Penaeus monodon
ATTTAAAAATAAAATAAAAATTATGATAAGGGGGCCCCGTTTAGGGGTCATATGGTAAATATTTTTTTATTGTCCGTATCCGTCTAAATTGG
>NC_051405.1:44457876-44458517 GCF_015228065.2 Penaeus monodon
TTTTAAAGGGCCATACCATCTGTCATAAAAAACGAAGACGCATTATGTAATAGTTACACAGGTTATTTGTAAAATAGAAAAAATTTGCCATTATATTGAAGATCCGAATACCTGTGAATCATCGACAAAAAAATTTTTAAAAATGCTTTTTTAGTAAAAATATTTGTATATTTTTAAAAAAAATGAATAACTAATTTTTATTAACTTTATGATATTAAAAATACGTTACTTATAAACCATACAACACTAGGCAGAAATAAAGAATAAAATACATCCTGGAAAAAAAATACCTACCCAATTAATATATGATGGTTTGATAAAGAGAAATTCATGATTTATGAACTAATTAAATTTACACAAAAGTGAGTATAATAATTATGTACAGGAAATAAGAAATTAATCAAAACAAAATAAAGAGTTTGTGAAAAGTATGTGGGGGAGTTTTGCATGCGCGGTGCACATAATATCCGAAGTTTCGATAAAAATGGTAAAACAAGCCTTTTCTAGTATGCGCATTTTTATGATCGATAATTCCTTTCAATATCATCCACATTTTGTTATTTCCCTTTTATTTGTGTGTTTAAAGTTCAATGAAAAAAAATATTTTTGACGGGAATAGTACTGTATTTGGGCCTCGTTTT
>NC_051405.1:44458982-44459150 GCF_015228065.2 Penaeus monodon
CGTTTTACTCCACGCGACCCCAAAACATATTTGATCTGCATTTTCACGGTCTGTTTCTTTCAAGATTCCCAAAGCAAGTATTTAACATAATATCTCTACATCTCCTCCCCCTCTTTAATATTTACCTAATCTCTCTGCATGCGATTTCTAACTGCTAATATGTCTAAT
>NC_051405.1:44459564-44459654 GCF_015228065.2 Penaeus monodon
TAATATCAATCATCACTGCCCACCCCCACCTCCCAAATCCCCATCCCTTCCCCAGTCCATCTCCTGCGTTGGAGAGCCGAGCGAGGGCCT
>NC_051405.1:44459694-44460123 GCF_015228065.2 Penaeus monodon
TGATGATAAGTCTGTGGTTGGGGGGTGGGGGGATAGTGACTGGGTTTGCCAGGTGTTCCCGTTTCACATCTGTCTCCTTGCGGTTTGTGGATTGAAAAAAATCATTTACAAGGTATCCAAAAAAAAGGTGAATATATAAGGAAAGAATGGATATGTTTGTCCGTAAAAACATGCTTTCCGCCTGACCCCGAGGGACGGGGAAATTATTTAAACAATGACTCTAAAGATTTTGTTTCACTTTTTCCTTTATTTCTCGTTGGACATTCGCATCATTTTCAAGCAACTGGAAAGATGGAAATGGCTAATGAGATCACAAAACTAAATTTGGTGTGCGTCACTCATGATATGGAGACTTGGCGATTTGACGCAGCAAAATTAATTTAGCAATACCATTATGAGTCATTCTGAATTCTGTTTTAGCTCGGCGGG
>NC_051405.1:44460231-44460354 GCF_015228065.2 Penaeus monodon
CGGGGGGAGAGGAACGCACAATAGTGAACAAATATGTCAAAAACTCTGATAAACACAATTTTCAAAGAAGTCTGTTATCAATTAACTCTGATGAAGCACACTGCCGCTGTCAATTATGCACAT
>NC_051405.1:44461275-44462773 GCF_015228065.2 Penaeus monodon
CCCTGCAGCAGCCCCAGAGAAAGGCCGAGCCAGAGCGGCGGCCGCCTCGCGTGAACCGTGTCGGACGCCGCTGCTCCTCCGGTCTGTTGCGTTGGCAGACGGACCCAGGCGTCGCTGCGGCCGCCCTTCCTCGCCACGGACGCTCTTCTTCATGAATTAGTGGTGGTTGGCGCTCTTTTTCGGCACGATGTGGAGAGCCGTTGCTATGGCGGTGTGGGCGTGGGGGGGGGTGGCGAGGGGCTTCTACGTGCCCGGCGTGGCCCCCGTGGAGTTCAAAGGAATGCCCCCGTGGGGGTAAGGCTGTCAAGATGACGAGCTCGCAGACGCAGCTGCCCTATAGTACTACTCCCTGCAGTTTTTGCCGGCCCAAGAACGGCACGATCTAAAAGTCTGAGAACCTGGCGAGGTCCTGCGGGGCGACAGGATCGTGAACACGCCCTACGAGGTGTACATGGACCAGCCCACCCAGTGCCAGCTCCTGTGCCCCGACTGGGCCGCCCCATCCGCTGGACCGAGCAGAGGCCAGGGAGGTCGCCGACAGGATCCGCCACGAGTACTACGTGCACCTGCTGGTCGAAAACCCTGCCCTGTGCCACCATTTTCGTCATGATGGATACCCGGGAGCAGGGGGTACAGCGGGGTATAAGCTGGGCTTCGGGGCAGGACGACAAGGTGTACATAAACAACCACCTGCGCTCGTCCTCTCCTACCACACGGTTTGATGATGTAAACTTCCCGTGGTGCGCTTCGAGTGGAGGCGTCCAGTGTGGATTTTCTCGAAATTGGGGTAGGTCCTGGTTTTCTCTTGTGTGTGCGTGTGAGAAAATGGTGCAAAAAAATCTAATGATAATCGTTTAATGGGGGTCGCAAAGTTGGGATAAAACGAGTAAAAAGGGGGCAGAATAAAATTATTTGAAACTATATCGTTCTATGGTATATTCATGCAAATACCCATAAATCGCAGTTGCTAAAAATTGCCCAAACCATGTGTGAGTCTCGGCCAATGTATAGTTCAATAAATCATATATATTATTTTCCCCAAAATATCTGTAATATGAGAAATAATTGTCATGAGAAAAGCAATTCAAAATTTTCCCGCCATCTGCCTTTTAGCCAAAATTTAGCTTAGTTTTGGGTTTACGGAGGTTTAGCAAGGGTCCATGAAATAAGGTTTGAATATAAGTTATTAAGGTTACCTAGGCTAGGCTATGCTTGATGTGTTTGAAGTTGGGGGGTTTTTGCAAAATTTATTTCTATGAATAGGGTGATTGTTCTTGCCCTTTCCTGGGGCCAACATAGAACTCTTTTGAGAGAAAATTAGGTCCAGAGATTGAACCCTTTGTGTATTGAGGGGGGGAGCTGGGCAATGCAATAGACTACAAAATACAGAAATATGTGACAAATATAGGTACAGGCTGAATACATGTGTTAAATATTAGTAATAAAAATGTCAACATAAATTTTCCTGTAAATTTTGGTTAAACTTTACCCCTAAGCG
>NC_051405.1:44463049-44463619 GCF_015228065.2 Penaeus monodon
AAATGGAGTTGGGGGCTTTGTTTACATTACTGAAACCATAAAAACCTGGACCTGCCCGCCTACTGTCAGTGTCTTTGTTTACAGCATTAACTAACTAAAAATGTTATTTTTTGCTCAAGATGTTTGGGGAAGCTTCTGAAATGCTAAAAATTCCCACGCAAGAAGCTACCCTCCACAAAAATCCCAAACTCATCTCCCTCCCTCCCCTCCTTTTGGGAGGAGCATGATTGCTTTGAATATCCCATTTTTTATTTTTTTTTCTTGACTTGGTTATTTTGGAAATGTCAAATTCCTGAATGGAAAAAAGATTTTTGTTTATATAGAATTTTCTTTTTTTTGTCACTGTTTGTATTCACAAAATCAGTGGTTGGAATCTGATTTTACATTCGAAAGGTAATTCTAATTTTGTTAAACTTGTAAATCTTTAAAAAATGAGTGAGTCCTCTTCTCCCCCATTTTCTATGAAAAGCATACCCAAACTTTTAAATAATTAGGTTACACTTTTACCCTGATATTAGTGAAATTTCACTGCAATGCAGGTTTTACAGTGTACATCCTGTTAATTGTTTG
>NC_051405.1:44463674-44464613 GCF_015228065.2 Penaeus monodon
TTACTTGCCTGGTCTATCTGATTTGCTAATTTATCCATTCCGAAAAGCCCTAAAGGGAAAAATTTTACACCTTTTTGATTTTGTTCTATGATTTATAATTATGATAATGTTAATATGTAATGATAATATTTAAAGTATTGTAATATATAGGGTCATGTTTTCCTCACTCAAAATCAGGATAGTAAACAGTGAAGTCGATAAGCTTGTAATGACTCCTTTTTAACTGCACTTGTGGCTATCTATATAACTAACAATAAGGAAAACTACAGTAAACAGTGTTTGGCCTAGTCCCAATGTAAAATTATTTTTGTCATTCTTCATCTTTTTGCAGCTTAATGCAATTTAGAGATCCCTTTATGTTTTCCTTCATTATTGTAAATTAAACCCATACCACAGTGTAGATCCTTTTTTAAATGTTTATTTATATAATATGACCATATCACAAAGGATCTAGACAGACTTATATGATTGACTCATTTTATTTTTAAAAAGCATCCTTTTTCTTTCATGTTTTAATTTGGTCTTGGAGTTTTTTGCTAATTTTGTTTGACTTCATATTTTGGGTAATTGCTAGATTTAAAATGAATCTTCTCCTACAAGGCAAAAACCATGTAACTTTATTTATCTATGTCGGGTCGCTTATGTATTTTCTCTTTATGTTACCTTATATTTGTCGTATGTGATAAGTTCTCAAAATGCTGGAACCTAAAGCTGGAAATATCTTCTGCCTTAAAGACAGTATCGCAAATATCCTATATTGATATGTATTGGATGAAAACTTGCATTTATCCAACATTGCATTCATTGTGAAATAAAGCTCTTATCACACTATTTTAGACCCCATACCTCTTATTTGGTGTAAATGATGAGATGTGGACTAGGGGGTAACCTTGATTGTTTATCATGCCGCTGGGGTGCTGCGATAGATTTGGAAAATCA
>NC_051405.1:44464729-44465166 GCF_015228065.2 Penaeus monodon
ATGGTATATATACATGTTTTTTCATAGTTGACTGTGCGGTAAATGTCCGAAAAGAAGTGTGAGTGTAAAAAAAAAAAGTACGAAGCCATACTTTGGGGATCCACTTTTCTAGCAAAGGCCACCAAACCCTCTCATGTGAAAAAGTAGAGCTTAGACTGGTTCCTTTGATGCTAAATTCCCAGGGAGGTTGGTAGACATGTCATGCCAGATTGTACTTGATTCGATTTGGCATCACTGGCCCTGATAACAATTTTTGGTTTAAACTTTTTTCAGCAATGATTTTTTCTGTCTAACAGTGATGTTTTTGGTTTTTTCATGACCTTAGTTTTTGCCCATCCTCCCCTATTCTCTTTGGGAAAGGCAAGTTCACATCATTCACTTCTTTTGATTAATATGTTCTGACATTCCACTGCTTCTGTTTAGGCTCATGCTGCTGG
>NC_051405.1:44465501-44465588 GCF_015228065.2 Penaeus monodon
AACCCTAGATGGCTCCATAACTTCATAGCCCACCAAGGGTCATTAGTAAGGGCTTATGTATCACCTACATTTTCCCGTTCCTTGAAA
>NC_051405.1:44466101-44467279 GCF_015228065.2 Penaeus monodon
GAGCACAGCATTTACCCAGCGGCATTGGGTTGTTTACCATCATTTACATAAAGGTATGAGTTACATACCATCTTTGGCAGTAGTGGGTTTAAATGACATTGCTTTGGCTATTTTGGCTTTATATTTTTAATGTAGAAGGATTTAACAAGAAGTGAAAAGAAATATATGTTTTGGCTAAAGGAAAAAGCATCGTACCACAATTATTAACATCATTTTAAGAGTATGACCATTTATAAAAGTTTTACCTGCTCTTAATGATAAATTCTGTGAAATAATGCATTTTGCGGCTCTTATTTTATGTAACACTGATTTGTGTATCTATTTAATGCACTGTGCAGGTATGGTCCACTGACTATGACAAAAGTAGAAATTCTACTGATTTGTGATGGCATTTTTGGTTTGAAATGTATTTATATATGCATTCACATATAAATTTTTAGAAATTGGTTCTTTCAGTAAGTATGTTAATTAGCCAAAAAGGTTAAGAGTACCTCTATGCTGCAAAATTATTGAATGATAAGTAAGAAACATTTGTTGTTTCTTTTTGTAATTTCTAAAAAAATCAGCTGAAAACAATTGTAAGTTTGTGTAATGACAAATTCCCATGATGAATGTATAGCTACCATGGTCAGTAAGAAATCTTTACCCAATGCAAATGAATTGAATTTCCCTTTCCTTGTGCATCAGTATTAATGATGATGATTCGGAGGATTGAAGATAATTAACAAGTTCCTCTTCCTTCTTTCAGGCACTGTGGACCAGTGTTCCTTCCCGGTGAAGCACAAGCCACAAGAAGTGAAGCTCACGGGCACGAACAACCTCCTCTTTACGTATGCCGTGGAGTGGCAGCGTTCGGACGTGAGATGGGCATCCCGCTGGGACATCTACTTACAGATGACAGACGTACAGATCCATTGGTTCTCTATTGTCAACTCGCTGGTTGTGGTGTTCTTCCTCTCGGGTATCCTCACCATGATCATGATCAGGACTCTGCGGCGAGATATTGCCAGGTGGGTGATGGGAGTTTCGGGTTTTACAGGGTGTTGGACTGACCCTTATGATATGTAGGGGATGTTGTTGGAGTTCAGAGGACGGTTTGGCTTTGAAACTTGAGTGAGTTAAGAAAGGACCGTAGGTAAGTTGACAGTGTTGTGTATACTTATACTATCCAATGCAGT
>NC_051405.1:44467453-44467675 GCF_015228065.2 Penaeus monodon
TTGTAATGGTAAAAGAAAAATAAAACTTTTCCCTTGAAAACTAAGGAAAGGATAAATGAGAGATATGAAACCAGCAGTTAAATCCTAGGTGACAAAGCTGTTGTGAAGCCATCTTGTGTAAACAGAATTATAAAGAGAACCACAGGGACAGTGCATACACCCATTGCCAGTGGAGGAAAATAAGAACTTTTTTGCACTGAATGAACCTTCATATGAATATGC
>NC_051405.1:44467718-44469809 GCF_015228065.2 Penaeus monodon
AGTTGTGCTAACTTTGACACACCAGTCTAAGATATGAATGGAAATTTTCCTAAAAATAACAAGGAAAATAGAAAGAATGTTCAAACATCACGTCGTTTACATAGGGTAGACAATTGAACATAACAGCATGGATGTTATATTTCATTATCAAATGTGGTATCATACAGCACAACAAGAGGTGTTTCGAATTTAAAGATCTCTTTGGCACGAGGAGAGATCGATCTAAAGAAAGATATCTCTATTTTATTTATAAGCTACAAAGTCATATGACAGCTCCCAAACCAGCTATGATGATGGCCTAAGTACTGTTATATACATCATTCATTCTAAACTTCTAATCCTGCACAAAATGCAGTATAGCATACAAGATCCATGGACTTAATGGGATTCTTCCTGGACTTGTTGCTCCTCCCAGCTGATGGGCAGGTTCAAGGTGGCATCAGCATGAGAGGCCACCTCACCTCCATATAAAAAAGGATTCTATACCATTTTGTGTTTATACACTCAATATTGCTATCTTCTTGTCTGACTTTTAATTTGTGAAATTATGATCATCCTTTTCTCACTCTAAGGATAATATAAGCTAACCTCAAATCAAAAAGTACACACATTCTCATTTTGCAGGTGTGATGTACATATGAAGAAACTTATAATTGGAGGGTATATGAAATATGTAAAAACTTGCAATTTCAGATTGCTGGTGTCCATAGTGTCTCTCACACTTGCCTTATATTTAGCTAAACTTCTTTGAACTTTCATTTTTCTCTTTTGTTGGTCTTAGGAAGTTTATTCAGTGGTAATGGATACACCATGATACCTTAATTATCTTTTCAATTTGAAGTTTTGATGATGATGATCTGCCACACAGCAAAATAATATGCTATATTGTCCCATAGTCTTCCTTTATTGACCCATTGACGATGGGAGCCTCCAGTGCCATACTAAACATGTCAGGGTGCCTATGGTATCAGCTGCTAGGGAGAAAAGTCAAAAGCACACAGGAATCCTAAAACTATCCAATTTCAAGACTCTTTGCTGTGATATTAAATTTTTTTAGGTACTGAGGCAAAAAAAGGCTTTAAAAGTCAAATGTGAGGGGCTGTTTCACAATAATTGAAGCCAGGGCTAAACAAGTTTAGCATGCAAACTTAGAGCAGGCTCGACTGCATATAATGTGATGTCATCCTGAGGAGTGGTCATCCAGGATGTGATAGGACATCATCATGCTTTCAGTGTGTTAAAGAGAGGAATTTTCACTAATTTAGCCTAAATATTTAAGAAGGTAACTGTGTGGAAGTATTAAAAGAATTATCTGAATTGCCCTGTGTTTTGGCTACATGAGCCAGAACAGGTCTGTCATGCACTGTCAATGCATAGTGGTGTGGAAAGGACTGCGAGTGGTCTAGGGGATATCCTCCAAGAGTATATCTAATGGTTTTTAATATCCTGGTAATATGGATACAATGCATAGTAAAGAAAAAAAAAAGTGAAGTGATGGTTTAGTTAAAAGTCAGTAATGATAGTGTATGAGCTTTACTTTTAAATTAAGAAAAATGAACGGAAAAACATTATGGCAGTTATGTATAGAAAGTCAGTCCATAAAAATTATTCACAAGTGATATTGTTCAAGACGGACTTGATTTTATTATGTTAGGTGGAAAACATATTTGGAGACATTGTATTGCTAATATTAAGTAAGATTTTAATGTGCAACTATAACATCTTAACAACTTTTGAGAGAAGGAGAATGGTATAGAAGGGCTCATTCCTGTAGAAATGATCAACATAAGTGCTATATTCATTCCTTTCCATTTATTTTACCTCTGTGTTCACCATTTTGTTAAGAATCTCAGAAGATGTGGTTGTGTGATAATGCCTTGATTACTTTTTGGTGGCTCATTAATATTTTAAGTAACTGACTTTACACCTGTGGAGATTTTTGACTATCAGTTTAGATATGTAAATTTATGCTTATGTGTCCTTTTGATGTGGAATATCTGTTGGCGAGTCTTTCCGTTTCTTTCACAGGTTAAAAAAGTAAGAGTGATTATATTTTGGATGCAAGCACACATAACACAACACTTTATACAG
>NC_051405.1:44472040-44472304 GCF_015228065.2 Penaeus monodon
CTACCCCTTCCACATATATTTAATTTATTTTTTTTGGGGTTTTAAAAACCCCCCCTTTCCTTTTCCCACGGGGTCGGTGTTTTTTTGGGAAACCCCAACCGGGGGGAAACCCACACACCCCAACCACAAAAACAAAACCCCAAAACAACCCCCAAATTTTACCCTCAAAATTTCCTCTAACCCTGGCCCCTGTCAACCCCTTGGCACCGGCCCGGGGTTCATGGCCCCCCTTTTTTTTGCTTTGAGCGTGGGTTTTCCTTTGGG
>NC_051405.1:44472743-44474695 GCF_015228065.2 Penaeus monodon
ATTGACATTCATTCTTTTTGTATATCTACATCTATATGTTCTTAGATTAGTCTTCTCTATAGCTCTTTTTTATATGTTGTACATGTCTATGATGTCCAGATACTCTCTTCTCTTGCTCTCTATTGAATTTATATAATTTCTTGTACTTAAATGATCCTCCGTCTTCCAGATACAATGCTGACGAGAGTTTAGAAGAGACCTTGGAAGAATCTGGCTGGAAGCTTGTCCACGGAGATGTATTCCGACCTCCGCGCTATCCCAAGCTCTTCACAGCCCTGGTGGGATCTGGAGTTCAAATCTTCTGCAGGGCCCTCATCACAATTTGTGCTGGCCATGTGGTTTTGCTCTCCCCAGCCTCTCGGGTGCTCTAAGACCGCAGGAATTTTGCTCTATGTTTTTCTTTGGTCTCATTGCTGGGTACATGGCCGGTCGCCTCTACAGGACATTGCGTGGCCAGCAGGGAAGTCTGCTGCCTTCTGGACAGCTACACTCTTCCCTGCTTTTGTCTTCTCCACTTGCTTTTTCCCAAAAACTTCTTCATCTGGGGAAAGCATTCGAGTGGTGCTGTCCCCATTCACGACCATGATGGCCCTGTTCTCCCTGGGGATCTGTGTGTCGGTGCCTCTGACCTTCATTGGCTATTACTTTGGATTCCGCAAGCAGCCTATGAACACCCTGTGCGGCCCAAACCCAGTTTCCCGCGACAGGTACCGGAGCAGGTATGGTACATGCACCCTGTCCTATGCCTCCTCATGGCAGGGTCTTGCTTTTGGGGCTATGTTTATAGAGCTGTTCTTCATCTGGTCTGCCATCTGGGAAAACCAGTTTTATTATTCTCTTTGGCTTCCTGTTCCTTGTGTTTGTCATCTGGTTATCTCTGTGGTCAAATTAGTGTGGTAATGGTCTACTTCCAGTTATGTGGTGAAGGACTATCACTGGTGGGGCGCAGCTTGATCACTTCAGGTGGCTCTGCAGTCTATGTGGCAGCATACTCGATCTTTTACTTGAGCACAAAGCTTGAGATTACAGAGTTTGTTCCACTTCTATTATACTTTGGTTACACAGCCATTATGGTGGTGACTTTCTGGCTGTTAACTGTACTATTGGCTTTTATGCTGCTTACCTGTTTATTAGGAAGATATACGGTGCTGTGAAAATAGATTAAAGCATCGTTCTTTTAGCCTGTAATAGGGCAGTGTTTTACATGCTCATGGATAGTTTGCAGCATCTTGCTGTGCTATAGTATCCTATCAGTCTCTCTCTCTCATAGATATTAGAACACTTGTGTTTCTCCAAAATTGTTCTCATCTTTTCTAAAGACTATAAAAGTTCACACATCATCATTTAAATGTCGTATTATTACTGAATGCATTTTGTGATTGTACATACAATAAAAAGTGATACTAAGAAGTTGCAAACATGTATAGGAAGTAACCTGATATCACTACCACTGGGAATGGTTGTGTTTTTGTGGCTTTATGTCTGCCTTGAGGAGTAAGAGCAATTCCTCTCATGATTGTTAAAGATTCAACGTGTGTCATGAACCCTTGGGGTCCAAATGCAAACATTGTGCTCTTTTCAGTTGTAGCCTCAAGTCATATTCAGCCCAAAGAACTTGGAAAGTCTTGGCTGATTTTTTTAAAAAGTTATAAAGATCCTAATCACTTTCCAAAGTCATATCCAGTGAAAATACTATTCAGAAGTTTTTGATTAGAAATAATAAATATTGATGGCAATGTCTTTGCTAAGATTGCTGGTAATCAATGCATCACACTTTATAATTGTGAAGTCCCATGCAGTAACTGACATGATCTTGTTGATATCAAGGCATTGTATATTATATTACCTTACCCACTTATTTATATGTATAGAAAATAACCTAATGCTTGATTCAAGATTGTAGAAGGTGATTGATTAAAACTATCAAAGGAAATTCAGTAACCAATTTCAGC
>NC_051405.1:44474815-44475626 GCF_015228065.2 Penaeus monodon
GCTACCTCAAGATATTTCAGTGCTGTGCATCAACCACCTCTTTGTTTAGCATATTACCAATTTTCCATACTTGCCATTAATTAACAAAGATAAATAGGCTGGAAAAATTGAAGTAATTTTGATTATTTGGAATTGATGTTTACACAATTGTAGCAGAGGCATATGCATTTTTTTTTAGCCTGGTTATTTTTGTCCCAGTGTCTTTTGTCATCATTTGTGAATACTTAAAGAAGTAGGAATGCGACCTGGAGCCTTTGGCGTGGTTGAGCAGAACCTGGAGAGCAGGCGAGCTGAGGGATGTAGAAAATTTAGTGAACTATTTATCGGACGTCATTTTTTTTTTCCCCGCTTTGTAGATAATACGCAATTTACAGAATCACCAGGATGAGTATACAAATGCAAAAGCAAATTGCACTTGGCATTAGGGAAATACCCAACCATTGATGAAGCCCCGGATGGCATGGCTCCATATTTTTTTTAGTGTTTTTGCTGAGTATGGAGTGTAGCCATTCCGGAACATGAGGGAAGTTTGATGTCAAATTTTAGCACATGCTTTTGGCATTAGCTATGTTGCTAAGAAACTGTATTTTTTAAAAGTATTGATATTTTAAAGAAAAAGTTGAGTGACAAATGGGAACTAAAGATGTGAAAATCAAGTATTCACCTTATTTATTATTTTTTTTTTCATTACATTTCCACACCAGCAGTATGTTTCTTTATCCGAAAGATAAGTTGCTTGCATACTTTCTTGGTAATGTTTGTTACTGATAGAGCCATTTGAAAGAGGAACACCTCATGACCTTGCTGTTAA
>NC_051405.1:44475667-44477162 GCF_015228065.2 Penaeus monodon
TTTTTTTTTTTAAATCTCATTATGAAATTGGTACTTCCAGACTTTTTTTTCCTATTTTTTGCTAGTTTTATCATAGTGTGATTTGTTTTTTTGCCTGAATAATTGACAGGATAGGTTAATGAGAGTGCTTGCAAGAGTGCAAGTTCTAGGCCATGCTTAAGCCGTACACTTAACGAAAAAAATTATTTTAAAAGAATGAAAAGAGGCTTTTATGACCATGAGGGAGTATTGAAATTTGGCGTGACTGTGCGTAAGAGGACAGTAATGCCATGAAGGGGGATGTGGATTTTGCATTGGGATTTTTGGTGTCTGAGATATGAATTTTATATTTTGTGGGGGTTGAACAAATAGTTTATTATTTTTATTAGAATTTTTTGTGATTACGTTAGAGGGTACTCCCTTAAATGATGCAAGTGTTTTCTGAAGATTATATAGTTTTTATTGTATTTTAATTATGGTGGTTACATGAAATTATTATTGACCCTTGCGTGAAGATGGTATATTACTTTTTCCATTCACTATCAGTATTTTTATGGTAAATGTGTGTGTATGTGTGCGTGTTTTCCCAGTTTTCCCTGGGTCTTGAATAAATTTTTTAGAGAATTAGGCTAAAGATATAACATTTACACATCAGAAATTTCCACATTTGCACTCAAAGTAAACTTTTGTCAAAGGGGGTGCAAGTGCAAAAGTAAAGGAGAGGCAAATACGTGAGTTTCTTAACATTGTCAGTATGTTGCCAAATATGTTGAACTCACTGGTTTCACTGAAAAGCCAGCTTTTTATTAGTAAAAAGTACTTGTATACAGCATGTCATTTTTTTTTTTTTCTGAGGAGGCATTTTGAGTGACCTTTTCCCCCTATGTATTCATGAATTAACACTATTTATTTGTGCTTTTTGTTTGACATATATTTTTTGGGGGGAAGGGGTAATCCTTTTTTGAGAGAGAGTTTTTTGTTTTTGTTTTGTTTGCTACTTTTATCAACCATTTTTTTTTTTAGAAAAATTTCTAAACAAAAATCTTGTTGTGCATTTAAAACTGCTTTTGAAGTAAATTCCATTGGTGTGTTCCTGATTTTTTTTTGTTCCAATCATTCACAGAACAATTCCCTTTTAAAATTTCGTAGATAAAGAAATTTCTACTGATCACTTATTGGAAGAATGGATTCCTACCCCTTTTTTTGTGTAAGTTTTTGATGTCTGAGAAGAGAGAAACGATGATTATTTTCTTTTTTTTTCTCCTTTTTATAAGTGAAATGAGAAGGTTATTTGAGACTAGATTTTCTAAAGAAGAGTATTTCTTGAATGCAGAAGTAGTATCATTTTTTTTTCTCACTCTCTCTCTGTCATAGGTTTGCATTATGCCCAGGGGGGGAGAGTAATGTATAAATATCCTTATATGGCATAATAAATTTTATATTATTTTGTAGTTATTGCATTGACCAGTAACAGTTATCTGATCACACCTTTATTCTCTCTCTATGTTTATAACCT
>NC_051405.1:44477245-44477670 GCF_015228065.2 Penaeus monodon
GGAATTTCAAGCGTGTTATTACCATATCCGTAATTTATTTGTGGTGTGTTTGGATGCACAGAGGTTTGTGCTTGTATTCAAGTGTTATATACACTTGTTTGCTTAATAGCATTAATAATTTAGCTGTGCCCTCTCTTGATAATGTACAGTATCTTAAAAAAAAGAAAAAAATCTAGGTTTTCTTTGATATTTTGCATTGGCACACAATGTGGGTAGATTCTTAGAGATAAACAGTACCATAGTAATGTTGATTGTTTAGAATTTTTGTTCATTGATTTCAATGCACTTTGTGATATTAAATGAAAATTGTAGATGTCTTTTTTTGTCCACACGTTTTTCTCCCATAGTGTCAAAAACTAGGGACAGATGATTTATTCAAACCTTATTTCAACAACTAAAATCTTACTGGGGATTTTCTCTGAATA
>NC_051405.1:44477778-44478159 GCF_015228065.2 Penaeus monodon
AATTCTTCCACTTCCTCCATTTCTTAAGGAAAGTTGTACATACGTTAACTAGCAGGTAGCAACTTTCTTTATGCTAGTTTTAGTCTGAAATTAATCAGGATTTCTTTGTTGATTTTTGCTATGTAGGGACAGTGGATTCATTGAAGGAAATGCCCTGAAAGATTCCATGGTTAACACTACCATTATACCATTACCATAGCAGTTGCAAAAGCCTGTGAAGCAACACATATTTTCTTACTGAGGTGTAGTTGAAATGTAGAAATTTCAAAATTTATTTTGTAATTGTATATTTACACTAACATATCTGTTAACTATACTAGCTTATCTGAGAAAAGATAAAAATTTGATCATATGGCTGATAATATCTAACATGCTGAAGCC
>NC_051405.1:44478394-44478622 GCF_015228065.2 Penaeus monodon
TTCCCCTTTCCCCCCCTCTTCCCCCCATTGTCCCCCTAAGCAAAGCACCCTTTAAATGCAAACCCCTTTCTGCCCGGGCCCCATCCCTCCCACTGTCTCCCTCTCCCAGACAAAATGGGCCCTCTACAACAAGGGTTGGTCAAAAATTTTGGAGAAAACCTACTCCACAGCCCTCTCCCTCCTTTTGTGGGCCCCCCCTGGCCTGATCAACCCCAAAATGCCCCCGAA
>NC_051405.1:44478715-44479538 GCF_015228065.2 Penaeus monodon
TTGAGAAAGCGAAAAATTTTTTTCAAAACTCCCCCCTCTAGTAAATGCCCTTCCTCTGCCCCCCCCCTCCCTCCCAACTTTTTTTCCTCTCCCCCCAAAACCTTTTCCCCATCCCACTTCTACTCCCTCCCCCCTCCAAATCAAATTCTTTTTCCCATTCAAATCCAGACGCCCCCAAACCCATCAATTTTCCAGACACTCCAATCTCTACTTCCTGGGTACCTACCCCCCTTCCCCCTCGCCCACTCATTGCACAATAAAACTAAACTTCCCCCCATCTACTCTCCTTCCTACATTTAACCCCCCCCTTTAAAGATAATCCCTTTTTTCCCCTTACAAAAAGCATTTTTTATAGACCCCCCCACCGACTCCACTTTCAAAACTTGAACTGCCCAAAGATAACATGCCTCCACCTCATCCTCCTCTGATCTCTCTGCCCCCTTTTTTATTCTCATCCACCCTCCTCCTCCTCTATTCCCCTACATCCCCTTTGCCCCACTCCCTCCCCCTTTTTCCCCCCCCCAATTTTTTCTATTTAAAACCTTTTAACCCTTATCTCCCTTTTTTTCCCCCCCCCCCCTTTTAAAATTAAAATTTTTTTTTTTTTTTTACCTTTCTCCTCCCTTTTTTCCCAAAACTTTCTTATTTCCCCCTTTTTCATAAAACTTTCCCCCCAAAACCTTTTCTTTTCCCCCTTTTTTTATCTATTCCTTAATCTACCATTTTTTTCTTTTAACCATTAACCTTTCAACTTTCCTATAATTATTTTTATTTATAAAATACAAAAAATAAATACTTTCAAATTTTTAATCCCCTCAACCCC
>NC_051405.1:44479704-44480454 GCF_015228065.2 Penaeus monodon
CCCCTTTACTCTCCCCCTTTCCCTTTTCCCACCCCTTTCCTTAAAACCCCTTTTTCCTTATTCCCTTCCCCCTTTTATTCACTCTACCCATTTTTTTTTACCCCCCTTTTTTTTTTCCCCCATATTTCTTTTTTTTCCCCAAAATTCCCCACTTTTTTGTCCCTTTCGTTTTTTTCTAAAATCGGAAGCAAATAAAAACCCTTAAAAATTTCGCACTAATTTTTAAAAAGGTTTTTTGAAAAAAATAAATAAAAGTAATTTATATTTCCATCGACTAAAAAACTCTCCAAATTCATTTCGCTTGTTGGACAAAACAAAATTTCCATAGGAGAAAAAACAGAGGTGTGTTTCTGTTTGTAAAAATTGCCTCAAGAAGCCAAAAATTAAAAAAATTCCTCTTAAAATTTTTTGTTGGTTTTTGTGGTGGGCAGCAAGACAAATATATTTTTGAGAAGCAAATATTCCTTTGTATTTATATATGGGTAATTCAAATACCTAAATGTGTTTAATAATCTTGTCAGTTTTTTTTTCGATAAAAAAGCTGCGATATAGCAAAAAATAATGGAGTACATATAGTTTACCTATATATTTTCTTTAAAACCTTTCATAGAAAAAAAAATACTCAAGCATAGACTTTGCAAATTTGTCGGGTTTTTGGGATCGAAATTTGTTTTAAAAAAAATGGTAATTTTATACTTTATATCAAGGTTTTTTAAAAAAAAATGGCGTTAAAGTCTCTCCATTTGGATT
>NC_051405.1:44480554-44480626 GCF_015228065.2 Penaeus monodon
CCCCCCCCACACCCATTCCATTTCGATTCCTTTCGCTTCTTCTGTCTTTGTTCTCCTTTCCCCTTTTCAATT
>NC_051405.1:44481144-44481326 GCF_015228065.2 Penaeus monodon
AAGACACACAGAGGCACGCGAGGAAGCTCCTGTGACCTTGGCCGCACCTTGTACGCTGGGCGACGCAGCGAACCACGTGCTTGATTGCTTTCTTGCTCGACGCCGTAGCCTTGGGGAATATCTTGTATGCACACTCATGTACATCCAGGGAGGCGGTCGGTCCTCGCCTGTCTGCCTCCCCT